>NC_135595.1:14954878-15256215 GCF_965152235.1 Eretmochelys imbricata
GAGAGAGAGGAAAGGATAGTGGACGTGTATGGGGAGAGAGAGAAAGAGGAGGTGTATGGGGGGAGGGAGAGAGAGATAGTGGAGGTGTATGGGGGAGAGAGAGAGAGAAAGAGGAGGTGTATGGGTATAGATAGATAGCTAGATTGATTGATAGTTAGATAGATAGATGTGCATGAGGATGGATGGGATAGATGGAGAGAAAGAGATGTGTGTGGGGGATAGACAGAGGGATGGATAGATGTGTATGGGCATGGTGTAGCGTAGCAATGACTCACCGGTGTGGCACCTCCTGCTGGTCCTCTTGGGAATTAGCTCTTGTGAAGCCTGGATCGCCCTCTGCAGGCTGGTATCTCACCTTACTTAGGGCCCCCGTGTCCCTGCTGGACCCCAGTGCCCCTTTACCTCAGGGTTCTTTCCCCAGCAGTAACCCACAGTCTAGATCTCCCCTCCCAGGGGAACCCCCCAACCCCCTATCCTCATCTTGCCTCAGTGGCTACTGCCAGTCTCCATCCAGCCCCCGGTCACTGGGGCAGACTGCAGTCTGTAATAGCCACTCATCACAGGCTAGGGAGTTGGACCAGCTGCCCCTGTCTAACCCTGGGCTGCACCTCTGCAATCCCAGTAACTGCTTTGGGCTTTAGCAAGGCTTCAGCCTGGGGATTTGCCAGGCTGGAGCTCCCCAGCTCCTCTTGCCTTGCCTTTCCCCTGCCTTGCTCTACTCCTGGTACCCTGAGCTCCCAGGCAGCCAGGTCCTTCTCTCTCCACAGCTAGAGAGAGACCGACCCAGCTCCTCCCTGAACCCTTATAACAGGGCCAGCTGTGGCCTGATTGGAGCGTGGCGCCCGCTGTGGCTGCTTCCCCAGTCAGCCCAGCCTTTTCTCTCGGAGCAGGGGAGTTGCCCCCCTACAGATGGATGGACAAAGAGCTTTGTATGGGGATGGAAGGGAGGATGGATGCACAGGTATGAGAATAGATAAATAGATGTGTACAAGGATGAAAGTGGGGATGGATTCAAAGATAGATATATTTGGAGGGGTGGGGAGATGTTTTTATTCCAAATGTAACCTCTCCAACCATTTTTGTATTTTGTACTCACTCTGATTTTCCCAACTTCCTTCTTGTAGATGGAGATGTTGTAGCCATAGACGTAGATGTTGGTCAGGCGCACGTAGGAGACAGCCTGGTTGCCCCCCCTGTTGTCGTTCTTCTCAGTGATGGTGAAGGGCACCAGGGTGGGGTCGGTCCCACAGTACTTGACCAGGGTGTAGGTGCAGGTGCCCTGGAAGTCAAAGTTCAGCCCGTCGAAGGTGTGATAGTGCGGGTCCCCCCAGCCCCAGCAGGTTCCAGTGTAGTTGGGAACACACATCGCACGGCCGTCCTCAATCTTACATGTCTCCTTGGTCCGGCACTTCAGGACTTTGCAGGGATCTGAAAGGGGAGAAATCCCAGCAATCCATGAGTGAGAGCTAGATGCCAGGCAAGATCAGTTCAGCACAGTTATTCTCCAAAATTCTCCAGAACCAGAACCAGCTGGCCCACCAAAGTCATTCGGAAGAGGGGACAACCAGAGAGGAGTCAACGAGAGACAGTTTGCTACAGATGAGAGACCTAGACTATATGTCCCTGTTCAGTAATTGATGAGGAAGAAATTCCCTTGGCTTCTGTAGAATCATAGAATCAGATGTTTAGAAGGGACCATAAGGGTCATGTAGTCTAACCTCCTGCTAAGATGCAGGATGGAAGCTCTGTCTGAGTAGGGATTAAGTAATTAGATAGTGTAAGGACCTCAACATTTGACCTAAAAGCAGGAACAGAGGAGACTTTTGTTTGCCTCTTGACTGTCAAGTCCCTGATCCAAAAGCCAAGGATAAAATCAGTTACTTGATTTAACATGTCCTGCCTCCCAGCCCCCAGTCTCCTACCCATATAATTCATTAGAACTCACTCCCCTCCTAGAGATAGGGATAAAACCCAGGTGGACTGGCTCCTAGCCCCCCGGATCTAACCACTTGATCCCACTCCCCTCCTAGATCTCAGGACAGAAACTCTACTCTGGGCCAGATCCTCAGCTTTTGTGACTCCACTGAATCTGCTCTAATGTCCAGCTCTACAATCACCTCTCTTCTTCTTTCACTCACGCTCCTTTACCTTTGTTGATACATTGCATGACTCCATCTCTGATCTCACAGGTTTCATCACGGGCACAGCTATGGGCCTCGCAGGTGACTCCTTGGAAAGGAATGCAGGTGCAACTTTGCTGGCACTTGTTCTTCAGGACCGTTTCGTTGGGCTGTTTGAAAAAAGGAGAAATAATACAATGTAACCCAGACAAATATAGTTCTACAGTGAGGAGGTTTTCAGTTATATGTAGCCTATATATTGGTATAGAAATCACATCTCTTGTCTCCCAGCCTCCCTGTTCTAAGTCACTAGATCTCACTCTTCTCCTAGAGCCAGGAACAGAACCCAGGAGTCCTGGCTCCCACCTCCCTTGCTCTTTTCTTTACCTCTTGACTGTCAAGTCCCTGATCCAAAAGCCAACGATAAAATCCCTGACTTGATCTGACAGAGACCCCACTCTCCTCGAGAGCTGGCTATAAAACCCAGGAGTCCTGGATCCCATCCCCCCTTTTCTTCTAAACCACTAGTAGACCCTTCTCTCCTCCCAGAGCAAGGGATAGAAGCCATTAGTTATCATTCCCAGCCACCCTGCTCTAATCCACTAGACACAACTCCCCTTTCAGAGCCAGGATTCATGGAAATAGTATTGCACCTTTAGTGTCTTTTGCTTTTCTATAGAGATTCATGTATAGGCCATTGGCAACTGACAATGGTCTGATCCAACATGGCTGATGAGAGCAGGGCGTGAAGGAAGTGAATGGATAGGAGTTAATACCCCAGAAGGGGGCAGTACCTTGTAATATATCCCCTTCTTGAAGCACCCACAGCTCTGCAGAGCCACGCAGCCCTGGCCATCGAAGAGGAAGCCATCGTTGCACTGGCAGCCTTCGGCGCAGGTGTCTGGGCACTTCCTGGCATCGGTGATCCTGGCACAGGTGGTGGTGCAGAGGTCGGCGCACACCTCGTAGTGACTGTTGGCCGGGCAGCGCAGAGCTAAAGCAGAGAGAAAAATAATTGATGGCTGGAGAGATCTCACCCCACACCTTAGAGAGACAGACATGAAGGAGAGGAGAATCTGACAGGGACGAGAGGACCAGATCACCTTTATAAGGGAATATGACCTTGTTGGTTCCCACCCAAAGGAGTCTCTCAGGAAGCCCAGAGGCCTGGAATGAGATACCTAGAATCGCTCTCCCCGCCCCCCCAGCGGGAGGGGAGCGAGTGGGACAGGCCCTTGTGTTACACCAGCATCGCGGCACTTACGGCAGAAGGAGGCGCTCCTCCAGGGCTGGATGGGGGCCCCGGCCTCTTGGCAGGCCGTCACGTAGCTGTGGATGCTCTGGCACAGGACCTGGGGGTCCCCGTTGCCCAAGCACACATCATACAGGCAGTTGTTGAAATACACGCTGGGGCTGACCATGCCGTGGCAGGCGACAAAGGGGCCGTCGGGGGCCGTGAGGAGCCCGCAGTAGTTGCGCTGTTTGAAGACGTCCTTCTTCCTCTCCTCACAGACCGGGCAGCTGTTCCCGGCGCATCCGTCGTCACAGGCCACCCCCGGGATCGGGACTTTCCAGGCAGAACCGAACGCTGCCACGTTAGGGGCCGCGCTGCCGTCCGGGAGCAGGAACTCGTCGTCCCGACGCCCATTGTAGTTCCCGCACAGGCCGCACGTCTGGCCCTGGTAGTTCCCTGGGACAGTGACTCTGGCGTGGTAAACCAGGTCGTAGCTCACGGTGAGGCCGAAGTCAGTTTGCACCAGCACGTTCCCACCGTGCTGATATGCTTGGAGCTGCCCATCGGCCACAACCACAGGGAGGTTGTGGGACACCCCGTCCACCTGGAAGAGAAAGAGCATTCCCTGTGAGCCGGGGGAGGGGATGCTGTAGGGGTGGGCTGTGGGCACAAGATAGGGTCTCAGTGACACCTGGTTAAATCTGTAGTGACTCCACTGAATTAAATTAAGTTAGGACCAGATTCTCATCTCACTGATCCCAAGGTAAAACCAGAGTCACTTCTTGCAGTCTAACGGGGACAGGTCTGGATTCTGATCTCAGTTCCCTGGGGTTAATCTGCAATCATCCACTCGCTGCAATGAGGTGAGGACTGGATTCTGGTGTCACTTGTTCCATTGAAAATCCATAGTCTACTTTTTTCAGTGGGAAGCCTCTGGATTTACAGTGGTGTCAATGAAGTCAGGATCACACACTCAGTCTTTGACCCCAGTTGGGGTCTCCACAGAGAGTTAATTCTAATGACTGACCTGTGAGACAAGTGCCTCTTGCATTGCCACATCTGTGGGGCTACCCCATGGCTGGTTTCAAACCCATGGGACCATTTTGAGCAGGACTTACCATGACAAGCCCCTTCTTGTTCTGCAGCAAGGTGAGTGTGAGCCCATAGACCTCCACGGACACCAGCTTGGTGACAGACACCTTCCCGTTGCCCCACGGCACATTCTCCACCTTCACAGCAAAGGATGTCAGGTTCCCAGTGTTGGTGCAGGTCTTGGCCAGGATGTAGGTGCAGGTGCCTTGGAAATCAAAGGCAACCCCATCGAAGGAGAGGTAGTGGGGGTCTCCGGCAGCAGAACACGTTGCGGATCCGACTGGCTGGCATTTCCGGATACCATTCACCAGCTTGCACTCCTCATTAGGGCGGCAGGACAACCCCTTACACACCACGTCTCCGCTGGCCTGGCACACACACTGCTCCTGGCATGTTGGGTGGAAGGTCTCCCCAGCCTTATAATAAAATCCCAGGTAGACACAGCCACACTGGGATATAGGGACACACTCATCACCGCTGAGCACAAAGCCCTCATCGCACACGCAGCCTTCCCAGCACTGGGTAGAGCACTGAACTGGGGCATAGAGGCTGCTGCAGGTGGACTGGCAGCCCTGGGCGCAGACCTCGTAGTGGCTGTTTTGGGCACAGGAGAGACCTGCCATTGAAACAACAAGACTTTAGCATCCCAAAAAAGAAAACTAGATGGATTCTGAACTATGTAACAATGTAAGGGCTGAAGAAGGGAGCCTGATGACAGCCCTGGAGAATGGAGTCTGTTGGGTGCAGTATAGGAAGCTGCCGGGCAAAATTCCTTCATACTGTGCCTTGCCAATATGTCGTTGCAGGACCCCTTGAGAGAGAAGAGTTCAGTCTCCATGGCCCGTTCAGCTCTTGACCTTTTCTAACACTGGCAGCTCAGGTGTATTTACCTCCAGTTATTACCGTGAGCTCTGTGACAGGCTCATTCGTACAATAAGGACCTGCATAAGATTCACATGCTCGTGAAATACAGGCCCTATATCCCATTCCCTGGACAACCCACACTGAGTCAACTTCTCGCCCCCAGGCAGGGCCTGGATTGGAATTCGCACCCTCTAGGGGACAGGCCCCAAATTCCATTTCCCTGCCCGTGAGCCAGTCCGTTCCCCTGTCTTGGGATCAGATCAGAGCTGGTGCCCCCTAGAGGGGAAAAGCCCCATATCCTCTCCCATGTCCACCCTGAGCTGGCCAGTCCCTCCACCCTGGGGCTAGATCAGAGCCCGCACCTGCTAGGGCAGAAACAGCTCATATCCCCTTCCCTGAACACCAACCAACTTGTCTTGCCCTTGAGCAAAGACCCTGTTTTCTTTCCCTCGTGCATTAACTTTCATCACAGAAGACAGTCCCAAGCTGCTTCCACTTACTGCAGAAGGAGTTGGTCCTCCAGGCATATATAGTCACCCCGGCGGCCTGGCAGGCTGCAGCATAGCTAGTGATAAGCTGGCATATCACAGCTTGTTGGCCTTTGAAGAAGCAATAGTCGTACACGCAGTCTTGGAAGTAGTCCTCGGGGTCAACTTTGCTGTGACACTCTCGGAAGGGGCCACTCTTGTCTAGGAGGATCCCGCACTCCCCATTCATTCCTCGTTGGCGTCTCTCAACAGCTTCAAGATCTGAGCACTCGTCCTTGGCAACCTCCACACAGCCGGGGATGTCCTTCACCTTCCAGCTCTGCCCAAAGGCCGTTGGGTTTGGGGCCAATGTGCCGCCCCTCATGGTCAACTCATCTCCCTTGTCCCCATTGAAGTTCCCACAGAGACCGCACACGGCTCCAGCATAGGTGCTTGGAGCTGTGACAGTGATCCGGCCCTGCCAGTCAAAGGTGACAGTGAGACCGAAGTCAGTCTGGATCGCGGCTTCCTTCCCCCTCCGGAATATGGAGATCTTGTTGTCGTTGGTGCTATATGGTAGGTTGATCAGCACGCTGTTCACCTAGAATCAATGCCAAAGGATCAGTGAGAATGGTCTGACACTGAGCAAGCACCTTTGAACCTGCAGAACCCCGCCCCTCTAACGAACTTTCCAGGTAGAGCTGGTTGAAAACAAAACCCAAATGGTGAATTTTGAATTCATTTTCATTCTGTTCATTTTTTATTTTCCTTTTTTAAAAATGTTTTTAAACTACGTTTCCGTTTCCCATTTGCAGGTTAAGTAGTTTTTTAAAATGACATTTTATTGATTCCAAAATCAAAACTTTTCAATTTGGGAAAGTTTCCCAAATGAAGCGCAATGCACAATGACCAATGACTGGAGATAGAAGAATAAGAGATAGGGGTACAATGACAAAATGCCAAAGAAAGAAATTTATGGCAACTAAACACAAAAAGAGAAGAAACACAGAAAGGCTGACAAATGAACATAGAAAAGGAATAAAGCTAATGAATCTGAGGAGAAATAACTTGCAAAAGCTGCTCAGAATTCTCCATCAGAATGATTTTTGCAGCTGAAAATGCAGTTTCTGAAAATTTAAAATTTACTAGCAGAAAATTTTGATTTTGCTAGAAATTTTCTATTTTCCTGACAGAAAAATCAAAATGAAATAGTCATTTTGGGTCAATTCAATCTGAACTGGAATATTTCATTTTTTAACTGCCCCACAATGTTTCATTTTGAATCAGAAAAAACGTAATTAAGCTTTTTTTCCCTATTGCACATTGCCTTATGGGAGCTGTAGTTCCAGTCCCCATTCTCTCCTATGGGCTGGACTCCCTGGAGGACTTCAACTCCCTGTAATAGATTTCCACTGCTTGGAGCATCATGGGTATCACATGACTCTGGTTGTACTATGGGGGATATAGTCCCCCAGGAGAAAATGGTGTCAGGAACTACAGCTCCTATCAGGCAATCGGGAAATATGATTTAATCTTGAAATGTGGCTCAACAAGCTGGATCAGAACATTTCTGTTTGAGCAGCTTGAAATGTTTTCTTCACTTGAACATATTAAAATGTAATATTTCCACATTTCAATTTTTTACCGCATTTTGGGATGAAAACAAAATTTGGAAATGTCTAAACTCCCTGTGAGGTTCTCAGTCCACATTTCACTCGGCTCCGCTTGCCATGCAGACATGCACGGAGAAGGCCTTATTTGTAGAGCAGCAATGTGGAAAGTAAGGTTAGGCTGATTATCTACATGAAATTACATCTGAGCTGGGGAAACTGAGCAGGACTGCCAGATGTCCCGTTTTCAGCGGGAAAGTCCAGTTGAAAAGTGGACATGCCAGCCACTTCTGGGAGCAGCGCAGAGCCAGGGCAGGCAGGGAGCCTGCCTTAGCCTTGCTGGGCCACCAACCGGGAGCTGCCCAAGATAAGCGCCGCCTGACCGGAGAGCACATCCCGAACCCCCTGCCCCAGGTTGGAACCCCCTCCCGCACCCAAACACCCTCCCAGAGCCTGCGCCCCCTCCCACACCCTAATGCCCTACCCCAGCCTTGATCCCCCTCCTTCACTCCAAACCCCTCATCCCCAGCCCCACCCCACAGCCCACACCCCCAACCCAAACCCTCAGCCCCTCCTGTACCCCAACCCCCTGCCCCAGCCCAGAGCCCCTCCCGTACCCTGAACCCCTCATTTCTGACCCTACCCCAGAGCCCTCACCCCCAGCTGGAGCCCTCACCCCCTCCCGCACCCCTACCCCCTGCCTCAGCCTAGAGAAAGTGAGTGAGGGTAGGGGAGAGCAGGTGACAGAGGGAGGGGGACTGGGGTGAGTGGGAGCAGAGCCTCAGAGAAGGGGCGGGGCAGGGGCAGGGCCTCCGGGAACAAGCAGGACAGGGGGCGGGGCAAGGATGTTCAGTTTTGTGCAATTAGAAAGTTGGCAACTCTATTGGAAGGGCTCGAGCGGACAAGGAAGGGGGTTGCTGGGCAGGCAGCGTGGAAGGAGGTGGGAGGCTGCTCTGCAGGAGGGCTTCTTCCTAGTCCCCTGGGTGGCTACAGCGCCGTTCTGACCTGTACTGCCAGGCAGCCTGCTGGAGATGGGGTTTGCAAGTCCCTTGGGACTGCTCACCCTGGAGTTGAGGGAGGAGAGCAATGAGTGATGCGGGGAGAGGGGAAAGAGGAGCAAATGCGGGATGGGGCCTCGGGGGAAGAGACGGGAAAGAGGATCCAGTTTTCAGAAATAAGAAAGTTGGCAACCCGAGAACTGAGAGAGAGGCAGATGTGGGCATTGTCCTAGCAATGCTGGATGCAGCTCCAGACAGCTCCAAATTATAGCTGGGAGAATAAACGGGCTTTCAGTTGGCTGGCAATTCCAACCCACCCACCCCCCCCAAAAAAATCACATTGAACTGAAATGAAAGGTTCCAAAATTTTCAATGAATGAAAAAGCAAATATGGGGGGAGATGAAACTTTCCATTTGACCCAAAACAAAATATTTTGGTTGAATTTCAAGCTTGTCTTGTCTTTATGATAGTTTTAGAAATAAAATTAATGGAAAATTTGAAATTAAAAGTCATTTTGAACTGAATTTTTGTTTTAAAATGCCAAAACAGAACATTTGAATGGTTTGGATTTTTTTAAAGGGTTCTTTCCAATTGAAACAATTTGGTGAAACTGACACAAATTCACAAAGAGTTTTCTTGTCACCAAACCTGCACTTTTTACCAAAAAAGGTTTAGGTATGAAAACCGTCAGCAACCTGACGTCCAAAATATACATCAGAAGTTTCATTGTGTGTTGAAAATGTGGTTGAATTAAACATCTAATCACAGTGTCCTGGGTAAAAGAAAAGGTAAAATGAGCGAACTCAGGAAAGAAGAAAAGAATGATGGCTGACCACAGGAAAGAATGAAGGTTCGGTGACTGAACATGGCAAAGGAAGACAGGTCTGATGACTGACCAGGAAAGGGTAGAAAGGTTCGATACACTCACCATGACTCTGCCAGGGTTTTCCCTGCTGATCACAATATCGACCTCATAGACTTTGACCTGCACAACTTTGGTGAAGGACACGACTTGGCTGCCCCGATGGTCATTCTGAACTAGGACCTGGAAATCCACCAGGTCCTGGCTGTTGTTGCACAGCCCGGCGAACTGATACAGGCAGGTGCCCTGGAAGTCAAACTTCTTCCTGTCAAAGCTGATGTAGTGAGGGTCCCCCGAAGCTGAGCAGGTTCCGTAGCTGACGGGGTAGCAGTTCTGAATGCCATTCTCCACCCGGCACTGCTCCCCAGTCCTGCATCCGGTGGCCTGACAGCTCACTTGCCTGGTTTGCGGTTCACAAAGGCAGCGTCTGGTGCAGGCGCTGTCTCCCCAGAATTGCTCTCCGAGATCATACAGACGCCCCTGGAACTCACATCCGCAGCTAGCCTTGGGGATGCATTTCCCAGCGTCCAGCACGAAGCCCTCATTGCACTGGCAGGTCTCCACGCAGGGCAAGGAGCAGTTGTTAGGGGTCACTCGATCATTGCAGGTGGCAGGACATGCAGAGCCGCAAGCCTTATACTGGCTATTCACCGGGCAGGGCAGAGCTGTCAAAAGGACAGGACACTGAGGTCACTGGGAATATTGCTCCCCTGTAGCATTAAACAGTTTGGCACAGGTCTGAGGGGGCCCAGCTGGAAATTCTGCATCATAGCAGCCCCTAATGATACTCCTGAACCTACAGTGAGCTCTGACCCAAAGAACTAGAGATGTCACCGCCCCCATCACCTTCAGTGCTTTGTCAGTCTAACTTTAAATGACTGAAGCAATGAGGCTCCCACCCATCCTACGTCAGTAGGCTGATAGACCTCACCATTAGGACATTTTTTCCTGATATATTTTTCCTTGCTCCATCTTGTCCCATTACTGTTAGACATACCCACTGGGACTACCATGAACATTTCTCCTACCCACTTCCTCACCTCAGACCTTCTGAGAGGGTTATTTCATCCACCACTTATCCCTAGTCTACACGAGAAAGGGTATGCTGGTATAGCAACACCAGCAAACTTCCCCAGTGAGGATAGAACTTATACCAGCAAAAGAGTCCTTATGCTGATATAGCTCATACCATTTCCCCGGATGAATTAAGCAATGTGGCAAAAGGACTTCGGTGTGTCCTGCTCTGGTTACCCATGTTGAAGAAAGATCATATCAGAGTGGAGTGGATGCAGAGAAGGGCAAGTAGGATGATATGGGGAATGGAGGGCCTATTTTAAGAGAGTAGACTAAAAGAGCTTTGCTTATTTAACCTAGCAAAGAAGAGGAGGTGATTACTCTCCATAAATACATCGAGGGGAACACCAAGGAAGGAAAGGAGATGTTTAAACAAGAAGGAAAACATTGGAACAAGAACAAGGGAGGCTAAACTGGCCACGAGTCACGAAAACAGATTTGCAATAGGAGCAGTTGAGTAAAGAACTTCACTGATTTGAAGATGGAGCTGACAAAATTCTGAATGGGACTGTATGATAGGATGACTGCAACTGGAGGGATTGGATGCAATGACCCAGGAGGTCCCTTCCAGTACTGTGTTCCTATGGTTGCCAGTATAATTGTGTCTACATTAGGGTTGTTTGCTAGTATAAAACTGTCACAAGGAATCACAACCCTAACTGCCAGTCTTATGCTGGCAAATATTTCTAGTCAGAAATTTCTGGCCAGAACCTCTGCTAGAGTCAAAGAAGTCATGCCAATTTCCACCAGGGAAGAAACAGTCTCATTATTGTTAGTTTATAGGTGCCTAACAAACAGCACAAGTGTTAAAAGAAGACAGAGCTATTCAACAGAAGCCAGCTGGGGACCACTGAGGTTTGATACAGAGAGATCGGGTCTCATTGTGATGTTCCAAAGGCACTTAAACATCTATCTGTGCAGTCCTACCACATCCATGATATCTCAGAGCCTCCATGATATTTACAGGTTTCAGAGTAGCAGCTGTGTTAGTCTGTATTTGCAAAAAGAAAAGGAGTAATTGTGGCACCTTAGAGACTTAGAGAAATAAATTTGTTAGTCTCTAAGGTGCCACAAGTACTCCTTTTCTTCATGATATTTACACTAAGTTCTACAAATCTCTTTAGGCCTCTTGAGGACCTGTTCCCATTCACATTTCGCCATTGACTTCAAACTCTGATATTAAAACCTGCTGCCTTTCGCTCATGAGCCAGCATCTGGCTGGGATGATTTAGTTGGTGCTGGTCTGGCTTTGAGCAGGGGGTTGGACTAGATGACCTCTTGAGGTCTCTCCCAACCTAATCTTCTATGATTCTATGATCTCTTTGTCACCCTGGGTATACTCACAGCACCCCGTGGGTGTCCTCCAGTCAGAGATGGCCACGCCCTCTCTCCGGCAAGTGTCGGCATAGCTTGTCAGTGCCTGGCACAGCATCTCCTTGAGGCCATCGTTCATGCACAGGTCGTAGACACAGTTGTCCAGGTAGATTTTGGGGTCGATCACGGAGTGGCAGCGGCTGAAGGGGCCACTCGACTTTTTGGTGATCCAGCCGCAGAAGGGCTCAGCTTTGTACCTGCCGACCAGCTCTGGGGAGCAGCTCTTGCACTCCCCGTGGCAGTCATCCCAGCAGAACCTGTCCCCATCCTCCACCTTCCAGCTCTTCCCGAACTCCACGGGGTTGGCAGCCAGTGCCCCAGCCGGGGTGGCAAAGTCATCCCTCGCATCCCCGTTGTAGTTGCCACACAGGCCGCACATGCTCTCCCAGAAGCTGCTGGAGATCTTCACCACCAGGGAGCTGCCCCAGTTGTAGGAGACCCTCAGGGAGAAGTCAGTCTCGATGACCACAGAGCCCCCACTCTGATACACCCTCAGCTGCCCCTCGAGAACAGAGATGGGGAGGCGGGAGCGCTGGTCATTCACCTGGAAATTGAACCACAAGAAACGGTCATTGTTTTGGGTTCATTACCCAAAGGAATCTGGCACAGTGAGGGACTGAGGCTACTATGTGCCACTGCATACATATAATAAATAATGATATGTTGAGATTTGCAAGGCTAGCTAGGGGATTTAGCCACACAACTTCCATTAATTGCAATGTAGCTACATACCCAAGTCATCCTTGGAAATCTCAGCCACAGATTGTTCTATACAAAGCCACCATGTAGCTTGACATGCTCTGCTGAAGACAGAGGTAGAGAATTGCATGAGCAACTTGGGGGGTGGGAGGGGGGATTCCAGAGCTGGTTTAGTGGTGCTATGTGTATGTGGGGACTGGAGGGGGTAGCCTAGGGCTGGGATAGTTGCGGGGAGACTGTGGGTCTGGATTGATGGTCACCAGCACGTCTATGTGTATGTGGGGAGCCCAGGGCGGGAGTTGCAGGGGGACTGTCAGTTTAGATTGAGAGGCACTGGCAGAGTTGGGTGTGAGGGGATCCCAGGTCAGGATTAAGGGGCACTGGCAGAGGTGAAGGGAAAGGGGGGAGCCCAGGGCTGGAATAGCAGGGGGCTGTGGGTCAGGATTAAGGGGCACCGGCAGAGCTGAGGGAAGAGGGGGAACCCAGGGCTCGAATATCAAGCAAGCTGTTGTTCAAATCTGAAGTAAAACTCTGTAGTAAACCTTTCCAGCAGCTGCCAAATGTGACTTTATGTTAGCATCACCAAATGTACCCTTCAAACATAAGCAGAAAACAAAGTATCAGTATTTATTCACGTTGCTCTCTTACCCTCACAAACCCAGTCTCATATCGGACCACTGAGATGGTGACATTATAGACCTCGACAGTCACATAACCAACATAAGAAACACGCGTGTTTCCCCTGTTGTCGTTCTTGGCCTTGACACTGAATGACGGGAGAGTTGAGTCTGAGCCGCAGGTCTTGGCGATGGTGTAGGTGCAGGTGCCCATGAAGTCGAAATTCCGCCCATCGAAAGTGTGATAATGTGGGTCTCCCTGAGCCCAGCAGGTGGATTCTGACTCAGCCACACACACCGGGTGGCCATCTACAATCTGACACCTCTCTTTCTTCCTGCATTGGACAGTGCTGCAGGAATGGGTTGGGTTACCTACAAAGATTCAACCAGCCAGTTATACAAGAACTCACTTATGCCGTGTACTGGCAGGCATTGAAACAATCTGTTTGTTTGCACTGCATTTTTCACTCAGTAGGTGTCTCTGTGCAGGATGAGGGGACTGGGTAAACAAAGGAGACAAAGCTGGATTTCAAGCTGTGTGCACTCTCTTTGTGTATATTTGTTTCCATATCCCATTCTATGGGGGATTTTAGGGGTGGGGGGGCTGGATTTTATTTACACGCAAAATTGACTTACTGTATGTACAAACACCTGATGAGCCATATCCACTGTGATTGTCCCCTCCAAAGCTCAGCAGACCGAAGGGAGAGCTCGGGTGCTGTATGGAATGGGCACTAATCCCTCTGCCGAAGTTGTACTCTCCCCAAGAATACTCCGTGCCGGGAATCTGCCTCCATCGGACTTTTCCTTTGGCTTTCTGATCAAATGTGATCCCGCTGGACTCTGAGCTCTTGACTATGATCAGCACACGGTTCTCAAACTCCTTCACCCCATCAATGTGGTAGGACTGGCAGTAGTTCATGATGGGTGGGACGTTGATGAGGAACGGGTCATATGTGGATTTCCCCTTTTTAGCACCAGTGAAGAAGAGAAGAACCTGGATGCTGGCGCTAGCAGAGATGTAAAGTGGGTGAGAGTCTCGGACTTGAAATTCAACAACCTGCCCAGCCAATATGTTGCGGGAAGCTCGTGTGGGCCCTGACTGATAGTCAATGCGAGTGTTTTGGGAGGCGACGATGTATGCGATGTCAAACTTGGCTTGGAGGGACAGAGGAGGGATGATGTATGTGCTGCCCCAGCTGGAGACGGGCAGGAGTTGCTCGACAGCTTGATCACAGTAGGTGTTTTGGACAACACAGCTGTGCCCAGTCAAGACGGCCACATGTTCCCGAGACTCAATTTTGGTGCCAGATAAATCAGCAAAGCTTTGCAGTTGCAAGGCTTGGTAGGGAGCAAGGGCAACCGTGAGTTTGCTCCCAGCAGCATAGATCCAGCCTTTGAACGTTACAGCGACTTTTACATGAATATCAACTGTAGTGGGAGCCTGCCCTGCTATGACAGCAAACTCTTTATAACTTCCTAAATGTGTACCAGGTGGAGTTACAATGTAATATATGGTACCCAGCTTCTCAATGGGGTACACTACAGTGGTAGCAATGGAACTGGGCTTTGAGTTAATAGACAGGATAGAGATGTCTTTATCAGCCTGAATGAGGATGGTGCTATCAAATGTTTGGCTCCCAAACATCTCTACAGAGGCTGGGATCTGCACAGTCACCGTCTGTCCTTCTCCAACAGGTGTCACTCTCCGGAACGTATCCTTGTTCACCGTCACAGTAACCGTAGTGGAGGCATAGTAACCAGTGATAAACAGCTTGCAATCTGCTCTGACACTTTCGACATGGTTTTGCATAAAGACCGTAATGAATTCTTTCCCACGGAAATCTGCTCTGCAAAGACCTGAAAGAAACAGATTGTGGGTTAAGAAAGAGAGTCAGAAACCCCACACCAATTCACAGCTGGGAATAGAACTCAAGTGTCCCAATGCCAGATTCACTGCTCTAAGCAAGAGATACTAGTCACCTACCCGAGGTAAGAATAAAATGCTGGAGTCCTGACTCCTAGGCCCTGTTAGTTCAACCCTAAATCCCACTTTCCTTCCAGACTTAAAAATAGAAATGAGAAGTCCTGATTCCCAGATGCTTCTGATTTAACCATCAGACTATCACTTTCCTCCTGGAAAAGGGAGAACATGCAAAAGAAGACCTAGCATGAAGAAGACCAAATACAATGACCAAATAAAAATAGAAGAAAAAGATGAAGAAGGTTAAATGTGAAAAAGATCAGAAATGAAGAAAGCAAATCAACCATTGCAGAGATGCCTGAATTTGAAAAACAAGAACCACTGACTATGAACACAAAGAAGAAGACTACAAAGAAGTGCCAAGTGTTGGGATATGTAAGGGTTAAGTAGAGACCTGGGAAACCGCTGGTGTGTTGGTATGGTATTAGGGAGTGAAGTCACAGGCACCATTTCTTCATCTGATAGATAAAAGTGTCATCCCTCGCCCTGCCTTTCAGTTTGTTGGGGATAGATAAGCTCGCAGCTGCATAAGGAATGTGGGGATCTAAAAGATACTTTTTGTGTAGAGCAGTGTTATCTCTGCCTCCCTTCCTTTCCCAGCTACATAAATGAGCTCGGGGTCATGGCTCCTTCCTCCCTCCCCTGTGAACTGCTGATTAAGGGAACTTGTGGCTACAATTACTGCAAAGAAACATATTTTCAAGGTAAAAATGTCTGTATAATATGCATAATGCTGTAAATAGTAAATAGGGGCAGGTATAATCATAGTATGGGAATTCATATGACTCAATAAGGGTTTTGGGGGTGTTGTAGCAAACGTAGGCGTTTACATACTAACTTAGATAAAAAGAGTGTGCTGTAACTAAGCGAGTGCTCACTCGACAATTGGGTTGAGGGGAACAAGTATCACAATAAAGAAGTCTGTACTCAAATCCACCTCTGGGTCAACCTGCTCCTTTTTCTTCTAATACCACCAAACACAAGGACAAGGAAGACCAAATGTGAGGACGACAGAAAATATGAACCAAACATAAAGAAAGTCAAAATTGATGGAGAAGAATGACTGAGCATTAATAAGAGAAAAGATTGAGCAAGAAGAAGCTAGAACAAGATGAAGAGTGAGTGTAACGCTGACAGCAGCGGCAGGCAGGGTCGAACCGGGGACCTCTGGAGGTTAGTGCATGAGCCTCTACAGCATTAGCTAAAAGGCAAACTGGCTGTTAGCTAAGGCTGTAGAGCACCCATTTTATATCTCTCTCTAAGTGGTCTCGGTGCCACTAGATGGGACAGCGCACCATGCCCAGGCGGTGTGTGGATTACATGAGCGCCAAAAAATCCAAAAGTGAAGAAAACTGAGCATGAAGACAGAACAAGAATGAGCATGAAGAAATCTTAATTTGAAGAAGAATGCTGAACACGAAGACAGAACAAGAATGAGCATGAAGAAATCCAGACTTGAATAATAATATTGAACAAAAGAACACATGGTAATTGGGGGAAGTTCTGGACGACTGGAAAAAGGCTAGTGTAGTGCCCATCTTTAAAAAAGGGAAGAAGGAGGATCCTGGGAACTACAGGCCAGTCAGTCTCACCTCAGTCCCTGGAAAAATCATGGAGCAGGTCCTCAAGGAATCAATTCTGAAGCACTTAGAGGAGAGGAAAGTGATCAGGAACAGTCAGCATGGATTCACCAAGGGCAAGTCATGCCTGACTAATCTAATTGCCTTCTATGATGAGATAACTGGCTCTGTGGATGAGGGGAAAGCAGTGGACGTGTTATTCCTTGACTTTAGCAAAGCTTTTGACATGGTCTCCCACAGTATTCTTGCCAGCAAGTTAAAGAAGTATGGGCTGGATGAATGGACTGTAAGGTGGATAGAAAGTTGGCTAGATTGTCGGGCTCAACGGGTAGTGATCAATGGCTCCATGTCTAGTTGGCAGCCGGTATCAAGTGGAGTGCCCCAAGGGTCGGTCCTGGGGCCGGTTTTGTTCAATATCTTCATAAATGATCTGGAGGATGGTGTGGATTGCAGCCTCAGCAAGTTTGCAGATGACACTAAACTGGGAGGAGAGGTAGAGACGCTGGAGGGTAGGGATAGGATACAGAGGGCCCTAGACAAATTGGAGGATTGGGCCAAAAGAAATCTGATGAGGTTCAACAAGGACAAGTGCAGGGGGCTGGACTAGATGACCTCCTGAGGTCCCTTCCAACCCTGATATTCTATGATTCTATGGTTCTATGAAAGCAAAGTGCTCAGATCTGTATAAAGTGCCAACCGACTGTGCCAAGGTCAAAGATTCTCCCTGCCCCTCAAAATGCCAATTAACTAATGCTGTACCCCTCCTCTAGCCCCACATCTGCCACCCCACATCCTGTTTTCACAATTTCACAACAAAAAAATCTGTTTCTTTCATTTCAAAGTGACCTTGTTTTGACCATGTAAATTTACTTCTTCTAAAACTGAAAAAAAAGATCAAAATTGGAATGAAATGTTTTGAAATTATCAAATCAAAATGTTTCAGTTGATTCAAACTGAGAAAAAATTCAGAGTTTTGGTTTTCTAACATTTTCAGCATTCCACATTTCATTCCAATATGGAATGGGAAAAAAATTAGAAATATTGAAAGGTCTCAATGGGAACATCATTTCCTATCCAGCCCTTATCATCAAAGTGCTTTACGAAGCAGGTCATTATCATAATTCTCATTTTACAGTTGTGGAAATTAAGGCACAGAAAGGGGAAGTGCTTTGCCTACAGTCACCCAGCAAGCCAAGGTCAGACCTGGGAACAGAACCCATGTCTTATAAATCCTAGTGCCCCGTTTTAGCCACTGTACTACACTGCCCCTAAGCAGCAGTCAAAGCTGCACAGGTGTCTTCAGACGGTTAAAGCTGATTTAAGGTTTTTTAAATGAAAAGGATTCTTATTAAAAATGGCCTTTTTAAAATAACTTTTGCAAAACGGATGAGTTTCCCCACCTTGGAATTTTTTGTTTTTTGAAAAAGGTAAAATAGAAACTGTAAACAAAAGTGTGGCCTCTTGGTTTTTCTATTTTTTTCTTTTTTGATTTTTTTCATCTTCCCTTTTAGCCTTGTGCTCAGTCAGCTCTATGTTTGGTCTTCTTCTTCCTCTTCTTATCTATGGTCATTCATTCCTTTTCTATTTGGTTTTCTTCTTTGATTGAAATTCTTAATGATTTTTGTTCTTCTTGCTCAATCTTCTTCAACTTTGGATTTTTTCATGCTCATTCTTCTTCCATCTTCTTTATTCTCAGTTTTTTTCTTCAAGTTTGGATTTCTTCCTGTTTCTTCTTCATACTGTTCCATCTTCTTCATGCTCAATGTTCTTCTGTTGTGTTCACAGAATTATAGAATATCAGGGTTGGAAGGGACCTCAGGAGGTCATCTAGTCCAATCCCCTGCTCAAAGCAGGACCAATCCCCAACTAAATCATCCCAACCAGGGCTTTGTCAAGCCTGACCTTAAAAACTTCGAAGGAAGGAGATTCCACCACCTCCCTTGGTAACGCATTCCAGTGTTTCACCACCCTCCTAGTGAAAAAGTTTTTCCTAATATCCAACCTAAATCTCCCCCACTACAACTTGCGACCATTACTCCTCGTTCTGTCATCTGCTACCACTGAGAACAGTCTAGATCCATCCTTTTTGGAACCCCCTTTCAGGTAGTTGAAAGTAGCTATCAAATCCCCCCTCATTCTTCTCTTCCGCAGACTAAACAATCCCAGTTCCCTCAGCCTCTCCTCATAAGTCATGTGTTCCAGTCCCCTCATCATTTTTGTTGCCCTCCGCTGGACTCTTTCCAATTTTTCCACATCCTTCTTGTAGTGTGGGGCCCAAAACTGGACACAGTACTCCAGATGAGGCCTCACCAGTGTCGATTAGAGGGGAACGATCACGTCCCTCGATCTGCTGGCAATGCTCCTACTTATACATCCCAAAATGCCATTGGCCTTCTTGGCAACAAGGGCACACTTTTGACTCATATCCAGCTTCTCATCCACTGTCACCCCTAGGTCCTTTTCTGCAGAAGTGCTGCCTAGCCATTCGGTCCCTAGTCTGTAGCGGTGCATGGGATTCTTCTGTCCTAAATGCAGGACTCTGCACTTGTCCTTGTTGAACCTCATCAGATTTCTTTTGGCCCAATCCTCCAATTTGTCTAGGGCCCTCTGTATCCTATCCCTACCCTCCAGCGTCTCTACCTCTCCTCCCAGTTTAGTGTCATCTGCAAACTTGCTGAGGCTGCAATCCACACCATCCTCCAGATCATTTATGAAGATATTGAACAAAACTGGCCCCAGGACCGACCCTTGGGGCACTCCACTTGATACCGGCTGCCAACTAGACATGGAGCCATTGATCACTACCCGTTGAGCCCGACAATCTAGCCAACTTTCTATCCACCTTATAGTCCATTCATCCAGCCCATACTTCTTTAACTTGCTGGCAAGAATACTGTGGGAGACCATGTCAAAAGCTTTGCTAAAGTCAAGGAATAACACGTCCACTGCTTTCCCCTCATCCACAGAGCCAGTTATCTCATCATAGAAGGCAATTAGATTAGTCAGGCATGACTTGCCCTTGGTGAATCCATGCTGACTGTTCCTGATCACTTTCCTCTCCTCTAAGTGCTTCAGAATTGATTCCTTGAGGACCTGCTCCATGATTTTTCCAGGGACTGAGGTGAGGCTGACTAGCCTGTAGTTCCCAGGATCCTCCTTCTTCCCTTTTTTAAAGATGGGCACTACACTAGCCTTTTTCCAGTCGTCCGGGACTTCCCCCGATCGCCATGAGTTTTCAAAGATAATGGACAATGGTTCTGCAATCAGATCCGCCAACTCCTTTAGCACTCTCGGATGCAACGCATCCGGCCCCATGGACTTGTGCACATCCAGCTTTTCTGAATAGTCCCGAAGCACTTCTTTCTCCACAGAGGACTGGTCCCCTCCTCCCCATGCTGTGCTGCCCAGTGCAGTAGTCTGGGAGTTGACCTTGTTCGTGAGGACAGAGGCAAAAAAAGCATTGAGTACATTAGCTTTTTCCACATCCTCTGTCACTAGGTTGCCTCCCTCATTCAGTAAGGGGCCCACACTTTCCTTGACATTCTTCTTGTTGCTAACATACCTGAAGAAACCCTTCTTGTTACTCTTAACATCTCTTGCTAGCTGCACCGCCAGGTGTGATTTGGCCTTCCTGATTTCACTCCTGCAAGCCCGAGCAATATTTTTATACTCATCCCTGGTCATCTGTCCAATCTTCCACTTCTTGTAAGCTTCTTTTTTGTATTTAAAATCAGCAAGGATTTCACTGTTAAGCCAAGCTGGTCGCCTGCCATATTTACTATTCTTTCTACACATCGGGATGGTTTGTCCCTGTAACCTCAATAAGAATTCTTTAAAATACAGCCAGCTCCCCTGGACTCCTTTCCCCCTCATGTTATACTCCCAAAGGATCTTGCCCATCAGTTCCCTGAGGGAGTCAAAGTCTGCTTTTCTGAAGTCCACTGTCCATATTCTGCTGCTTTCCTTTCTTCCTTGTGTCAGGATCCTGAACTCGACCATCTCATGGTCACTGCCTCCCACGTTCCCATCCACTTTTGCTTCCCCAACTAATTCTTCCCGGTTTGTGAGCAGCAGGTCAAGAAGAGCTCTGCCCCTAGTTGGTTCCTCCAGCACTTGTAGCAGGCAATTGTCCCCTACATTTTCCAAAAACTTCCTGGATTGTCTGTGCACCGCTGTATTGCTGTATTGCTCTCCCAGCAGATATCAGGGTGATTGGAGTCTCCCATGAGAACCAGGGCCTGCGATCTAGTACCTTCTGTGAGTTGCCGGAAGAAAGCCTCGTCCACCTCATCCCCCCGGTCCGGTGGTCTATAGTAGACTCCCACCACGACATCACCCTTGTTGCTCACACTTCTAAACTTAATCCAGAGACTCTCAGGTTTTTCTGCATTTTCATACTTAAGCTCTGAGCAGTCATACTGCTCTCTTACATACAAGGCAACTCCCCCACCTTTTCTGCCCTGCCTGTCCTTCCTGAACAGCTTATGTCCATCCATGACAGTACTCCAGTCATGTGAGTTATCCCACCAAGTCTCTGTTATTCCAATCACATCATAATTCCTTGACTTTGCCAGGACTTCTAGTTCTCCCTGCTTGTTTTCCAGGCTTCGTGCATTTGTGTATAGGCACTTGAGATAACCCACTGATCGCCCCTCTTTCTCAGTATGAGGCAGGAGCCCTCCCCTCTCACGTGCTCCTGCTCGTGCTTCCTCCCGGTATCCCACTTCCCCACTTACCTCAGGGCTTTGGTCTTTTTCCCCCGGTGAAGCCCTCCTCACTAGGTTAGCCAGCCTACTTGCGAAGATGCTCTTCCTCTGTTCGTTAGGTGGAGCCCATCCCTGCCTAGCACTCCTCCTTCTTGGAACAGCATCCCATGGTCAAAGAATCCAAAGCCTTCTCTCCGACACCACCTGCGTAGCCATTCGTTGACTTCCACGATTTGACAGTCTCTACCCAGGCCTTTTTCTTCCACGGGGAGGATGGACGAGAACAATCGGGTTCTTTAGCAAGAGGTTCTGCAGCAGGGTCAAAACCCCGTATGTCATTGTACATTTGTGAGAGCCAGCAGCATTATCAGTGTCTCACACACACACACACACACACACACACACACACACACACACACACACGGTAGGGTAAGGGTTCAAAAATGAAAAGACAGTCCAAAACAAACACTATCATCTTCATTTAAAAAAAATCTCATTGTTGGGATTCCCTCCGAGATCTTTTCTACTTGGCTTATCCAGAACATCTTGTCCACTTCTGGGAGATCACTTCATCCAGTTCTCTGGGATCCAAAGCATTCAGTTTGACTCTGGATTTTATTACTCAGGTTCCTTTATTTGGCAAAACTATGCTGAGTTGATCAGACGCAAGTTGTAGGGGGTGGGTATAGGGCATACCACAGATGAGAAACTTACTTTCTGAGGTTCTTCCAGATGTGTGTCCCTATGGGTGTTCCACTGTAGGTATGATAGCACCTCCTGCATCTGGGATCAGAGATCTTCAGTAGCAGTGCCAGTTGGGCTGCACATGCGCTCCTCCCAATCTCGTGCTGTGATCAGTGTCTATATAACACTGTGCTGTCCTCAGTTCCTTCTCTACCACAGAGTCCACATTTGAAGTACGAAGCAGCGGGGAGGATGGCAGGTAATGAAGCACCCATAGGGACACACATCTCGAAGAACTTCAGTTATACACAAGGTGAATAATGTTCTTTTCTTCTTTGAGTGGCAACCCTATGGATGCTTTACTCTAGGTGACTGTAGAGTAGTGCTCCTCGATGGAAGGCTGGGGCTTCAGGGTGACATCTACTAAGGAAAATAGGACAGTGTGTCCTAGCAGGGCATCTGATGCCACATCATGGATAATTGCATAGTGTTGGCTAAAAGTGTCCGAGCATGCCCAGGTGGCCACTTGGCAAACGTCAGTAATCGGCACGTTGTTCAGAAAGGGGATCGAGGTGGACAGTGAGCAAGTGGAATGCATTCGAGTTCCAGGTGGGGGTCACAGCTTGTGTCATCGGTACATTGGTGGTAAAGGTGGGTGCACTCCGGGATCCATTTAGAGAGATATTATTTGGATCTGGCTGATCCCTTTGATCTTTCTGCAATGTAGGGGAATAAGTGCGGTGACTGTCTGAAAGATTTGGTCCTGTGAATGTAAAAGGCTAATGCTCATCTGACATCCTATGTGTGCAGCGTGGCTTCATGTTGGTTGCCATGTGGCTTGGGGAAGAAAGAAGGAAGGTGGATAGGTTGGTTTAAGTGAAAAGAGGATGGCACCTTGGATAAGAATTTTGGCTGTGGTCGTAACATGACCGTGTCTTTATAAAAGAGTGTGTACGGAGGGTATGCCATGATAGCACCTGTCTCTTCTACCCATTGGGCAGATGTGATAGCTATGAGAAATGTGTTCATGGATCGGTGGATGTAGGAGTATGTTGCTATGGGCTCACATGGAGGACCTATGAGACAGCGCAGAACTAGGCTGGGATCCCAAGGTGGGAAGGGGTCCTGTATTTGAGGGCAAAGGTTTTGAAGGTCCTTAAGGAACCTTTTTTTTTGTCATTGGGTGGGTAAATACCTTGGGATGGAATGCAGTGTTTCCAGTGAGGTGTACGCAAAAGGAATCTGTGGATAGTCCTGACTTTTTAAGTTCTAGGATGCAGTCTAGAATAAGTGGTAAAGGAGCGTTCATTGCCAAGACATGTTTGCCAGTGTACCAAGTCTGAAATCTTTTCCATTTATAGAGGTAAGTATGGTGAGTTGCCTCACGGCTGCTATTTAAAAGAATCTCTTTCATCTCTTCTGAACCGATCATTTCTGGATCCCAGAACCATGAAGGGGCCATGCCTTCAGATGGAGGAGTTCCAGACTGGGGTGGAGGATTTGGCCTGAGTCCTGCAAGAGGAGGTATGGAGTCAAGTTTAGAGTGATTGATGGACAGAGCGCCATGTGAAAGAAGTAAGGATACCAAATCTGTCAATGTTGGGGCTATGAGAATGATTCTGGGTTGATCCACCTGTATCTTGTGAAGTATTTTCAACATTGGGGAAATTGTCGAAAACCATAGTGTACGGGTACATTCCATGTGATGAGAAAGGCCTCCCCTCACGACCGATGACCTAATCCCGCTCTTGAGCAGATCTGTGGACATTTGGTGTTGTTGGGTGTGGCAAAGAGATCTATGTTTGGGAACCCCCAGAGGTGAAATATATATTGTAGGGCTGTTGTGTCTAGTTCCCATTCATGGTCTTGCGAGAACCTCATGCTCAATGTGTCTGCTGTGGTGTTCTGATGCCCAGGTAGGTACGTGGCCAAGATGTTGATGTCATGTTGGATACACTAGTTCCACAATTTCAGTGCTTCTGAGCACAGGGATTGTGACCTGGCTACCCATTGTCTGTTGATGTAGAACATGCAGGCAATGTTGTCCGTAATTATTCTTATGGTTGTTTGATCAGTGATAGGAAGTGTCAGCACATATTGTGGACTGCATGCAGCCCTAAGTCGTTGATGTGCAACATGGACTCTGAGCGGTTACCAAACTGATGGTCCACTGAAGATGGTTGGAGCATCTGGATCAGACATAGGCATCTCAGGTCCCTGACCAAAACTTCAAAACTGTGATTTGGAGGTGGATGTATGAGGCACAGCAGGATGTGTTGGTGTCTGTCTGCGCTTGGGAGGGGACCTCTGTCACTGACGTTGCAGATCATACTGCCACTGAGGTGTGAAGTGTGGAGGTTAGGGCCTAAGGTAGGCTGGTATCTATCCTGTCTTCTTTTCAGCGCTGGTGAGTGAGTGGAGTGTCGCTCTAGGATCTTTTAAGGTATGCAGGGATTCATCTGTGCACTTGACAAAGAGTGTAGGCCCCTCAAAGGGGAGATTCTCATCTCATAACCACCGATGTTGCAATGGAGTGGACAGCTGTGTCTGTGGAGTCCAAAGAGGCTTGCAGTGCTGTACCGGCTAGGAGTTCTCCCTCCGTGATCAGTGCCTGGAACTGTTCCCTTTTGTCCTCTGGGGGGTGTTGACAAAAGTCTTGGCATTTTGAATAGTTTATATGATTGTATTTTGCCAGGAGTGCCTCATAATTAGCAATGTGGAACTGGAGTATAGCTGGCGAGTAGGCATTCCAACCGAAGAGGTCGAGCCTTTTCCAGTCCCTGTCACAAGGGGATATCATAGAGTGGTGTTGCTACTCTTTCTCTTCTACCACATTGACCACCAGGGAGTCTGGGGTAGAATGGGAGAAAAGAAACTCCATGTCTTTAGTGGGGACATAGTATTTCTTGTTCGCTTGCTTGCAGGTGGATGATATTGAGGCTATGGTCTGCCAGATTACCTTGATGGGGTCAAACAAGGTCTCATTGACCAATTGTGCTATTTGGCAGATGTAAAGGCTTGTAGGATATCAGGCAACTAGTGTTGTTGCTCTCTGACTTCCTCCAGATGGATCTGGAGAGACTCCACCATCCTATCGAACAGTTCTTGAAAATGTCTGCAGATGTTGGAGGTGGTGGCATGATGGCGTCATCAGAGGAAGATGAGGAGAAGTAGGTTGGTGCTATCACCTCTTCCTCAGTTTCTTCCTCCTGTTCTACTAGCATTTCTTGTTTCAGGCAGTCTAGAGACTGATGAAGATGGAGATTGTCTTTCTGTCTGCCTCTGCTCCATGTGTAGTTTGGGAAAATTTGACACTCTATACCCCAAAGCAATACCCTGGCACCCCCATATTTACCCTAGTGATATGATTATGATATGTTTTGTACAAAGTATGCCTTGTGAGGTATCATTCTAAAAGTCTTGATCTATTGATCATTAATATCCTGTTGGATTGTATGTGCTGTCATTGTATGTGAAGTTATGAAGTTTTGCTGTGTGTGTGTTACTGAAATATGTTAAAAGAAAGGGAGTACTTGTGGCACCTTAGAGACTAACCAATTTATTTGAGCATAAGCTTTCGTGAGCTACAGCTCACGTATACATCCGATGAAGTGAGCTGTAGCTCACGAAAGCTTATGCTCAAATAAATTGGTTAGTCTCTAAGGTGCCACAAGTACTCCTTTTCTATTTTGCGAATACAGACTAACACGGCTGTTACTCTGAAAACTGAAATAGGTTGTGAAGTTGGAAACACCCACTACCAGCCTTTCAGGTACAACAACGGAGAAGCCAGACAGCACTGATGGCCCATTAAGGGGAAATCCACACTACCAAGGACTATCACAGGATCTATATACAATGAAGGCTTCTCAAAGGGAGCACATAGACAATGGACACTGCTTGACTCATGTCATAGCAAAAGATCTTTCCAGCAAGCTGGAAGAACCTATAAAAGAGGGGAAGTGACATAATAATTTGTTCTCACTCCCATCACAACTCAACTTCCAGTCATTAGATATTGTTAGACCTTTGCTAGATTGAAGAACCCATTATGAAGAACCCATGTAGGTACTTTTCGACCAGGAGTGGTCAAACTTACTGATCCTCTGAGGTGCATATGATAATCTTGAGAAGTTCAAGAGCCGGGCTCACCTGCCAGGGCTTCTGCCATGCAGCAGGGTGATGGGCTAGGAGCTTCAACCCCGTTGGAGGCATCTGCCATGAGGCAGAAGCCCCTAAAGACCCCCCCTCAAACTGGGCAGAAGTCCCTAGCCCCACCACCCCACCTCAATGCAGAATCCTTGAGATTTCTGCGTGCCCCCTCCACCCCCCCTCCCCAGTCTGGTAGGCAGAGAATGTGGAGGCGTGGTGGGCTCTGTGAGCTACATTTTAACTGTAAAAGAGCTGCATGTGGCTCGTGAACTGTGGCTTGGCCACTCCTCTTATAGACTATGATCAAGTCACCCCTTAACCCATTTCACTCTCCACCATCCCAGCGCCAAGAGGATAAGAAGAAGCAGTGGTCTCAGAGGTTGTGTTTCCCCTTCTATTATTTAATATAAATAACTGTAGGTTAACTTGCTGAGTCTACACTCTCTCATGAGTAAGGCTGCGATTTAGTCACAGAGGTCATGGAAGTCACAGAATCCATGACTTCCAAAGATCTCCGTGACTTCAGCCAGTGCCAGCTGGGAGCTGCAGGGTGCCCTTCTGCCTATGGAGGCAGGTGGACCCCCTACAGCTCCCGGCCACCACAGGCAGCAGGGAGGACCCCCGCAGCTCCCGGCCGCCACAGGCTTCCGTGAATTTTTCATTATTGCCTGTGACCTGGCTGTGACTTTTACTAAAAATATCCATGACAAAATCTTAGCCTTACTCATGAGACCTCAAGTAGCCATGATGTTTAGCCGCTCTAATGGGAGCCATTCATCCCCCAATTTCCCCTTCCCCATCATGTACCAGCCAATTCTGCACACTGGTACAGAACCATGATTCCTCCCACTTCTGCCCCTTGGCACTTTCTCCCAGGGGCAGAACCTTACGTAGGACACCTGGCCCTATAATTTGAGGCAAATTGTTTACACGCGATAGCAAAATAGTGGGATGGCTACATACACACACACGCACCATACAGCACCGTTACCTCAGGGTCAGTCACAGCATAGGCCTTTGGCCTATGTAACCCACTGGTGAGTGTGTTCTAGAGCAAAAAAGCTTTAGTACAAGCTGTCGCTGTATCTCCACTTAGTTCTAAAGACCCCTGGTTCAATCCCCTATATGTCAGCTATAGGGGTGTCTATCTCACAATGCTGTCCATGTGCCAAATGATTGAGTACTTCATGCCCACAATTTACTATTTATCCCAAACCCAGAGGCTCCTAACAGTGAGCTCTTGAGTTCAACAAGAATATGTTCAAATAAGAAGCCCAGGGGTTCTAGAGACAGGGGAATAGTCAGGCTATCAGTGTGCTAAAACCACAGTCTATTGTTAGGCTTGGAAGGATTATATTTTTATGGATAAATGTCACCATACATGCACACACTGACAAAAAAAACTCCATTGATAGTAACTAAAATGCACAGATAGACAATGTAAGATGCTGCTTGAGAACTTATTAGAGTAAGATTTCAGGCTATGTTTTGGTATATTTTGACATGGGATGTTGACAATTTGTGTTTGAGCTGTTATAAAGCTTTAACTGTAGTACACCTAATAAACAGCAAAAGTAATGTACAGCAGCTGGCACATTGGGGTCCTGGTCTATGACTAGGGTGATGAGATGCTGCCATAATAGACCTAATATATAGCAATAATAATGTACAGTGCCGGGCACAGAGGGGTCCTGATCCATGATTGGTGCTCCTAGGTTCTACTGTGATACACCTAATGAATAGCAGCAATAATTTATCAGGAGTTGGGACAAAAATTTAAAATCTGCATGCCTTAAATATTAGACCCTTAAATAGAACTGGTCCAAACTTGGAAATTTCATTCCATGGGAAATTCTGAGATTTCAAGATTTCTTGTTGTCCCAAATCAGAAAGAAACATTGACTTTTTTTCCCCCAAATGATATTTTATCTTGAGTCAATTGAAACATTTTGATAAAATTGAAATGTTTGATTTTGAATGCTTTTATTTCGTGAAAAAGTATAATAGACAATAAAATACATTTCACAGTGAAAAGCTGTTTTGAAATGAAAACTGAAATGAAAAATCAGAACATTTCATTCTGAAAACGTGCAAATGTTCCATTTTGACATCATCGAAATTATAGAGTTTAAGGCCAGAAGGGAGCACCAAAATACCTAGCTGGCCTCCTGAACATCAGAGGCCACCAAAATCAACAGGAACCTGCACACTAAACCCATCAACTGAAATGAGACCAAAGTATTACAACCCACAGGAAAATAAACTATTATCTGCCACAGGCAGAGGAGAGGAGGGACAGAGGACCTCCAGTGCCTGAGGCCCCTGCAATGGCAGGGAAATGATTAAATTAAATTAAGTCTATCAAGTAATCGCAGTTAACTCACACAATTAACTCAAAAAAAGTAATAGCAATTAAAAATTAATCGCAGTTTTAATTGCACTGTTGAATCTGCCATAAATGTAAACAAACGTGTTTGTCTGAGCGATTGGCTGAACAAGAAGTAAGACTGAGTGGATCTGTAGGCCCTAAAGTTTTACATTGTTTTTGAGTGCAGTTATGCGACAAAAAAAAATCTACATTTGTAAATGGCATTTTCACAATAAAAAGATCGCACTATGGTACTTGTGTGCGGTGAACTGAAAAATACTATTTCTTTTGTTTATCTTTTTACATTGTAAATATTTGTAATTAAAAATAATAATATAAAGTGAGCATTGTACACTTTGTATTTTGTGCTGTAATTGAAATCAATATATTTGAAAATATAGAAAAATATGCCAAAATATTTATAATAAATTGCAGTTGGTATTCTATTATTGTTTAACAGTGTGATTAAAACTGTGATTAATCACAATTAAATTTTTAAATCATTTGTCAGCCCTAAATTAAATATACCCAGATAACCCTGGTGCAAGTGCTGGAGGAACCAACTAGGGGCAGAGCTCTTCTTGACCTGCTGCTCACAAACCGGGAAGAATTAGTAGGGGAAGCTAAAGTACATGGGAACCTGGGAGGCAGCGACCATGAGATGGTCGAGTTCAGGATCCTGACACAAGGAAGAAAGGAAAGCAGCAAAATACGGACCCTGGACTTCAGAAAAGCAGACTTTGACTCCCTCAGGGAACTGATGGGCAAGATCCCCTGGGAGAATAAATGAGGGGGAAAGGAGTCCAGGAGAGCTGGCTGTATTTTAAAGAATCCTTATTGACGTTACAGGGGAAAACCATCCCGATGTGTAGAAAGAATAGTAAATATGGCAGGCGGCCAGCTTGGCTTAACAGTGAAATCCTTGCTGATCTTAAACATAAAAAAGAAGCTTACAAGAAGTGGAAAATTGGACAAATGACCAGGGATGAGTATAAAAATATTGCTCGGGCATGCAGGAGTGAAATCAGGAAGGCCAAATCACACCTGGAGGTGCAGCTAGCAAGAGATGTTAAGAGTAACAAGAAGGGTTTCTTCAGGTATGTTAGCAACAAGAAGAATGTCAAGGAAAGTGTGGGCCCCTTACTGAATGAGGGAGGCAACCTAGTGACAGAGGATGTGGAAAAAGCTAATGTACTCAATGCTTTTTTTGCCTCTGTCCTCACGAACAAGGTCAACTCCCAGATTACTGCACTGGGCAGCAAAGCATGGGGAGGAGGTGACCAGCCCTCTGTGGAGAAAGAAGTGCTTCGGGACTATTCAGAAAAGCTGGATGTGCACAAGTCCATGGGGCCGGATGCGTTGCATCCGAGAGTGCTAAAGGAGTTGGCGGATGTGATTGCAGAGCCACTGTCCATTATCTTTGAAAACTCATGGCGACTGGGGGAAGTCCCGGGCGACTGGAAAAAGGCTAATGTAGTGCCCATCTTTAAAAAAGGGAAGAAGGAGGATCCTGGGAACTACAGGCTAGTCAGCCTCACCTCAGTCCCTGGAAAAATCATGGAGCAGGTCCTCAAGGAATCAATTCTGAAGCACTTAGAGGAAAGGAAAGTGATCAGGAACAGTCAGCATGGATTCACCAAGGGCAAGTCATGCCTGACTAATCTAATTGTCTTTTATGACGAGATAACTGGTTCTGTGGATGAAGGGAAAGCAGTGGACGTGTTATTCCTTGACTTTAGCAAAGCTTTTGACACGGTCTCCCACAGTATTCTTGTCAGCAAGTTAAAGAAGTATGGGCTGGATGAATGCACTATAAGGTGGGTAGAAAATTGGCTAATTGTCGGGCTCAGCGGGTAGCGATCAATGGCTCCATGTCTAGTTGGCAGCCAGTATCAACCGGAGTGCCCCAAGGGTCAGTCCTGGGGCCAGTTTTGTTCAATATCTTCATTAATGATCTGGAGGATGGTGTGGATTGCACCCTCAGCAAGTTTGCAGATGAACTAAACTGGGAGGAGAGGTAGATACGCTGGAGGGTAGGGACAGAATACAGAAGGACCTAGACAAATTGGAGGATTGGGCCAAAAGAAATCTGATGAGGTTCACCAAGGACAAGTGCAGAGTCCTGCACTTAGGACGGAAGAATCCCATGCACTGCTACAGACTTGGGACCGAATGGCTAGGCAGCACTTCTGCAGAAAAGGACCGAGGGGTGACAGTGGACGAGAAGCTTCATATGAGTCAACAGTGTGCCCTTGTAGCCAAGAAGGCCAATGACATTTTGGGATGTATAAGTAGGGGTATTGCCAGCAGATCGAGGGAAATGATCATTCCCCTCTATTCGACATTGGTGAGGCCTCATCTGGAGTACTGTGTCCAGTTTTGGGCCCCACACTACAAGAAGGATGTGGAAATATTGGAGAGAGTCCAGCGGAGGGCAACAAAAATGATTAGGGGTCTAGAACACATGACTTATGAGGAGAGGCTGAGGGAGCTGGGATTGTTTAGTCTGCAGAAGAGAAGAATGAGGGGGGATTTGATAGCTGCTTTCAACTACCTAAAAGGGGGTTCCAAAGAGGATGGCTCTAGACTGTTCTCAATGGTAGCAGATGACAGAAGGAGGAGTAATGGTCTCAAGTTGCAGTGGGGGAGGTTTAGATTGGATATTAGGAAAAACTTTTTCACTATGAGGGTGGTGAAACACTGTAATGCGTTACCAAGGGAGGTGGTAGAATCTCCTTCCTTAGAGGTTTTTAAGGTCAGGCTTGACAAAGCCCTGGCTGGGATGATTTAACTGGGAATTAGTCCTGCTTCGAGCAGGGGGTTGGGCTAGATGACCGTCTGGGGTCCCTTCCAACCCTGATATTCTATGATTCTATGATCACGATAGATGGGGTAGGAAGGAATTTTCTCTCAGATCAGATTGGCAAAACAAAACCGGCCCCAGGACCGACCCCTGGGGCACTCCACTTGACACCGGCTGCCAACTAGACATGGAGCCATTGATCACTACCCGTTGAGCCCGACAATCTAGCCAGCTTTCTGCCCACCTTATAGTGCATTCATCCAGCCCATACTTCCTTAACTTGCTGACAAGAATACTGTGGGAGACCGTGTCAAAAGCTTTGCTAAAGTCAAGAAACAATACATCCACTGCTTTCCCTTCATCCACAGAACCAGTAATCTCATCATAAAAGGCGATTAGATTAGTCAGGCATGATCACAGCCGCCAATTCCTTCAGCACTCTCGGATGCAACTCGTCCGGCCCCATGGACTTGTGCACGTCCAGCTTTTCTAAATAGTCCCTAACCACCTCTATCTCCACAGAGGGAGACCTTGAGCCATATGAGGAAGAACCAGCCAGCAACCACCTGAGAGAGAGAATGCTCGGTGCCACCTCAGAGCCCTGGCCCACCCTGGCCAATGTCCCATCTCCAGTTGTGGCCATCCTGGATACTTCAGAGGAACAAGATTAAAAAACCCTCCCGGAATACATAGGAGCAGGAGGTGGAGGTGTGGAGGGATTCCCTTCCTGACCACTGATGGCGGCCAGCTGAAACCCTGAATATGAGCTTTAGGAACATAAGACATAAACCGGAAGTTAGCCCCAGGCTGCTAGCCCTACTACTCATCATACAATCCCACTCATAAATTTCTCCTGCTCTCTCTGAAAACTAATTAACTCACTGCTTTGCTTCAAATTTTTTTTCTGAAACAATTACATTGAAATTGTCGGAGAAAGTTCCACAAAGACACAATTTTTGACGGAAAACGTTCTGTGGGGAAATTACCGAGTAGCTCTATTCTTAGATCCATATTTAGGCACTTAGGGCAGAATGTTCAACAGCGTTTAAGTGATTAAGGAGCACCAGTCTCCCCAGCTTAATCAGCTTAAGTATCCCACCCCTAGGTGCCTAACTTCAGACATCCAGGGTTGAAAACTTTGCCCTGGTATTTTGACCCTTACTCACCACACAGAAGCACCAGCCAGGTCCAGAGCAGCAGCGTCCCCTTCATTGCCATTGCTGGAAAACAAGGAAGCGAAATGTGTCAGATTAATGCGGAAAGAAGGCAGGGCCATCAGCCTCTGAGGACACTAAGGGGGATCAGATGCCAAATTTATCCCCTCCCTCAGCTGGGAAATGGGGACAGAATGACCTACCTGGGAGGGAGGTAAATATGATTCTCTCCATGGGGAAAGTGTGGCACAGAGAGTTGAAGTGACATGAACAAAGTTGCAGAGTCAGTGACACAGCTGGGGATAAAACCTGGGAGTCCTGACTCCCTGCCCCCTCCTGCTCTCACCACTAGACCCTATTCCCCTCCCAGAGCTGGGGACACAACCGGAGTCCTGACTCCCAGCCCTTCCTGCTCTAAGCCCCACACCCCTCCGGAATAAATACAAGAGAAGAATTTGAAACAAAGCAGCATTAGATGCATCCAAAATCAAACAAAGCAGAACACCACATATGGCAGGCATCTGTCCATCTGTCTGTCTGAGAGAAACACGTTGGGTGAGGTAATATCCTTTACTTGACCAGCGTCTGTGGGTGAGTCAAGCTTTCAAGCTACACAGACCTGAAGAAGATCTCCATGTAGCTCCAAACCTTGTCCCTTCCACCAACAGAAGAGGTCCAACAAAAGATATTTCCTCACCCACCTTGTCTGTAATATCCTGGGACCAACATGCCTACAACAACACTGTAAACAATCTGTATCTTTATATCCCTAAATACACCCCTCTATCTATCTATCCCTAGTCACATCTCTCCATCTATCTATTTCCATACACATCTCTCTATCCCCATGTTGTACTTAAAGTACTACACAGGATCTTTTCAGGGGGAATATGGCAAAGCCCCACATTTATTGGCAATGCATGTATCAGTCAATACTGTATCATATGCATGTGATCTATATTACACTCCTGCACTCACACACACACACAAGCACACTCCATCTTGTTGTTGTTACCAAATAGTTGCTCCCCTTAACGTCACTGGCCAGGTGAGTTACATGGGGGAGGGATGGAGCCGGGCTTCTGCGGATCCGGATCAATGTTCCGATGTTGACAAGATGAGACCGGGGGTCCCCTGCAAGACACCTCACATTTATAGCAGCTTCCCTCTCATGCAAATCTATCCCAGATTCAAAATCTGTCTCTGTGCCCCTTGGTCCTTTGTGCTGCTTCCTTCTGGGTGTTGACCCAATGCTATTCAAAGAGGGTGTTTTCAAAAGAAGGTGCTCACTTCTAACCCCCCCCAAGGCCGTCAATATGTCTGCTCTTCTTTAGTGAGCCCACTTGACAAGTTTTATTGTGCTCGGGTCTGGCTTCCATCCCCACTCCAACTGTTGCAGCTGCCTGGAGGTGCTTGCCTTCCACGCCTTACTCATGCCACCTCATTCGTTCAACAGGGAAATTGATTACAAAGTGGGGGGAGATCTTATTCTACTCCTAGCAAAAAGACATTTTTCTTCTACCTTAACTATACTATTCTTAGGGGGTATAACATTATACCAAGGCCCAATACAAAGTTTCAATATAAGGACCTGATACAAAGTTCTATATCAAAGGACTTGATACAAAGTTGTATGAAAATAGTGGTTATATATGGATAGGCTTAATACAAGGTTATATGAAGAGGCATAATACAAAGTCATATGAAAGTTATGTGAAGATGCTTAATGCAGAGATTTATCTACACACGTACACACCCCTCTGTCTAATCTAATCTATCTATCCCTATTCACACCCCTCTAGCTAGCTATCCCCATTCACACACCCCTACCTACCTATCTATCCATCCCCACCGGATCTATCTAGCTATGGTATTTGTAGTGCTCCTATCGCTCTGTGATCTAAGCAGCTTTGCCTCAACAGGGAAAGGAGAAGATTGTACTCACCTGCCCCATGCACTTGGCTAGCCTACTGCCTGTACACACAGGCATTATATAGCAGGGAACACCTTGGGGAAGCAGCCAGTTTTCTACGGTGACACCCATCCGTGGGGGGGAGGGGCAAGCAGTAAGTGCCACATTAGATCACAGCTTGCTGAATGAAAGAAACTTATTCACACATTATATATGATTATATAGTCCTTATTTAATGTAATTTAATTATATATTAAATATGAATCAATAGTGTAACACTATTGCAAAAAAAAAAAAAAAAGCAAACATCATATGGGGATGTATTAGCAGGAGTATTGTAAGCAAGACGTGAGAGGGAATTCTTGCACTCTACTCTGCACTGATAAGGCCTCAGCTGGAGTATTATGCCCAGTTCTGGGTATCATATTTCAGGAAAGATGTGGACCAACTGGAGAAAGTCCAGAGAAGAGCAACAAAAATGTTTAAAGTTCTAGAAAAGTTGACCTATGAGGAAAGATTGAAAAAATTGGGTTTCTTTAGTCTGGAGAAGAGGAGACTGAGAGGGGACATGATGTAGTACATAAGAGGTTGTTGCAAAGAGGAGGGAAGAAAATTGTTCTCCTTAACCACTGAGGACAGGACAAGAAGCAATGGGCTTAAATTGCAGAAAGGGTAGTTTAGGTTGGACATTAGGAAAAGCTTCCTAACTGTCAGGTTGGGTTAAGCACTGGAACAAATTGCCTAGGGAGGCTGTGGAATCTCCATCAGTGTGGGTTTTTAAGAGCAGATTAAACAAACATCTGTCAGGAATGGTCTAGTTATTACGTAGTCCTGCCTTGAGTGCAGAGGACTGGACTAGATGACCTATTGAGTCCCCTTCCAGTCCCACACTTCTATGATTATACAAGTCTATAATGCTGATCTATATTTACCTGTCTATCCCCATATACACCGATCTATCTGTACTGAAAAGAATCACAGCTGCCCCACTGTGTGCCACAAGCTCTCCACTGCTAAAGCTAATGGTGATCCTCCAGCATGAGTTAAGGTATCTGGACCTTGACGACAAGAAGTAAACAGTGCAGCCTTCCAAAGACCTCTAAGACCTGTATCCTTGGATGTGCTGTTCAACCCATTTGAATGCGGCGATGTTGAGCTTCAACTTCCAGCCATTGGATCATGTTAGACCTTTCTCTGCTGAATGAAAGAGCTCATTATTAAATATTTTTCCCCTTGTAGTACTTATAGACTATAATCAAGTCACCCCATACCCTTGAGCTCCTTGGATCTATCACTAGAAAGCAGGTTTTCTAATACTTCAGTCATTCTCATGGCTCTTCTCAGAACTCTCTCTAATTTATCAACATCCTTCTGGAATTGAGGGCACCAGAACTGTACACAGTATCCCAACAACAGCTGCACCAGTGCCAAATACAGAGGTGAAATAACCTCTCTCTCCTATTCGAGATTGCCCTGTTTCTGCATCACAGGATCACAATATGAGATTTATTTTGTAATTCTTATTTCCTGTGACCTAAACCATATGGTCTTTCCCTCAAGGGGAATGCGGACTGAGTGAGAACTAGATCGATCAGTCTATGTATCTGTCTATCAATCTGTCTATCTATCATGCCCATATCTATACTGATCTGACAAAGAGTTTATTCTGCAAATTTATTCAATTTTCCTATTAATGGAGTTACTCCTGATTTACACCACAGTGAACGAGAGGGGAATGGTGTCATTGACCCCAGTGGAGTTACTCCTGATTTACACCGTTGTGAGCGAGGGGGGAATTGGCCCCAGTGACCCTGGCAAAGTTACTCCTGATGTAGTCCTAGGCCTGATCAGAACCTGGCCCATTTTTTTGCTTTTTATAAGGGTTATATGGCATCTCTCTTCAGATAAGAACAAAAGTATCTCTGTGTACTGATGCTGTGTCTACACAGACTGTGAGCCAGCCCAGCCCCGAGGCAGTAAAAGCCCAGGTAGGCCAAGCAATCTGCAGCAATTGTTAGCCGGGGAATTGGGGCCATAAACTAGTTAGGGTGTGGGCCAATTGGGCATATGCAAAGGGTTTGAGGGATGGAGCATCCGACGTGGAAAGTCCTTCCTATAGCTTACTTCCTTCTAGCTGGGCAAACAAGAGGGAAATATTAATCAGTCAGCTGGGCTGTGGTTACTAGATAACAGGAATGCGTGGTTTCCTCAGAGATCATGAGTCAGCTGAGAGCTTGTGCTAGTGATGACTCACACACAGGGCTGGGGCATGAGGGTCAGCACAGGCTATGAGGGGAACATGCCCCCTGCTGAGTCTCCCCACCTTGTTTCCTGCAACACAGCACCCCCTGGCCCAAGGATCCGCAACCTTTGGCACGCTGCCCACCAGGGAGAGCTGCTGGTGGGCCAGGATGGTTTGTTTACCCGCAGCGTCCGCAGGTTCAGCAGCTCGCGGTTCGCCGTCCCAGGCCAATGGGGACTGTGGGAAGGGGCAGCCAGCACATCTCTCTTCCTGCACCGCTTCCCGCAGCCCCCCATCGGCCTGGGGCAGCGAACCGCAGCCAGTGGGAGCTGCGATCGGCCGAACCTGCGGACGCTGCAGGTAAACGAACTGTCCCGGCCCGCGAGCGGCTTTCCCTGGCAGGCAGCGTGCCAAAGCTGGGGCATTAAAGTCAGCATCGATTTTGAAAGGAATGTGCCCCCTACTAATCCCCCAACCCACTTCCTTCAGCACTGTGATCCTTGGTGCCGCTCGGGGGTATTGGAGCCAGCACAGACTGCAAGGGGGGAATACCCTCTATTAAGCCCCTCCCTGCACTCCCCGCAGCACAGCTTCCCCTAATCCCAAAATGGGGAAATTGAGTCTGCACGGATTATAAGGGGACTGCGCCCCCTACTAAGCCACCAACCTAATTCCTGCAGCACAACACCCCTGGTGCCATGCTACGGCATTCGGGTCAGCACCTACTCTGTAGGGAGAGCATCCCTCCCATGATCCCTATAGCTCAGTGCACCCTAAAGCCATGCTGTGATCAGTCAGATAGAAGACAATCACAGTTTGTGTCCACTCCATAACGACTTACCTCAGCTGATTGCTGTTGGAGATTTATGATCCATCCATTAACCAGTGTGGTGCTGGCAGACCAGGTCCCCACTCATGCCAAGGTCCCCATGCCTCACTTGAATACTGCAAATACATGGCTGGGATCAGTCTGGCTCGCCTGTGTGTATGGGTATTGTTATGAGGGGTAATGGAGTTCTAAAAATGTGCTTAATTTTTAGACTTTATTGAATGCTTGTAAATTGCTGCATGCTTGTATTCTGGAGAGCAAGGTTTCCTAGGCATAAGCAAGCAATCCCCAGTGCTTAGCCTGGGATAGCCCTAAAGGACATATAGAGCATGCTTATTATAGAAGCTTCTATTCCCTTTGGAAATTTAGGATTGTAACTCATGTAAGCAGAGTCAGGATGAGCTCTACCCTGACATCTGGTGGTGAGTTGTGGTGGGTTGTGGAAAAGAACTTTAGGGGCTGATCTCATTTGCATAGGCATACCCACCCCTGCCTAGATGGTCACTTTGGCTTCTGTGAGATCCCCAGTTTCTCTGTTATTGGGGCAGGAAGAATAAAGTATTGTTATCCTGATTATGTGAATCAAGGACAGTGGAACTGTACTTGGCTTTTTGTTATGATGGAGGGACTCGCCATCAACTAAGTAGCACTTGCTATGCAAGGGACATGGGTTCCAAAACTCAGTGAATAGATAGATAGATATAGATATAGATGTGAATGAGCTAGTTTTGATTCTAATAGTAGTCTGGTTACAGATTGCGGAGCTGATTTCACTTTGGGTTAATGGTACACTAGCACTGGGGTTTCCCTACTATGAGCTAAAATCAGCGAGTACTGTGTTAAGTAGTAGGGGGCCTGAAGATATATTGGTGAGCAACTTGCAGAGTGGCTACTGGAGAGAAGCAGCTGGTAGTGAAGGCTGCAGCAGAAACCCATAGAGAGGCGGGGTAGTTGGTGGTCGGAGCATGTAAGGTGCCCCTTTACTTTCTCCCCCCCCCAGCCCCATTGCCACACAAACTAGGGGGCTTAAACTCTGCAGATTAACTTTTGAACTCTGGACTCACCAAGGACAGAGACTGAGACTTTTGGGTTGCTGGACTCAAGAACCAAAGGGAAAGGACATGGCCCAATTTGCTTGGGGTGGGTTCTTGCTCATGGGTTGTGTTATGAACCCTGTTGGTGGTGTTTCTCCAACATAATGCCATATTGTTTCTCTCTGTTATTAAAAGGCTTTTGCTACACTCAGACTCTGGGCTTGCGAGAGGGGAAGTATTGCTTCTTAGAGGCACTCAGGGGATGTGATATATATATTTGTCCCAGGTCACTGGGTGGGGGCTTGAGCCAGTTTTGCACTGTGTTATTGGACTGGAACCCCTAGATACTGAACCCAGCCCTTGTTGCTGCCAACTCTAATGGGCAGAAGGGTTACATTCATTTGCATAGGTATGTTTACCTGCTTTAATTCTGTAAATAACTCTCTCCTTTCCTTTTCTTGTTTAATAAACCTATAGTCTAACCTAGGATTATCTACAAGCATTGTCTTTGGTGTGAGATCTGAGGTACGATTGACCTGGGGTAAATGACCTGAGGTAAGCAACCAGCTTGGCTTAACGGTGAAATCCTAGCGGATCTTAAACATAAAAAAGAAGCTTACAAGAAGTGGAAGGTTGGACATATGATCAGGGAAGAGTATAAAATATTGCTCGAGCATGTAGGAACGAAATCAGGAGGGCCAAATCGCACCTGGAGCTGCAGCTAGCGAGAGATGTCAAGAGTAACAAGAAGGGTTTCTTCAGGTATGTTGGCAACAAGAAAAAAGCCAAGAAAAGTGTGGGCCCCTTACTGAATGAGGGAGGCAACCTAGTGACAGAGGATGTGGAAAAAGCTAATGTACTCAATGCTTTTTTTGCCTCTGTCTTCACTAACAAGGGCAGCTCCCAGACTGCTGCGCTGGGCATCACAATATGGCGAGTAGATGGCCAGCCCTCTGTGGAGAAAGAGGTGGTTAGGGACTATTTAGGAAAGCTGGACGTGCACAAGTCTATGGGGCCGGACGAGTTGCATCTGAGAGTGCTAAAGGAATTGGCAGCTGTGATTGCAGAGCCATTCAAAGCCATTGGCTTTGAAAACTCGTGGCGAACGGGGGAAGTCCCAGATGACTGGAAAAAGGCTAATGTAGTGCCAATCTTTAAAAAAGGGAAGGAGAACCCTGGGAACTACAGGCCAGTCAGCCTCACCTCAGTCCCCGGAAAAATCATGGAGCAGGTCCTCAAAGAATCAATCCTGAAGCACTTACAATGAGAGGAAAGTGATCAGGAACAGTCAGCATGGATTCACCAAGGGAAGGCATGCCTGACTAATCTAATCGCCTTCTATGATGAGATTACTGGTTCTGTGGATGAAGGGAAAGCAGTGGACGTGTTATTCCTTGACTTTAGCAAAGCTTTTGACACGGTCTCCCACAGTATTCTTGTCAGCAAGTTAAAGAAGTATGGGCTGGATGAATGCACTATAAGGTGGATAGAAAGCTGGCTAGATTGTCGGGCTCAACGGGTAGTGATCAATGGCTCCATGTCTAGTTGGCAGCCGGTGTCAATTGGAGTGCCCCAGGGGTCGGTCCTGGGGCCAGTTTTGTTCAATATCTTCATAAATGATCTGGAGGATGGTGTGGATTGCACTCTCAGCAAATTTGCGGATGATACTAAACTAGGAGGAGTGGTAGATACGCTGGAGGGCAGGGATAGGATACAGAGGGCCCTAGACAAATTGGAGGATTGGGCCAAAAGAAATCTGATGAGGTTCAATAAGGATAAGTGCAGGGTCCTGCACTTAGGACGGAAGAACCCAATGCACAGCTACAGACTAGGGACCGAATGGCTAGGCAGCAGTTCTGCGGAAAAGGACCTAGGGGTGACAGTGGACGAGTGGTGACAGTGGACGAGAAGCTGGATATGAGTCAGCAGTGTGCCCTGGATGATTTAATTGAGGATTGGTCCTGCTTTGAGCAGGGGGTTGGACTAGATGACCTCCTGAGGTTCCTTCCAACCCTGATATTCTCTGATTCTATGATTCTATGATTCTATGACTGGTCCTTTGGGAGTGGCAGTAACCTGAATATTGCTGTGATTCTTGGTGGAAGAGACCATCTATCACAAAGGTAGGCTCATCAGGGTGGCGAAACAGAGGGACTCCCTGTGACATCATGGTTTGGCTGTTACAAAGCTTGAGGAGTTGACACTCAATAATTGGTTGGTGAAATCTAAGAATGGAACTCACAGCCGATTTGGGGTTTGCAGTCTGCCTTGAGGTTGGTACTCATGCTCTTGAGTCACTTGTAGGCAGATGGACGTTGACACGGCTGATAGGATTCACATACCACACCTCAATGAAGTTTATAGATCATAACCCCAGGGCTGTTAAAGGTGAAACTTGATATTGAGGTTAAAGGTTAAAGAATAGACTCAATGAATGAACCACAGTCAGGTGATGAGCTTGGGAGAAAAGACCTTGAAGATTTATGTTTGGAGAGGGGAATATCCTTTACAAGGGAAACCCCAGATCAGAAGCTGAGAGCTCAGCTCGTCAGTTTTGACCAGGCACCCAAGGAACCTGTTGCCCTAGCCACTGCACAGGAGAACACCAGAGTGGAACTGGCCCAATTGCAGCACCTGAGAGCCCCGGAAGAACGCCAGCCCTGGAGACTGATTGCTGAATTGTGGATCAGGGAGACTGAGGCAGCCCAGTCTGCAGTCAAGACCAGCAAAAAAGCTGAGCAGAGGGCACACCGGAGACAGATGGAAGCTGAAACATTGCAGATCAGAATACTGGAGCAGCAAATGGAGCTTCCCCAGCCAAGAAAGTGGGAGAAACTCTGCCCAATTTATAAAGAGACTGACCAATTAGAGGAGTTCCTGTCTACCTCTGAGAGTCTATGCGAGGTGGACACTATCCCAGCGGATAAACTGATCTCTTGCCTCTTAACCAGATTAACTGGAAAAGCCAGACAAGGTTTTAATGATATAGAGCTGGGTGATGCTGAGGTGTATACGAAATTTAGAGAAGGTGTACTGAAAAGGTTTAAGATTACCCCGAGACCTATCAATGGAAGCGTAGAAACCTCAGAATATTTGACAATGTCACTCATGTTGAATATGTGCTTAAAATGTGTAATTTTAGGAAAAAACTCTTTGATCTGCTGGCCCAGGATAAATCGTTATGGGCGATTACTGATGAGGTAAAGGCAGCCATCTGCAACAAAACACATCCACAGTTTGAGAGCTGCAGAAACTGTAGGTGAATATGTTGACTCAAGGGCCCAATTGGGGGCACAAATACTCATTTCACCCAGGTTGAGGGAAGAGAGGATTAGAAATAAACCTAACCCCAACTTTGATTTAAAAAAATACCAAGGGAATACGGGGTTTAAAACCGCCTACCAAAAGGGAAGGCAGGTAGTTTGCCATCACAGGGGGGCTCCCAGCCCTATAAAACCAAATTGTCCCAAACTTAAGGTAACCTTGCTTTCCACACCCTCATCAGCCAGAGCAAATGCCACTACCATCATTCCAGAGGCAGCAGTAGAACAGGAGAAAATCATTGTGAATTATATTAGAACTGAGCCACGGGAGGGGAGAGAAGAATTTACTAAGAATGCTAAGGTAAATGGCATAGATTGTAAGCGTCCCAGATCACAGAAGATTAGGGTTGGAAGAAACCTCAGGAGATCATCTAGTCCAATCCCCTACACAAAGCAGGACCAATCCCAACTAAATCATCCCAGCCAGGGCTTTGTCAAGCTGGGTCTTAAAAACTTCTAAGGATGGAGATTCCACCACCTCCCTAGGTAACCCATTCCAGAGCTTTACCACCCTTCTAGTGAAATAGTGTTTCTTATATCCAAGCTAGACCTCCCCCCCTGCAACTTGAGACTGTTGCTCCTTGTTCTGTCATTTGCCACCACTGAGAACAGCCGAGCTCCATCCTCTTTGGAACCCCCCTTCAGGTAGTTGAAGGCTGCTCTCAAATCCCCCCTCACTCTTCTCTTCTGCAGACTAAACAAGCCCCGTTACCTCAGCCTCTCCTCATAAATCATGTGCCCCAGCCCCCTAATTATTTCTGTTGCCCTCTGCTGCACTCTCTCCAATTTGTTCACATCCTTTCTGTAGTGGGGGGGCCCAAAACTGGATGCAGTACTCCAGATGTGGCCTCACCAGTGCCAAATAGAGGGGAATAATCACTTCTCTTGATCTGCTGGCAATACCCCTACTAATACACCCCAATATGCCATTGGCCTTCTTGGCAACAAGGGCACACTGCTGACTCATATCCAGCTTCTCATCCACTGTAATCCCCAGGTCCTTTCCTGCAGAACTGCTGCTTAGCCAGTCGGTCCCCAGCCTGTAGCAGTGCATGGGATTCTTCCTTCCTAAGTGCAGGACTCTGCACTTGTCCTTGGTGAACCTCATCAGATTTCTTTTGGCCCAATCCTCCAATTTGTCTAGGTCACTCTAGACCCTATCCCTACCCTCCAGTGTATCTATCTCTCCGCACAGCTTAGTGTCATCCACGAACTTGCAGAGAGTACAATCTAACCCATTGTCCATATCATTATGTTGAACAAAACCAGCCCCAGGACTGACCCCTGGGGCACTCCACTTGATACCGGCTGCCAACTAGATATCGAGCCGTTGATCACTACCCATTGAGCCCGACAATCTAGCCAGCTTTCTAGCCACCTTATAGTCCATTCATCCAATCCATACTTCTTTAACTTGCTGGCAAGAATATTGTGGGAGACTGTGTCAAAAGCTTTGCTAAATTCACATCCACCGCTTTCCCCATATCCACAGAGCCAGTTATCTCATCATAAAAGGCAATCAGTCACTTTACTTAGGAAAATTTTGGTAAGAGAGGAAGAAAGATTTCGTGGTATTAGCTTTGGCCAAATTCCCTGTACCTGTAGAAGCTTCTATTACTGTGTTAAACTTAAGATTGGAACTCATTTGCATGTATGTCTGTTCACCTGCTTTAACCTTGTAAATAACTCTCTTGACATGCATCTGACGAAGTAGGTATTCACCCACGAAAGCTTATGCTCCAATATGTCTGTTAGTCTATAAGGTGTCACAGGACTCTTTGCCGCTCTGTTGTTTCCGTTTTCCTTGGTAATATATCTGTAGATAGTTTTGTGACACACTCTATGTGAGTTTATAAAAATATGATAATGAGTGTGAATACAATGTAACTGGAATATGCTTCATGCAAAAGGTCTCTTGTAAGGTATCATTACAAAGCTTATAATCTACTGAGTGTGGTCATCCTAGTTGTATAAATGTGTCACTCTTATATCTGAAACTGGACATATAAAATATAACTCTGAGGGTCGATTGCAATTATGCAAAGTGTGGGCCATTAATGGTGGTTTGGAATCTTCATGGCTCCCATTAACCAGGACAATTGACTGTAGATGGCTCTGTTTTACTTGTAAGTCTTCCTGTATACCTGTGTGCTGGCAAGTGAGTAATGAAGTCTTACAGTGACATGTGATCATGTCACCTGAACTGGAATCCATCTTTAACCTGGTGCTTTTCCACTGAGATGGAGGGGTTGGAGCACAGAGGGATGAAGGATTCCTGCCTTCTGCAAAAGATATATAAGTGGGTAGAACAGAACAAGGAGGCAGCCCTCATGAGAAATCCCCTAGCTACCACCTGGAGCAAGGGCTGTACCAGGGGAAAGGATTGTGCCCAGACTAGGAAGGCGTCCAGTCTGTGAAGGAAACTTATTGAAACATCTCTCAGGGTGAGATTTTATCTGTATTCAGTTTTATTACTGTATTAGGCTTAAATTTGCATGTTTTATTTTATTTTGCTTGGTAATTCACTTTGTTCTGTCTGTTACTACTTGGAACCACTTAAATCCTACTTTCTGTATTTAATAAAATCACTTTTTACTTATTAATTAATCCAGAGTATATATTAATAACTGGGCGGGGGGCAGGGGGCAAACAGCTGGCATACCTCTCTCTCAGTGTTATAGAGAGTGAACAATTTTTGAGTAAAATGGATTTATTTGGGATTTGGACCCTATTGGGAGTTGGGCATCTGAGTGTTAAAGACAGGCACACTTCTGTAAGCTGCTCTCAGTTAAGCTTGCAGTTTGTGAGACATGGGTCAGACTCGGGGTCTGTGCTGGAGCAGACGGGCGTGTCTGGCTCAGCAAGACAGGCTGCTGGAGTCCTAAGCTGGCAGGGAAAGCAGGGGCAGAAGTACTCTTGGCACATCAGGTGGCAGCTCCCAGGAGGTTTCTGTGATCCAACCTATCACAAGTTTATTATAGGATTGGCTACAAGCGCTGTCTTTGGTGTGAGATCTAAAGTGCAATTGACCTGGAGCAAGTGAGTGGTCCTTTGGGATGAGGGGTAACCTGAATATTGCTCTGATTTGTGGTGTAAGGAACCACCTATCATAAAGGCAGGTTCACCTGGGTGGCAAGATAGATTCAGCATAACCAAGAGGACTGCCTGTGACACCAGGGTTAGGCTGCTGTAGTGCCCGAGGAGTTTCCACTTGATAATTGGTTAAGTATAAAGCTCACAGCCAATTGGGGAGGGTTGTGTCCCATTTGCTAACAGTCTGCCCTGAGGTTGGGACCTACACTTTTGGGCCACTGCAGACAGCTTGACAGCTAGAATCTGCCTGCCTTCACTTCCAGATAAAGCCTTTGTCCATGGGGACAAAAGCTTTATCCACCACTGTCTATGAATAGCCAAGCTAACCTATGACTCCTCCTGGCCCTAGCTGTGCCTTCAGGACTTAAAGACCCAGGTTCAATATCCTGCAATGTCCATAGTGTTTGATGGCATGTGGCCAGGAGTAATAGGTATTTCCGCTCCACCCTGGTAGATGGCAGCAGTCCATACACACATTCTGTTGGGTGTGTTTTGATCTCCGGGTGAACTCAAAAAAGCATCTGCTTTCTGTTTGACTAGGTTCTCCTCCCCATCTTGGAATTATTTGCTCTTCATGGGCAAAGGTAGGCATGGGGTGGGGTCCCATAAATATCAGGCCTATCAGGCCACTTTCTCCTGACAAGAAGGTTCTAGGGGTGTTTGGATAACTGAATGTGTATCTCTCCCAGGCCAGACCCTTAGATGGTGTAAAGCAGCACAGTTCCACTGACCCAAAGAAAACTGCTGGGGATCTGGGCCCATGGACTCCAGGAGAGCTACAGCTGATTGATGCCAGTTGGGATCTGGGCCCATTGATAATACTGGAGCTGCGGCCGATTGACACCATCTGGGGTCTGGACCCATTGACTCCTGCTGAGCAATGGCCCACTCACACCACCTGGGAATCTGGCTCTATCGACTCCGATGGAATGACTGCCGATTCACACAAAGAAGGGTTCTGGCCCATTTAAATGCCCACCACCATCTTTGCAGCCATATTTTTTCCTGTCAACTGCTACCTTTTCCCCAGCACTGACAGCAGGTTTCTGGCTTGGTGTTACACTCGTGTGTGGTCCATGGAGGAGGTGATCAATTTTGTTGTGCTGGATGAAGAGGAGTATGACCAGGCAAAGCTACAGCTGTCCCACAGGAACAAATATGTATGCATAGATTCTAAAATTAGAAGGGACCCTTAGATCATTTAGTTTGACACTCCTATTAAAACATCCCAGAATGATGTTCGCTTTATTTGCAACAGCATCACTTTATTCAGTCATATTTAGTTTGTGATCCACTATAACCCCCAGATCCCTTTCTCTAGTACTTCTTTCTAGGCAGTCATTTTCCATTTTGTATTTGTGCAATTGATTATTTCTTCCCAAATGTAGTACTTTGTACTTGTCCTCACTGAATTTCAGCCTATTTATTTCAGACCATATCTCCAGTCTGTCAAGAGCATTTTAAATTCTAATCCTGTCCTCCCAATCAAGATTTTTTTTTAAATAGTAATACATTTCAGGATCTTTTCAATTACCTCCTGCTCTTTGAACTTTTAGGCTACACTTGAGTCACGTTTTGACACCTCCATGTTTTCATGCTTTCCTGCAACCTGGAGGATTAGAAACTCCTCTTTTTTTGGAAGTTGACAGAGACTTTGGCAAGAGGGGTTTCAGTGGAGTAGAAAGGATGGATACCAGATTGGAGCTGGTCTAGGATGGAATTGGAGAAGAGGGTTCAGAGAAGAGCCACAAGGATGATTAAAGGATTAAAAATATTCCTTATACTGGTAGATTCAAAGTGCTCAATCTATTTAACATAACAAAGAGAAGGTTAAGGAATGACTTGATTACAATCAAAAAGTATCTACATGGGGAACAAAAATGTAATAACGGGCTCTTCAGTCTAGCAGAGAAAAGTCTAACCTGAAGCAATGGCTGGAAGTTGAAGCTAGACAAATTCAGATAGAAAATAAAGTATAAGTATTTAACAGTGAGAGTAATTAACCATTGGAACAACTTACCAAGGGTTGTGATCGATTCTCCATCACCAGAAATGTTGAAGTCAAGATTGGATGTTTTTTCTAAAAAATCTGCTCCCGTTCAATCATGTCTTGAAGCACCGAACTTCACCGAAGTTCTGCAGCCATAGACGTTAGGTTAGACATTAGGAAACACTCTCTCATGATAAGGAATAGGCTTCAAGGGAGGTTGTGGAATCCCCATCCTGGGATGTTTCTAAGAACAGGTTGCACAAACCCCTGTATGGGAGGGTCTAGGTTTACTTGGTCCTGCCTCAGCGCAGGGGGTTGGATTTGATGACCTTCTGAGGTCCCTTCCAGCCCGACGTTTCTATGATTCTATAGTCTGTGTTAGGCAAGTTAGGCTAGATGATCACCAAGGTTCCTTCTAGTCTTCAACTCTATGAATTTTCACATATTCACAGCACTGCAGGAGTCAAGAGCTTTACGATAAGCAGCCAGTATCCCAAGTCTTGCACTAAAATCATGAGAGATGGCAACACTGCAGATTACAACTGATATAGTCATTTCAGATCCATTCGCTGAATAGACAAGTCCTAAGAAACAGTCCCTGTCCCTTAAAAGCTGAATAGGCAAGACAAACAGTGTCTCCAACCCCAGTGGGTGAAAATATCATGGACCCACGCCTGAAAAATCATGAGATTGGCTTGACAATTATGAGATTAAATGCTGATGCTGCTCATTGTTATAATTATAATTACAATACACTTTGGGCTTTGTCTCTGCCTACTGATTTCTGAGCCTTGAGGTGGCAGTCGGGCCCAACTTTTCAAGCTTTTTCCTCGAGGGCTAGAAATTTACTTATTTTATTTTTTTAAATGAAAGTGCATCCCGGTGAATCCAGGAGCCGGGAGCTTGACAAAAAACACCAAGTGTCACGAGAGCTCGTCAAAGTTGAGCCTGTACCATCAGAGAGACCACTGGGTTGGATGGCTAGTCAGAGGTTGAGTGGCCAAGGGTTGGATGGTCAGGACAATTGTACTGTATTTCTCCCTCTGTGGCCCCACAAGGCCATTCACTCTCAGGCTCCAGCTCCCCAGAGATCAGCTCATGTGGGCAGAGATGCACATCTCTCTCCCTCCTGACTGGGGTATTTCCAGGCTGCATAGCTCCCTGCCTACAGTGTGAATTCTCCAACAAAGTCAGATTGCTTAAGCAGGCCTGCTTTGCTTTTCTCCTCAGAGATGGTAAACAGTGTAATTTCCACAGTAACATTACCACACAGCTCTTTCCAAGCAAGCACATTTATTCCTAAGGTAAAATGCTTTACAGAAAGAACATATTACAAACAATAAAAGAACCCACACTCATGCCAATAAGCTTCCCAGAGATTCCCCCCAACTCCAACAGGGACTGGCTGGTTAACAGTCCTTCAAACCCCACCAGGGGTTTTCCGGTGGTTACAAGTTTGTAACGCCTTTTACTCAGAACAAGAACATTGAGCATTAAAGGGACCAATGTCCTTCCACCCTTTCCTAAGGCTTTCAGCCTCCCTTGGAGAAGAGGCCCTGTCCATTTGCTGGATCAGAAAGCATCAATTTTAACTCAGGCTATTTAACCGCAAGTCCTTTCTTTGTCTGTTTGTTCCTGGAGAATTCAGTTTGAACCAGTCTATGCAAGCATCTCTGCAGGTGGTAGCTCCCTGGAGGTGTTACAACTTGACTGAATTTGCCTAACCACCTCTCCCTGTTCTTAGTTCCTGGAGGGCTGTGGTTACCCTCCCCCATAGAATTAGGTACAATCCCTGGCCAACAATGACTGGAGAACAGCTAGTGTGATGCCAATTTTTTAAAAGGGATCCGGAGGTGATCCTGGTAATTACAGACTGGTAAGCCTGACTTCAGTACCAGGAAAACTGGTTGAAACTATAATAAAGAACAAAATTGTCAGACACATGGATGAACATAATTTGTTGGGGAAGAGTCAACATAGTTTTTGTAAAGGGAAATCATGCCTCACGAATCTTCTAGAATTTTTTGAGGGGGTCAACAAGCATGTGGACTATGGGGATCCAGTGGATATAGTATACTTAGATTTTCAGAAAGCCTTTGACAAGGTCCCTCACCAAAGGCTCTTAAGCAAAGTAAGCTGTCATGGGATAAGAGGGAAGGTCCTTTCATGGACTGTAACTGGTTAAAAGATCAGAAACAAATGGTAAGAACAAATGGTCAGTTTTCAGAACGGAGAGAGATAAATAGTAGTGTCCCACAGGATCTGTACTGGGACCAGTCCTATTCAACATATTCATAAATGATCTGGGAAAATGGTAGACAGTGAGGTGCCAAAATTTGCAGATGATACAAAACTACTCAAGATAGTTAAGTCCAAATCAGACTGCGAAGAGCTACAAAAGGATCTCTCAGAACTGGGTGACTGGGCAACAAAATGGCAGATAAATTCATTGTTGATACCTGCAAAGTAGTGCACATTGGGAAACATATTTCCAATTATACATATAAAATGATGGGGTCTAAATTAGCTGCTGCTACTCAAGAAAGAGATCTTGGAGTCATAATGGACAGTTCTCTGAAAATGCCCACTCAATGTGCAGAGGCAGTCAAAAAAGAGAACAGAACATTGGGAATCATTAAGAAAGGGATAGATAATAAGACAGAAAATATCATATTGCTTCTATATACATACATGGTACACCCACGTCTTGAATACTGCGTGCAGATGTAGTCTCACTATCTCAAAAAAGATATATTGGAATTGGAAGCGGTTCAGAAAAGGGCAACAAAAATTATTAGGGGTGTGGAACAGCTTCCATATGAGAAGAGATTAATAAGACTGGGACTTTTCAACTTGGAAAAGAGACGACTAAGAGAGGAAATGATTGAGGTCTATAAAATCAAGACTGGTGTGGAGAAAGTAAATAAGGAAGTGTTATTTACATCTTCTCATAACACAAGAATTAGGGGTCACCATAAGAAACCAATAGGCAGCAGGTTTAAAGCAAACAAAAGAAAGTATTTTTTCACACAACGCACAGTCAGTCTGTGGAACTCTTTGCCAGAGGATCTTGTAAAGGCCAAGACTACAACAGGGTTTAAAAAAGAACTAGATATGTTAATGGAGGACAGGTCCATCCATGGCTATTAGCCAGGATGGGCAAGGATGGTGTCCCTAGCCTCTGTTTGCCAGAAGCTGGGAATGGGCGACAGGGGATGGATCACTTGATGATTACCTGTTCTGTTCATTCCCACTGGGGCACCTGGCATTGGCCACTGTCGGAAGACAGGATACTGAGCTAGATGGACCTTTGGTCTGACCCAGAATGGCCACTCTTATGTTCTTATGTTCACAATGATACATAAACTTATTTAATTAGGTTTGCCCAGGATATTGCAGGAAATTGCCCTTGCCGCAGTCAATAAATGTACTTATTGAATAAGAGTTCTGTGAAGCTCAGAAGCTTGTCTCTTCCACCAACAGAAGTTGGTCCAATAATATATATCACCTCACCCACCTTGTCTCTCTTGCAGTCAGTAAATCAGGAAGGGGAATGGCCAGAGATAAAGAGGGTGAAAACATTACAAAGTTCCCTGTGGAGTGCTGGTCTCTGCTGCTGTTGGAGGAGTTTTTGGACAGACTCTCCAATAGTAACTCCTATTTCTCATATAATGTGGCTTGTTGGTAATTTTCAAAACGCTTCACAATCGTTGATGTGTTTATCCTCACAACCTGTGAGACAGGGCAGTGCCCTATTATCCCCACCAGAACAAATTACCTAGAGTTTGTGGAATCTCCATCATTGGAGGTTTATAAGAACAGATTAGAAACACATCTGTCAGGGATGGTCTAAGTAATACTTAATCCTGCCTCAGTGCAGGGGACTGGATTAGATGACCTAGCAAAGTCCCTGTCCCTCATACGAGGGGGAAACTGAGGTGCAACAAGGCTAAGTGACTTGTCTAAATCATGCAGGAAGTCTATGAAAAAGCAGGGAACTGTACCAAGGTCTCCACAAACCTAAGCCACTGCCTTAACCACTGGACAAGCCTTCCCCTATCCATGCTGTCCCCCAGTGTCTTCTGTCCCAGAGCAAACAGGAACACAGGGCGCTGTGGAATCTCACAGGTCCTGGGTGGTCCAGAGTGGTTGGTCAGTTCTAGGGAGAAGGGGAGGGGTAACCCCAACTGGATCTCCCACCTACCCCCTATAGTGCATCTGTAACCCATTGATGAGTGTGAGCTACAGACCTCACTCTATGCCACGCTCTACAGGCTATGAGTCTCTTATAGCCACCCACCACTGAACTCTGACTCTGGAGCTAAAGCTGTTGCAGGTCATGCTTTTCCCTCCTGAGGTTCCCATGTCAGCTCCCAGGATGTTGGCCCATCACACAGCCCGGACCTGCTTATCTTATCAGCTGCTATTTGAGCAGGGTGTCTCCCTGTCTCTCATGAAATGTTTGCCCAGCCAAATGGTGACTTGTGCCATAAAAAGCATGTTTATTACTCCACTGGTATGTTGCCTGGCGGTGCAACACCTCGCTCAGGGGCTCTCTGCTCCAGCAATGGGGTGGGTGATTCTGTAGGGGGTGCTATGTAATGCATTCCCTGCACAAGCAACGGTGGGTGGCTGCTGCTGTTCTGGGTGTTGTCATCCTGTAATAGGGTTGTCAATTTTCTAATTTCTGAAAACCGGACCCCCACCCCCCCTCCCCACATCTTCCCCCTAGGCCCCACTCCTCGCCAAGGTCTTTCCCCAGGTCCTGCCCATGCTCTGCCTCTTCCCTTAGGCCCTGCCCCTGCTCCACCTCTTCCCTTGGGGCCCCACCCCTGCTTGCTCCTCTTGCCCCCCATCATTCGCTGCTCTCTCCCCTCAATTCCAGCATGAGCAGCCCCAAGGGACTTGCAAGCCTCAGCTCCAGCAGGCTGCCTCATAGTGCAGGTCAAAAGAGCACTGTGGACGCACAGGAGCAACCAGGCAGCCCCCACATATGCAGTCCTATTGGCCTGACTGGAGCTTTCGCCCCACCCTGCATATAGAAGTCAAACGGCGCGTATGGAGCTAGGATGTGGCCCTCCTGCATGGCAGCCTCCCAGCTCCCTCTGCACTGCCTTCCCAGCAACCCCCTTCACTGCCCGCTCAAGCCCTTCCTGCCCTGGAGCTGCCTGAGAGCACAGCCGGGAGAAGCACTGGCTGGCTGGGCGAGCCCAGAGGTGACAGTACCGGGGTGAATCGGCTTCCCAAGGCGCAATTTAAAGGGCCTGTGGCTCCCAGCAGCGGCTGGAGCCCCCAGCCCTTTAAATTGCTGCCAGAACCCCCCTGCCGGAGCCCTGGGGTAGCGGTGGCGGGGCTGGGGTGGCGATTTATAGGGCCTGGGGCGGTAGGGGCAGCCAAGCCCTGGGCCCTTTAAATCGTCCCCGGAGCCCCGCCGCCATTTCTCCAGGGCTCCGGCGGGCTCCGGGGATGATTTAAAGATCCCGGGGCGGTAGTGGCGATCGGAGCCCCGTCCCCGGAACCCTGCTGCCGGAGCCCCGGGGAAGCGGCGGTGGGGCTCTGGGGACGATTTAAAGGGCCCAGGGCTCTGGCCGCCGCTACCGCCCAGGGCCCTTTAAACCGCTGCCAGAGGCCCCGGCTGCTGCTGTTATCCCCCGGGGAGGGGGAAGGAGGCACTTGCCGGCAGAGGGTGGGCCGGGGCTGGTTCTGACCTCCCCCAGCCCCACCCCTTCCGCCCGAGGGCCCACCGGCCCCAGCCCAGCCACGGACCGTTAAGTCCCAAGACTTACTTTCACCCCTGGGCGAGCCCGAGTTCCTTCCCTCCCAGGGAACGTGCCATACCCACTGGGAATCCCGTACTCTGCTCGGCATGGGCTCCCGCACTGTCCTGTCACAGTCCCGCAAACCGTGCTCCTCAAAAGGCCGCCCAAGCCAGTGCATGTGTGCTGCTGCGGGAGCCACCTCTTCAGGGCTGGGTGACAGGCTGCACTTTCTGCACCACATCCCCCCACCCAGCCACGGTAACTGGACTTTTAGTGTCTGGCCAGTACACCCATCCATCCTTACACAGCCCTCTAGCCAGCTATTCCTATACACCGCCTCTATTTATCCATCCTTCCCCTCATTCAGTTAAGTCCAAAGCTGACTGCAGAGAGTTACAAAGGGATCTCACAAAACTGGGTGAGTGGGCAGTAAAATGGCTGATGAAATTCAGTGTTGATGACTGCTAAGTAATGCACTTTAGAAAACGTAATCCCAACTATACATACAAAATGATGGGTTTCAGAGTAGCAGCCGTGTTAGTCTGTATTCGCAAAAAGGAAAGGAGTACTTGTGGCACCTTAGAGACTAACCAATTTATTTGAGCATAAGCTTTCGTGAGCTACAGCTCACTTCATCGGATGCATACTGTGGAAAGTGTAGAAGATCTTTTTATATACACACAAAGCATGAAAAAATACCTCCTCCCACCCCACTCTCCTGCTGGTAATAGCTTGTCTAAAGTGATCACTCTCCTTACAATGTGTATGATAATCAAGTTGGGCCATTTCCAGCACAAATCCAGGTTTTCTCACCCCCCCCTCCACACACAAACCCACTCTCCTGCTGGTAATAGCTTATCTAAAGTGACCACTCTCCTTACAATGTGTATGATAATCAAAGTGGGCCATTTCCAGCACAAATCCAGGGTTTAGCAAGAACATCCGAGGGGGGGGCGGGTAGGAAAAAACAAGGGGAAATAGGTTACCTTGCATAATGACTTAGCCACTCCCAGTCTCCTTTCAAGCCTAAGTTAATTGTATCCAATTTGCAAATGAATTCCAATTCAACAGTTTCTCGCTGGAGTCTGGATTTGAAGTTTTTTTGTTTTAAGATAGCGACCTTCATGTCTGTGGTTGCGTGACCAGAGAGATTGAAGTGTTCTCTGACTGGTTTATGAATGTTATAATTCTTGACATCTGATTTGTGTCCATTTATTCTTTTACGTAGAGGCTGTCCAGTTTGACCAATGTACATGGCATAGGGGCATTGCTGGCACATACCTTCAGATCAGCGGCACTGCTATGGGTACCCGCATGGCCCCACAGTATGCCAACATTTTTATGACTGACTTAGAACAATGCTTCCTCAGCTCTCGTCCCCTAATGCCCTACTCTACTTGCGCTATATTGATGACATCTTCATCATCTGGACCCATGGAAAAGAAGCCTTTGAGGAATTCCACCATGATTTCAACAATTTCCATCCCACCATCAACCTCAGCCTGGTCCAGTCCACACAAGAGATCCACTTCCTGAACACTACAGTGCTAATAAACGATGGTCACATAAACACCACCCTATACCGGAAACCTACTGACCGCTATTCCTACCTGCATGCCTCCAGCTTTCACCCTGACCACACCACACGATCCATCGTCTACAGCCAAGCTCTGCAATACAACCGCATTTGCTCCAACCCCTCAGACAGAGACAAACACCTACAAGAGCTCTATCAAGCGTTCTTACAACTACAGTACCCACCTGCTGAAGTGAAGAAACAGATTGATAGAGCCAGAAGGGTTCCCAGAAGTCTCCTACTACAGGACAGGCCTAACAAAGAAAATAACAGAACGCCACTAGCCGTCACCTTCAGCCCCCAACTAAAACCCCTCCAACGCATTATTAAGGATCTACAACCCATCCTGAAGGAGGACCCAACACTCTCACAAATCTTGGGAGACAGGCCAGTCCTTGCCTACAGACAGCCCCCCAACCTGAAGCAAATACTCACCAGCAACCACATACCATACAACAGAACCACTAAGCCAGGAACCTATCCTTGCAACAAAGCCCGTTGCCAACTGTGCCCACATATCTATTCAGGGGACACCATCACAGGGCCTAATCACATCAGCCACACTATCAGAGGTTCGTTCACCTGCACATCCACCAATGTGATATATGCCATCATGTGCCAGCAATGCCCCTCTGCCATGTACATTGGGCAAACTGGACAGTCTCGACGTAAAAGAGTAAATGGACACAAATCAGATGCCAAGAATTATAACATTCATAAACCAGTCGGAGAACACTTCAATCTCTCTGGTCACGCGATTAACTTAGGCTTGAATAGAGACTGGGAGTGGCAAAGTCATTATGCAAAGTAACCTATTTCCCCTTGTTTTTTCCTACCCCCCCCCCCCCCAGACGTTCTTGTTAAACCCTGGATTTGTGCTGGAAATGGCCCACCTTGATTATCATACACATTGTAAGGAGAGTGGTCACTTTAGATAAGCTATTACCAGCAGGAGAGTGGGTTTGTGTGTGGAGGGGGGGGTGAGAAAACCTGGATTTGTGCTGAAAATGGCCCAACTTGATTATCATACACATTGTAAGGAGAGTGATCACTTTAGATAAGCTATTACCAGCAGGAGAGTGGGGTGGGAGGAGGTATTGTTTCATGCTTTGTGTGTATATAAAAAGATCTTCTACACTTTCCACAGTATGCATCCGATGAAGTGAGCTGTAGCTCACGAAAGCGTATGCTCAAATAAATTGGTTAGTCTCTAAGGTGCCACAAGTACTCCTTTTTTTTATACAAAATGATGGGATCTAAATTAGCTGTTACTACTCAGGAAATAGATCTTGGAGTCATTGTGGGTAGTTCTCTGAAAACATCTGCTCACATACAGCAGCAGCCAAAAAAGCTAACAGCACGTTAGGAACCACTGGGAAAGGGATAAATAATAAGACAGTAAGTAGAATCATAGAATCATAGAATATCAGAGTTGGAAGGGACCTCAGGAGGTCATCTAGTCCAGCCCCCTGCCCAGAGCAGGACCAATCCCCAACTAAATCATCCCAGCCAGGGCTTTGTCAAGCCTGACCTTAAAAACTTCTAAGGGTATGTCTACACTACAAAATTAGGTCAAATTTATAGAAGTCGGTTTTCAATTAAGGTGAGCTATTATCAGCAGGAGAAAAAAACCTTTTGTAGTGATAATCAGGATGGCACATCTCCAACAGTTGATTATCACTACAAAAGGCTTTTTTCTCCCCTGATAATAGCTCACCTTAATTGATCACTCTTGTTATAGTGTGTTTGGCAACACCCATTGTTTCATGTTCTCTGTGTGTATACACACATCTCACCACTGTATTTTCCACTGCATGCGTCCGATGAAGTGGGTTTTAGCCCACGAAAGCTTATGCTCAAATAAATTTTTTAGTCTGTAAGGTGCCACAAGTCCTCCTCGTTCTTTTTGCTGTTCTTTAATTTGTTTTTGTCAAAATTTAAATCAACTCTTAGGTGATGGGCTAAGATTGGTGGAAAATATTATTTTGTTAAAATGAGTGATTAAGGTATAGCTAAGCAGGACTCAAGTTTCATTATAAAAACAAGGGTCCAAAAGGAAGTTTTTTGGGAACTCACTCCAGGACACAACCCAATCAGAGCTGCCAGATGTCAACACCCTGCCAACCATATTATGCAGAAGCTGGAGTCCCCAGATGATCTAATCATGACTGGTATTCAAGAAAAGTTTGTCTACCTTATTGGGAGTGGTGAGCATTGTATGTTTAACAGGCATATTCTGGTTTGGTAACTGTTAATAAATAGAGGTTAAGGGTATTACTGTGTAAGGCTCTTTCACTGGTAAAAGGTCCCTCAACCCCCCAGAAGGTTACACACTGAGCCCAGGACAGGTAAGGTTTGGGACTTAAATTGTCTGGGTTTCGCCCCATGCCCAGGACAGGAGAGGGTGGAGTGCCTAAATTAACTGGGTTAGGCCTTGAGCCCGAGGTAGGGTAAAGGTCGGGTGCTCTAGATTCTGCGGTTAACAACAGGTCCTGGACTATATAGATCTCTGCTATGTTCCTGTCTGGCAATTCCTGCACTTCTTTGTGTGATAGCAGATAAAACTCTCTATGGTGCTCTGGTGCTAGTCTACACACTGGTGGAAATAGCAGCAGGGTCCAGAACAGGAGAGAGAAGACCAGCCAGATGGTCTCTAGACATCACTAAAAGAAAAATGGATGAAAAGAGTTAGCCAGCCTCCTTCAGGATGGAAATTCCACATCTTTGTGCAACATGAACCCTTTACAATTCACTTCTAGAGATTGCAAGGCCAGCAGGGGACATTAGACTATCCAGTCGGACCTCCTGGATAACACAGGCCAGAGAATTTTGCCTCATAATTCATGCAGCGGAGAGAATTGTTCTTTCTTGTTACAAAGTTGACCTGACATGGTTGAATTATAGTGTCTCTTTTATAAAGACTTTCAGTCTTGATTGGCAGTTTCCAAGTGACAGCAAGTCTACTCAGCCCTGTGGGATGCTGTTCGAAAAACTAATCGCCCACGCTGTGAAAAATGCGTCTTATTTAGAATCGGAATTTTTCTAATTTCAGTTTCCAGCCACTGAATTTTGCTCTGCTGCATTAAAGAGGCTTTTGGTGGAGTTAGTTGAAAGATGATTTCCCCCCCCCCCCACCCCCCGCACGCACACAAATATTTGGTGGAAATTTTTGATTTCCTTTCATCAGAAAATTAACGGCCACCCCACCCCACCCCACATTGATTTTTCTTCTTTTCAGCAGATTTTAGCAAAAACATTTTCAGCATTTCTCTGCCGAAAATGTGCATGGAGGGTTGTTACGATGACATGATAACATGAGAGGGAGTGAGAGCAAGAGAAAGAGAGAGAAAGGGTAGGTACTGCCCAGGGTTTATAAAACTAGCCATTGAAGCATCCCACCCACAGAGAGTCACTGCTCTGCTCTGTTTGAACAAGCAACATCTGCAGAGCCACTCACCACCCAGAGAAGTGATCTGGTGGGTTAGAGCAGTGGGGGCTGGGAGTCAGGACTCCTGGGTTCTACCCCCAGCTCTGGGAGGAGGAGTGGTCCGGATTTCAGACTTTGCTGCTACATCACTATTCATCTGTGCACAAATCACATCACCTGTTCAGACCCAAAAACTCCCCTCCAGGGGGTTTAGGAGGCTGGATTCCCTATGTTTGAGCTGCCCAGATCAGACTCGGGTGAATGAGCTTCCTGCACCTGTACCTCAGGCTGTTCTAACATGGCCCCTTCTTACCCAGGTCATCTTGTTCCTTTCCATAGCAGAAAATGTAGACACAAGAACAAATGGCTATAAACTGGCCATCAGGAAGTTTAGACTTGAAATTAGATGAAGGTTTCTCACCATTTTAGTCTGCAGAAGAGAAGAATGAGGGGGGATTTGATAGCTGCTTTCAACTACCTGAGAGGTGGTTCCAAAGAGCATGGTTCTAGACTATTCTCAGTGGTAGAAGAGGACAGGACTAGGAGTAATGGTCTCAAGTTGCAGTGGGGGAGGTTTAGGTTGGATATTAGGAAAAACTTTTTCACTAGGAGGGTGGTGAAACACTGGAATGGGTTACCTAGGGAGGTGGTAGAATCTCCTTCCTTAGAAGTTTTTAAGGTCAGGCTTGACAAAGCCCTGGCTGGGATGATTTAATTGGGGTTGGTCCCGCTTTGAGCAGGGGGTTGGACTAGATGACCTCCTGAGGTCCCTTCCAACCCTGATATTCTATGATTCTATGATTCTATGATCAGAGGAGTGAAGTTCTGGAACAGCCTTCCAAGGGGAGCAGTGGGGGCAAAAGACATATCTGGCTTCAAGACTAAACTTGATAAGTTTATGGAGGGGATGGTATGATGGGATAGCCTAATTGTGGCAGTTAATTGATCTTTGACTATTAGAGGTAAATATGCCCAATGGCCTGTGATGGGACACTAGATAGGGTGGGATCTGAGTTACTACAAAGAATTCTTTCCTGGGTGTCTGGCTGGTGAGTCTTGCCCACATGCTCAGGATTTAGCTGATCGCCATATTTGGGGTCGGGAAGGAATTTTCCTCCAGGGCAGATTGGAAGAGGCCCTGGAGGTTTTTCACCTTCCTCTGGAGCATGGGGCACAGGTCACTTGCTGGAGGATTCTCTGCTTCTTGAAGTCTTTAAACCACAATTTGAGGACTTCAATAGCTCAGATACAGGTCAGGGGTTTGTTCCAGGAGTGGGTGGATGAGATTCTGTAGCCTGCATTGTGTGGGAGGTCAGACTAGAGGATCGTAATGGTCCCTTCTGACCTTAAAGTCTATGATTCTATGATTCATTGCTCCCAGCCTCCAGACCATCCCCACTGCCCTCCCTGATGTCCACCACCACCTTGAACCAATAGGGGTCTCTGTCGTCGCAGAGCAAAGCCACCTCATAGGCCCTGCTGCAGAGGGCTTCCCCAGTGGCGCCATCAAAGGAGGTGAGCCAGGCTCCTGGGGCCAGCATGCACTGACCTTCCCACTTCATGCAGCCGTGCACCTGTCCTGGAGCATGCAGGCCTATCTGGCACAGCAGTTATGTTCCTCTCAGATGAGCCCACCTGCAACGTAGCAGGTGCATTTCTCAGAGCAGTCACTGGACATAACGCTCTCCACAGCCTGAAGGGAAATTCCCAGACAAACTACGTCATGAACACAATGAGAACAGCCACGGGATGGGCAGCAACTGACCATCGGCTATCACTGTTGTTACAAGCGTTTGTACTTCAGTGTCCTCCAAGGCCACCACCTAGATCTGGGCCTCACAACGCTTGGTGCTGCACAAAGTGAGAGACAGTCCGTGCCCTGAAGAGCTCAGAATCTGAAAGTGGGAGAGGAAACCGAGGCACAAAGTGGGGAAGCAATTTTCCCAGTGTCACACAACAGATTGGTGACACAGGCTGTGTTGCCACCACGCTGGCCTTGCTGCACCTTCACTGGACATTTGTGGGTGTACCTCAGGGGGAAAAGCCCAAACCCCTGACTGATATTGCTATGCCAGTGTTAGTTTTAAGTGAAGACTTGGCCACAGCTGGGAAAGGAGCCCACAGGTGCAGGTTGCTTCCTACAATCGTCTGGGTCTGTCTCACTGAATCAATTCCCTGCAAATGCAGGGACCTCGACCAGTGGTTGCACCCCAGTGTCCCCGGCTCTCTGCCAGTGGCACAGAGCAGCTTAGGCTCCAGAGGGCTGCAATAATTGAGTCTACTGTAACTGGGTCAGGTTTAGCAGCCTCTGATGTTCGGGGGAAAAACAAGATGAAGCCCTAATTCGCTGTGCCCCCAGTGGGGCTGAAGCCCGGAGGTGCAGGGCTGAAGCCCCAATCCCCGACGTCCCCCGGGAGGCATGGGGCTGAATCCTGAAGCCCCGAGCCCTGGTGCTCCCTGGGGGGCAAAAGCCCTGAGCCCGTGGGCAGAGCTGGGGACATGGAGGGCATTGCCCCGCTCAGAAACCACAGTGCAAGAGCGTGGCAGTCGCGATGGCAGCTCCACACCTCCCGCCTCATCTCCTCTCCCTGCCCCCGGCCAGGTTGGAGGTGGGAAGCCGGAGCCGGGCAGTGCGGGGCAGCTGCTGCTCTGGCTGGTGCCATGGAGCAGCCCGCAGCAGCGTTCCTTCCTCCCCTGCTGGTGCTCCAGGTTGAAGCTGCTCCTCAGCTCCCAGCCCCTTTTCTGCCGCAGAGGCAGCCGGTAAGAGCCCCCCAGCTTGGGACACCCGGCTCTGTGGCTGGCAGACCCCGCCGGGAACAGGGACCACAGGGGAGCCCTCCCAGCACACAGCCCCTAGTGCCCCTCTCCCTGGCTGGCAGGTGAAGCGCCGGCTGGGGGAGGCTACCCCCAGCCCCGCCCCTACCGCCCGAGGGCCCGCCGGAGCCAAGCCCTGCCACCGCGGCCACCGGCCCAGTCCCGCAGCTAGTCCCCAGCCCCAAAGGAGCACCGGGAGGGCAGGCGGTGCGCGACCCAAGAGCACTGGGGGCTGGACTCAGAGCTGGGAGCACTACTGGACCTGCAGCCGCAGCAGGGAGCATCACGGCAGGGGCCGGGGTCACACCTGGCTGTTTGGGGAGGCAACACCTCCCCCGTCTATGCGACCCGCCACCCATGCCCCTCTCCCTGCACCATGAGCTACCCCCTGCCTGCACCCAGCCCCTAGCGCCCCTCTCCCTGCACCCGCAGCTACCCCCTGCCTGCACCCAGCCCCTAGCGCCCCTCTCCCTGCACCCTGAGCTACCCCCTGCCTGCACCCAGCCCCTAGCGCCCCCTCCCTGCACCCTGAGCTACCCCCTGCCTGCACCCAGCCCCTAGGGCCCCTCTCCCTGCACCATGAGCTACCCCCTGCCTGCACCCAGCCCCTAGTGCCCCTCTCCCTGCACCCGCAGCTACCCCCTGCCTGCACCCAGCCCCTAGCGCCCCTCTCCCTGCACCCGCAGCTACCCCCTGCCTACACACAGCCCCTAGCGCCCCTCTCCCTGCACCCTGAGCTACCCCCTGCCTGCACCCAGCCCCTAGGGCCCCTCTCCCTGCACCCTGAGCTACCCCCTGCCTGCACACAGACCCTAGCGCCCCTCTCCCTGCACCCGCAGCTACCCCCTGCCTGCACCCAGCCCCTAGCGCCCCTCTCCCTGCACCCTGAGCTACCCCCTGCCTGCACACAGACCCTAGCGCCCCTCTCCCTGCACCCTGAGCTACCCCCTGCCTGCACCCAGCCCCTAGCGCCCCTCTCCCTGCACCCTGAGCTACCCCCTGCCTGCACCCAGCCCCTAGCGCCCCTCTCCCTGCACCCGCAGCTACCCCCTGCCTGCACACAGACACTAGCGCCCCTCTCCCTGCACCCTGAGCTACCCCCTGCCTGCACCCAGCCCCTAGTGCCCCTCTACCTGCAGGAGGGGGAGGGGGAGGTGACACCTCTGCCCAGGAATGTGGACGGAGGCTGCACCAGGGAACCTGCTGGGTGGGTTTAGTTTCAGTTTGGGGCTGGGTGGAGGAACACAGGGAACCCCAGGGCTGGGGTCTAAGCTCCCTGCTCCCCCAGAAGGACTTGACTGAGGGGTCCTGGGTGTACCCACAAGCTCTGTTTTGGACTGTGTTCCTGTTGTCCAATAAACCTTCTGTTTTACTGGCTGGCTGAGAGTCTCAGTGAATCCCGGGAAGAGGGGTGCAGGGCCTGGACTCCCCGACACTCCGTGACACCCTCTGCCCGCACAGCCCCTAGCGCCCCTCTCCCTGCACCCTGAGCTAACCCCTGCCTGCACCCAGCCCCTAGCGCCCCTCTCCCTGCACCCTGAGCTACCCCCTGCCTGCACCCAGCCCCTAGCGCCCCTCTCCCTGCACCCGCAGCTACCCCCTGCCTGCACCCAGCCCCTAGCGCCCCTCTCCCTGCACCCTGAGCTACCCCCTGCCTGCACCCAGCCCCTAGTGCCCCTCTCCCTGCACCCGTAGCTACCCCCTGCCTGCACCCAGCCCCTAGTGCCCCTCTCCCTGCACCCTGAGCTACCCCCTGCCTGCACCCAGCCCCTAGCGCCCCTCTCCCTGCACACGCAGCTACCCCCTGCCTGCACCCAGCCCCTAGGGCCCCTCTCCCTGCACCCTGAGCTACCCGCTGCCTGCACCCAGCCCCTAGTGCCCCTCTCCCTGCACCCTGAGCTACCCCCTGCCTGCACGCAGCCCCTAGTGCCCCTCTCCCTGCACCCTGAGCTACCCCCTGCCTACACGCAGCCCCTAGCGCCTCTCTCCCTGCACCCGCAGCTACCCCCTACCTGCACACAGACCCTAGGGCCCCTCTCCCTGCACCCTGAGCTACCCCCTGCCTGCACCCAGCCCCTAGTGCCCCTCTCCCTGCACCCGTAGCTACCCCCTGCCTGCACCCAGCCCCTAGTGCCCCTCTCCCTGCACCCTGAGCTACCCCCTGCCTGCACCCAGCCCCTAGCGCCCCTCTCCCTGCACCCGCAGCTACCCCCTGCCTGCACACAGACCCTAGCGCCCCTCTCCCTGCACCCTGAGCTACCCCCTGCCTGCACCCAGCCCCTAGTGCCCCTCTCCCTGCACCCGTAGCTACCCCCTGCCTGCACCCAGCCCCTAGCGCCCCTCTCCCTGCACCCTGAGCTACCCCCTGCCTGCACCCAGCCCCTAGCGCCCCTCTCCCTGCACCCGCAGCTACCCCCTGCCTGCACCCAGCCCCTAGTGCCCCTCTCCCTGCACCCGTAGCTACCCCCTGCCTGCACCCAGCCCCTAGCGCCCCTCTCCCTGCACCCTGAGCTACCCCCTGCCTGCACCCAGCCCCTAGCGCCCCTCTCCCTGCACCCGCAGCTACCCCCTGCCTGCACCCAGCCCCTAGCGCCCCTCTCCCTGCACCCGCAGCTACCCCCTGCCTGCACACAGACCCTAGGGCCCCTCTCCCTGCACCCTGGGCTACCCCCTGCCTGCACCCAGCCCCTAGTGCCCCTCTCCCTGCACCCTGAGCTACCCCCTGCCTGCACCCAGCCCCTAGCGCCCCTCTCCCTGCACCCGCAGCTACCCCCTGCCTGCACCCAGCCCCTAGCGCCCCTGTCCCTGCACCCGCAGCTACCCCCTGCCTGCACCCAGCCCCTAGCGCCCCTCTCCCTGCACCCGCAGCTACCCCCTGCCTGCACACAGCCCCAGTGCCCCTCTCCCTGCACCCTGAGCTACCCCCTGCCTGCACCCAGCCCCTAGTGCCCCTCTCCCTGCACCCGCAGCTACCCCCTGCCTGCACCCAGCCCCTAGTGCCCCTCTCCCTGCACCCTGAGCTACCCCCTGCCTGCACCCAGCCCCTAGCGCCCCTCTCCCTGCACCCGCAGCTACCCCCTGCCTGCACACAGACCCTAGCGCCCCTCTCCCTGCACCCTGAGCTACCCCCTGCCTGCACCCAGCCCCTAGCGCCCCTCTCCCTGCACCCGCAGCTACCCCCTGCCCGCACCCAGCCCCTAGTGCCCCTCTCCCTGCACCCTGAGCTACCCCCTGCCTACACGCAGCCCCTAGCGCCCCTCTCCCTGCACCCGCAGCTACCCCCTGCCTGCACACAGACCCTAGGGCCCCTCTCCCTGCACCCTGAGCTACCCCCTGCCTACACCCAACCCCTAGTGCCCCTCTCCCTGCACCCTGAGCTACCCCCTGCCTGCACCCAGCCCCTAGTGCCCCTCTCCCTGCACCCACAGCTACCCCCTGCCTGCACCCAGCCCCTAGCGCCCCTCTCCCTGCACCCTGAGCTACCCCCTGCCTGCACCCAGCCCCTAGCGCCCCTCTCCCTGCACCCGCAGCTACCCCCTGCCTCCACACAGCCCCTAGCGCCCCTCTCCCTGCACCCTGAGCTACCCCCTGCCTCCACACAGCCCCTAGTGCCCCTCTCCCTGCACCCTGAGCTACCCGCTGCCTGCACCCAGCCCTAGCGCCCCTCTCCCTGCACCCGCAGCTACCCCCTGTGAGGATGTGAGGCAGCAGGGAGGGGGGAGTGTTGACCTGGGAATGTGCCCTGGAGATGGGAGACCTGAGAGCCTGTAACCTGAGCCAGGAGGGGGAGGGGGAGGTGACACCTCTGCCCAGGAATGTGGACGGAGGCTGCACCAGGGAACCTGCTGGGTGGGTTTAGTTTCAGTTTGGGGCTGGGTGGAGGAACACAGGGAACCCCAGGGCTGGGGTCTAAGCTCCCTGCTCCCCCAGAAGGACTTGACTGAGGGGTCCTGGGTGTACCCACAAGCTCTGTTTTGGACTGTGTTCCTGTTGTCCAATAAACCTTTTGTTTTACTGGCTGGCTGAGAGTCTCAGTGAATCCCAGGAAGAGGGGTGCAGGGCCTGGACTCCCCCACACTCCGTGACAACTGGTGGCAGAGGTGGGATCTACTGCACCCCGTGAACGGCGCTTCCTGCAGTAAGTGACTGGGGAACAGTAAAATGAAGGGGGATTGACGGGGACCAGGCATGCTGAAGAGTCAGAGGGAGACGGTTCCAGGGCGCGGTTAACCCCTGGGAGTGTGTGACCAGAGAGAAGGACTTTTGCAGTAACAGGGTCCCCCGGGGGATTGCAGCGAGCGGTCCCAGGGGCGGAGGAGTCTGCAGCTTGACCCTGGCAAAGAGGTGGTGACCTCAAGAAGGACTGGCACACTAGGGGCTTTTCCTGGAAACCGTGGAAAGCTGCCCGGCCTGCGAGTAGCCAGCAGGGAGATGTACGCTAAACGCCTTAGGAGCGACCTGGTGGAGCTGTGCAGGCAGAGGGGGCTGCGCATCGGGAGGTCCACCAAGGAACAGCTGATTGCCCAGTTGGAGGAGAGGGATCGCTTGGATGACCCGATCCCTGTCCCGGAGGGAAGCCGCCCGGTGGACGCAGCATGGGCCCTGGGGCCTGACTGGGCTGGGAGGGGTCAGACTGCTGCCGAGGACATCCCGAGACCCTTCCTACGTAGGCCTGGGGGAGGGGTTGGGGGAAGCCCAGCGAATACCGAGGGCACCCTGATCCCAGCAGCCAGCAGGGGATCCTCCCGGCGGAGCTCCCCATCCCTGGAGCGGATGCGGCTGAAATGGGAGAGGGAGATGAAAATGAGGGACCTGGAGGATCATGAAAAACAACGTCAACATGAGGAGAAACAACGTCAACATGAGCAGGAGGAGAAGGAGAAACAACGTCAACATAAGCAGGAGGAGAAGGAGAGGGAATGTCAGGAGAAGGAGAGGAAGTGTCAGGAGAAGGAGAGGGAACATCAGGAGAAGGAGAAACAAAGGCAGCATGAACTGGAGCTGGCCAGGCTGAGGAGCAGGGGGGCCCCAGCTGCGGTGAGTGCGGGGGGACCCAAGACTGCAAGGAGCTTTGATAAGTGCTTCCTGGCCCAGCGGAAGGAGGGGGAGGACATAGATAGCTTCCTGACGGCCTTTGAGAATGCCTGCTAGATGCACAGGGTTGACCCTGCAGACAGGTTCCTCACCCCTTTACTGGACCCCAAAGCCGTGGAGGTGTACAGCCAAATGACAGGGGCGGAGGAGGGGACTATGAACTGTTCAAACAGGCCCTGCTCCGTGAATTTGGGCTGAGATGTACCGGAGAAGGTTCCGGAGTCAGCATAAAACGCCTGAGGTCACCTACCTACAACTGGTCAACCGGATGCAGGGATATGCCCGCAAGTGGACAGCTGGGGCCCAAGCTAAAGAGGACCTGCTTGACCTAATCGTACTGGAGCAACTGTATGAACAGTGCCCTTCCGACCTGAGGCTATGGTTGGTGGACAAAAAGCTAGAGAACCCCCAGCACACAGGGCAGCTGGCCGACGAGTTTGTGAACAGTCGGTCAGGGGGTAGCCGGGAGGAGTCCCAAAAGGACAGGCCCCCCCCGATGCAGAGAGAGAGTCACCATGGGGCCTCCCAGCGGGGAAATAGGGAGAACCCCCTCCAAAGGGGAACACCTGGTGTCGGGCCCCTCCTACCCGCTCAAAGGGACCAACGTGACCTGAGTGCTATCACTGTGGCCAGAGAGGCCACGTACGGTCCCAGTGCCCCGGGCTCAGGGACAAACTGAGCAGACCCAACCTACCCAGGGTTAACTGGGTAGGGACCCAGCTGGACGAGGGGAAGACGGCCCAGGAAAGGGGGGCTACCAGTTTACCACCTGCGCAGGAGGAAAGAGTACCCGAGGCCAGCTCCACCAGAGGGCTGGAGGCTTTGGATTCAGGGTGCTCGGTTTACAGGGTGGGCGCGGGGCTGTCCCTCCGGAGAGAGTGCCTTGTTCACCTGGAGGTGGATGGGAGGAAGGTCAATGGATAGTGGGATATGGGCGCGGAGGTGACGCTGGCCCGGCCCGAGGTGGTGGCCCCAGATCGGGTGGTGCCCAACACCTACCTGACCCTGACAGGGGTGGGCGGGACCCCATTTAAGGTGCCTGTGGCAAGGGTACACCTGAAATGGGGGGCCAAGGAGGGCCCCAAAGATGTGGGGGTACACCACCATTTGCCCACTGAAGTTTTGATGGGGGGAGACCTAGAGGACTGGCCAAGCAAGCCCCAGACCGCCCTGGTTGTGACCCATAGCCAGAGCTGGCGAGGGGCACTGCACCCTGACCTTGGGGAGGGTACCACACCGGAGGCGCAGGACCCTACCCTGGTGGGGAAGGAGCGCCGAGGGGCACAGCTCAGAGAGGCTGAGGCCTCAGACCTGGCCACTGAGGGGGAACCAGGCCCCATCCCTTCTCCAGCCGCTGAGTTCCAGGCCGAGTTGAGGAAAGATCCCTCCTTGTGGAAGCTCAGGGATCTGGCCGACCTCAGTGTGGGACGGACCATGAGGAGAGGATGCCAGGAGAGGTTCCTGTGGGAGAAGGGTTTCCTGTACCGAGAATGGGCTCCCACAAGGGAAGTAGAGTCCTGTGGGATCAGGAGGCAGCTGGTGGTCCCCCAGAAATATCGCCGCAAGCTCCTGTACCTGGCCCATGACATCCCCCTCACAGGGCACCAGGGAATCCGGCGCACCCGGCAGAGGTTGCTACAGAACTTTTACTGGCCCGGGGTCTTTACCACGGTCCGACAGTATTGCCGATCCTGTGACCCCTGTCAGAGGGTGGGGAAGGCCCGGGACAAGGGGAAAGCGGCTTTGAGACCTTTGCCCATCATAGAGGAGCCTTTCCAGAAGGTGGCCATGGACATCGTGGGGCCTCTCAGCAAGATGACCCGGTAGGGGAAGAAATACATTCTGGTGGTGGTAGATTTTGCCACCCACTACCCCGAGGCAGTGCCCTTAGCTTCCATTGAAGCAGACACCGTGGCAGATGCGCTCCTGACCATTTTCAGCCGAGTGGAGTTCCCCAAGGAAGTCTTGACAGACCAAGGCTCCAACTTCATGTCGGCCCTGCTCCGGTGCTTGTGGGAGAAATGTGGGGTCCGGCACGACTGGGCCTCAGCTTATCACCCCCAGTCCAATGGGCTGGTGGAGAGGTTTAACGGGACGCTAAAGATGATGCTGAAAATCTTTATGAACCAGCACCCGCAGGATTGGGACAAGTACTTACCTCACCTGCTGTTCGCGTACAGGGAGGTGCCCCAGGAGTCTACCGGATTTTCGCCTTTTGAACTGTTATATGGAAGGAGGGTGAGGGGCCCCCTGGACCTGATGAGAGACGAGTGGGAAGGGAAGGCCACTCCTGATGGAGAGTCAGTGGTGGAGTATGTCCTGATCTTCCGAGAGAGACTGGCTGAACTCATGGGCCTGGCCAGGGAGAATCTGGCCAGAGCCCAGAGGAAGCAGAAGGTCTGGTATGACCACACGGCGTGGGCCCGTACCTATGCCACCGGGGACAGGTGATGGTTCTCATCCCCGTGAGAAAGAACAAACTACAGGCCGCCTGGGAGGGCCCTTTCAAGGTCATCAAGCAGCTCAATGAGGTAAACTATGTGGTGGAGCTGTCGAACCGGGCACACCACCGCTGGGTGTACCATGTACCATCCCTTCTGTGGATGAAGGGAAAGCAGTGGATGTATTGTTTCTTGACTTTAGCAAAGCTTTTGACATGGTCTCCCACAGTATTCTTGTCAGCAAGTTAAGGAAGTATGGGCTGGATGAATGCACTATAAGGTGGGTAGAAAGCTGGCTAGATTGTCGGGCTCAACGGGTAGTGATCAATGGCTCCATGTCTAGTTGGCAGCCGGTGTCAAGTGGAGTGCCCCAAGGGTCGGTCCTGGGGCCGGTTTTGTTCAATATCTTCATAAATGATCTGGAGGATGGTGTGGATTGCACTCTCAGCAAATTTGCGGATGATACTAAACTGGGAGGAGTGGTAGATACGCTGGAGGGGAGGGATAGGATACAGAAGGACCTAGACAAATTGGAGGATTGGGCCAAAAGAAATCTGATGAGGTTCAATAAGGATAAGTGCAGAGTCCTGCACTTAGGATGGAAGAATCCAATGCACCGCTACAGACTAGGGACCGAATGGCTAGGCAGCAGTTCTGCGGAAAAGGACCTAGGGGTGACAGTGGACGAGAAGCTGGATATGAGTCAGCAGTGTGCCCTTGTTGCCAAGAAGGCCAATTGCATTTTGGGATGTATAAGTAGGGGCATAGCGAGCAGATCGAGGGACGTGATCGTTCCCCTCTATTCGACATTGGTGAGGCCTCATCTGGAGTACTGTGTCCAGTTTTGGGCCCCACACTACAAGAAGGATGTGGATAAATTGGAGAGAGTCCAGCGAAGGGCAACAAAAATGATTAGGGGTCTAGAACACATGACTTATGAGGAGAGGCTGAGGGAACTGGGATTGTTTAGCCTGCAGAAGAGAAGAATGAGGGGGGATTTGATAGCTGCTTTCAACTACCTGAAAGGGGGTTCCAAAGAGGATGGCTCTAGACTGTTCTCAATGGTAGCAGATGACAGAACGAGGAGTAATGGTCTCAAGTTGCAGTGGGGGAGGTTTAGATTGGATATTAGGAAAAACTTTTTCACTAAGAGGGTGGTGAAACACTGGAATGCGTTACCTAGGGAGGTGGTAGAATCTCCTTCCTTAGAGGTTTTTAAGGTCAGGCTTGACAAAGCCCTGGCTGGGATGATTTAACTGGGAATTGGTCCTGCTTCGAGCAGGGGGTTGGACTAGATGACCTTCTGGGGTCCCTTCCAACCCTGATATTCTATGATTCTATGTGAATATGATGAAGCCATATTATGCCAGGGGGAATGTGGTGTTGGCCGTGTGTGGACAGTGGGAGGAGCAGGGAGATGACCCTTTAGTAGATCTATTCCCTGGGACCAGAGCTGGTCCCCCCCTGGAAACAATTCCCCTCTCGGATCAGCTAACCCCTGCCCAGCAAGCTGAGGTCAGGGGGGTGCTGCATCCGTACCGACAGCTGTTTTCCAACCAGCCTGGACGCACTAATCTGACTGTCCACCGGGTGCAGACGGGGTCGCACCCGCCGATAAAATGCTCCCCCTTCTGAGTCACAGGGAAAACTGCTCAGTACCTGGAAGAGAGGTCCGGGACATGCTGGCTTTGGGGGTGATCCAGCCATCGGCCAGCCCTTGGGCCTCGCCGGTGGTGCTGGTCCCCAAAAAGGATGGGTTGGTCCGGTTCGGTGTGGACTATCGGAAGCTCAATGCCATCACTGTATCTGATGCCTACCCCATGCCCAGGCCAGACGAGCTCCTAGACAAGCTGGGAGGAGCTCGGTACCTTACCACCATGGACCTTACAAAGGGCTACTGGCAAGTGCTGCTGGATGCAGATGCCCGGCTGAAATCGGCCTCTATCACCCCTCTGGGGCTCTATGAGTTCCTGACCCTGCCTTTCGGCCTCAAGGGAGCGCCGGCCACCTTCCAGCACCTAGTGGACAAGCTCCTGAGAGGGATGGAGAGTTTTGCCGTGGCGTATATTGATGACATCTGTGTCTTTAGCCAGACCTGGGAGGACCACGTGTCCCAGGTTAGACAAGTGCTGGACCGACTCCAGGGGGCTGGGCTGACTGTAAAAGCTAGAAACTAGAGCCCTATCTCTTCGGGCGACACTTCACCATGTACACCGACCACTCTCCCCTGACCTGGCTGCACCAGATGAAAGGAGCCAACGCCAAGCTCCTGAGGTGGAGCCTGCTCCTGCAGGATTATGACATGGACGTGGTCCACGTGAAGGGAAGCGCCAACCTGATAGCCGATGCGCTGTCCCGGAGAGGGGGCCCCGAACTTCCCCAGGTCACTGGTCACAGTGACCCCGCTCAGTTCAGTCTCGAAGGGGGGAGAGATGTGACGGTGTGACGCAGCAGGGAGGGGGGAGTGTTGACCTGGGAATGTGCCCTGGGGATGGGAGACCTGAGAGCCTGTCACCTGAGCCAGGAGGGGGAGGGGGAGGTGACACCTCTGCCCAGGAATGTGGACGGAGGCTGCACCAGGGAACCTGCTGGGTGGGTTTAGTTTCAGTTTGGGGCTGGGTGGAGGAACACAGGGAACCCCAGGGCTGGGGTCTAAGCTCCCTGCTCCCCCAGAAGGACTTGACTGAGGGGTCCTGGGTGTACCCACAAGCTCTGTTTTGGACTGTGTTCCTGTTGTCCAATAAACCTTCTGTTTTACTGGCTGGCTGAGAGTCTCAGTGAATCCCGGGAAGAGGGGTGCAGGGCCTGGACTCCCTCACACTCTGTGACACCCTCTGCCCGCACAGCCCCTAGCACCCCTCTCCCTGCACCCACAGCTACCCCCTGCCTGCACCCAGCCCCTAGCGCCCCTCTCCCTGCACCCTGAGCTAACCCCTGCCTGCACCCAGCCCCTAGCGCCCCTCTCCCTGCACCCTGAGCTACCCCCTGCCTGCACCCAGCCCCTAGCGCCCCTCTCCCTGCACCCGCAGCTACCCCCTGCCTGCACCCAGCCCCTAGCGCCCCTCTCCCTGCACCCGCAGCTACCCCCTGCCTGCACCCAGCCCCTAGCGCCCCTCTCCCTGCACCCTGAGCTACCCCCTGCCTGCACACAGCCCCTAGCGCCCCTCTCCCTGCACCCGCAGCTACCCCCTGCATGCACCCAGCCCCTAGTGCCCCTCTCCCTGCACCCTGAGCTACCCCCTGCCTGCACCCAGTCCCTAGTGCCCCTCTCCCTGCACCCGCAGCTACCCCCTGCCTGCACACAGCCCCTAGTGCCCCTCTCCCTGCACCCGCAGCTACCCCCTGCCCGCACAGCCCCTAGTGCCCCTCTCCCTGCACCCTGAGCTACCCTCCACCATGCACCCAGCCACGAGCTACCCCTTTCCCTGTACCCTGAGCTATCCCCTGTCCACACCCAGCCCCTAACCACCCTCCTCCCTGCACTCAGCCACCCCGTATGCACACAGCCCCTATCTACCCCTTCCCTGTACCCTAAGCTGTTTTCAGACTTTTTGAGCTAAGCCTCCCACCTTTGAGTTATAATTTTTCATTGCACGCCCCCTCCCCCGCCCCTACAACTCAGACAGGCTGGGTGGCCTGCTGAGGTGAGTCGGGGGTGGAGGTGGCGCTCCCTCCCTGGACCCTGCCATGCTGAGGTGGCTTGAGCCCCGCTGACCCCTGACCCCCACAAATGGAAGTCCCAAGACCCCTAACCTGAGCGCCCTCTGCCCCTCCCCACCGTCTGGGCCCGGGAGTTTTTATAGCATGTTGAGAGGGCCTCAGAGAGAAAAAGATCGAGAACCCCTGCACCAGGCCACACTGCCTCCCAAAGAGAAGACCACTGCCCCCATTTTACAGATGGGGAAAATGAGGCACTGAGTGATTTATTCTGGGACAGACCTGGGAATAGTTGTGTACCTGTCACGGACTCCCAGATCATGCCCACTCTTGGCCCCATGCGGTCCCTAGGGGGAACCCCCTTCAGTGAGACAGCCCTTCTCGGGGGTCCACTCTCTCTTGGGGTTTAAGTCCCTCCACCTCCTGGAACTGCACCTCTCTGAGCCTTGCACACCTGTCTCTCACCGTGGGCCCCCTCAGGGAGTCCACTCGCTCTGGACCTCCGGGGCCTCCACTCCAGAGGGAATAATGCCCCCTGTTCTCTAGACTGGAGCAACTCTCAGCCAGCATAACACAGGAAGGTTTATTGAGCGTCTGAACCCAGCACAGGAAACTCTCAAGACCCTCAGACCTGGCCTCCTTTAGCACAGCACATCTAGGGGTCTCCCCTGCATCCAGGGGGGCTCTGCCTGCTCCCTCTCTCTAGTTCCAAGCCCTCCTGCTTCCCCACTGGGCATCTGATATCACCTCCTCCAAGCCCCACCTCTGTCCATTGTCTTCTAGCCAGGTAAACTGGGTCCCCTGGGCCTCCTCTCCTCTGATTCATCCTCTGTCCCCCTCTGGCTGGAACCGGCTGGTCAGGTCACCGGGGTCCTCTCTTCACAGCCCATTGTCCTCCCACTGGCCAGAACCAGCTGTGCCTCCCGAGCTGGGCCTCCCGGTCACCAGGTCACCAGTCGCTGGGGTATCCATTCTCCAGGCCGTTGGCTGGGGTCCCAAGTTCCATCGCTGGTCCTCTGTAACAACAAACTCCCTCTCCCATCACCTCATTAAATCAGTAACACCCAGGAAAACTGAGTCCCACCCCCTCTGCATGCAAACCATTGGAAAAAACAAGGAAAAAACAAGAAAACCCCCCACTTCATCACAGTACCCATGATGCTTTATTGATGCTCTTTCCTTTGATTAAAGATGGGTCTGTCCAAGCTATTCCCCTGCACCCCCACCTCCCATATGATGAAGCTGCAGTGTAGGGTATAGCTTCATGTCTCCATTATAACTCCAGCCTGGGGTTACAGCCCCACGTTGCTCAAACAAGGTGGATCTGTGGATGATTAACTTAACTACATGCCAATAAAGCTGCATGGGTGCCCATAAGAGCAGAGTTGAGCTCTAGGTTTTATGTGTCGCCACCTTGCACACGCCTCTCCACAGTCACTCTCCAGCTTCTGCTGGGAAACTGGAAGAGCCCCACAGCTACAAGGGCATCAGCGAAGACGGCCAGACTGATAACCCAGCACCCACATTGTGCATGCCTCCGCAGCTAGCCGGGGACACGCAAGCCTCTCCATCAAACATGAAGCCAGTGTTGCACTGGCAGCCTTCAAAGCATTTCCTGGTGCATTGGGCAGGGGCAGACAAGCTGGCACAAGTGAAGTTGCAGGATCTAGTGCACAGCTCGTCATGGTTGTTGGCAGAGCAGGCACGAGCTGGAGAGAGAGAGAGAGAGAGAGAGAGAGAGGAACTGGGGGGGGGAAGCAGAAGAGACAGAGAAAGAGGAAGTCAGTGGTCAAGCCGGTTAAAATATATTTTATGTTCCATTCAATGTTTAAAGAACAACACATTTTCATTCCCCCCCCCCCATTTTTTTCCATGGATGTTTTGCGGGATTTGGCTTTTCCAAAATCCACATTTTTAAATGTATCAACAAAAAGGGAATTTTTTTGCAAAACTTCCCAATGAATGGAAAATCCATTTTGGATCTGATTGGCCCATTGGTATAGTCACTTTTCTTCCTAGGGGATTGTCTACAGGAAGAAATTGACCAGGATAGATATTGTCGAATAAGCTATTCTGCAATAGCTATTCAGGAATAGCTCCCAGTATGGACGTTCTATTCCAGAAGGAAGAGTAGCAGTGTTCCTAGATTCTAGAATAATTAGCGCACTTCCAAAACAGAAAAGGAGTACTTGTGGCACCTTAGAGACTAACCAATTTATTTGAGCATAAGCTTTCGTGAGCTCCAGCTCACTTCATCGGATGCATTCAGTGGAAAATACAGTGGGGAGATATTATATACACAGAGAACATGAAACAATGGGTGTTACCATACAGACTGTAACAAGAATGATCAGGAAAAGTGAGCTATTACTAGCCGGGGGGCGGGGCGTGAATCAGGAATAACTCAGTTAGATGCCTAAATGCCTTCTGAAATCTGACACTGGTTGTTTTAACCCTTTCCTCTCCAACTCGGATATCCCTATGTATAAATAAATAATGCTTTGTTGTTGTTGTTTTTAAAACTGTCCACTCTCACTACATTTTCATACTGATCATGATACCTAAAAGGAAGATTACAGCAGGGGCAAACCTAGTTGGACCTGAAGATCAAGGTATGTTTACACAGAGCTCCCCGTTTGAAACTGGAGAAAAGCCTGTTGAGAGTCTTTGGGTTAAGTTTAGAGACGAGAGCAACAAGGGTGATGTTGTGGTGGGCATGTGCTATAGACCACCAGACCAGGAGGATGAGGTAGATGAGGCTTTCTTTGGACAACTAACTGAAGTTTCCAGATCACAGGCCCTGGTTCTAATGGGGGACTTCAATCACCCTGACATCTGCTAGGAGAGCAATACAGCAGTGCATAGACAATCCAGAAAGCTTTTGGAGAGGGTTGGGGACAACTTCCTGGTACAAGTGCTGGAGGAACCGACTAGGGGCCATGGTCCTCTTGACCTGCTGCTCACAAACAGGGAATAATTGGTAGGGGAAGTAGAAGTGGGTGGCAACCTAGGCAGCAGTGACATGAGATGGTTGAGTTCAGGATCTAAACAAAAGGAAGAAAGGAGAGTAGCAAAAGTCAGACCATGGACTTCAGAAAAGCAGACTTAGACTCCCTGAGGGAACTGATGGGCAGGATCCCCTGGGAGGCTAATATGAAGGGGAAAGGAGTCCAGGAGAGCTGACTGTATTTTAAAGAAGCCTTATTGAGGGCGCAAGAACAAACCATCCTGATGTGCAGAAAGAATAGCAAATATGGCAGGCGACCATTTTAACAGTGAAATCTTCAGTAAGCTTAAACTCAAAAAGGAAGCTTACAAGAAGTGGAAATTTGGATAGATGACTAGGGAGGAGTATAAAAATACTGCTCAAGCATGCAGGGGTGTAATCAGGAAGGCCAAGGCACAATTGGAGTTGCAGCTAGCAAGGGATGTGAAGGGTAACAAGAAGGGTTTCTACACATATGCTAGCAACAAGAAGAAGGTCACGGAAAGTGTGGGACCCTTACTGAATGGGGGAGACAACCTAGTGACAGATGATATGGAAAAAGCTGAAGTACTCAATGCTTTTTTTCCTCGGTCTTCACAGACAAGGTCAGCTCCCAGACTGTTGCACTGGGCAACACAGTATGGGGAGAAGATGAGCAGCCCTCAGTGGTGGAAGAAGAGGTTAAGGACTATTTCGAAAAGCTGGAAGTGCACAAGTCCATGGGTCCAGATCTAATGCAGCCAAGGATGCTGAGGGAGTTGGCTGATGTGACTGCAGAGCCATTGGCGATTATCTTTGAAAATTTGTGGTGATTGGGGAAGATCCCAGATGACTGGAAAAAGGCAAATATAGTGCCCATATTTTAAAAAGGGAAGAAAGAGAACCCAGGGAACTGCAGATCGGTCAGCCTCACTTCAGTCCCCAGCAAAATCATGGAGCAGGTACTCAAGGAATCCATTTTGAAGCACTTGGAGGAAAGGAAGGTGATCAGGAACAGTCAACATGGATTCACCAAGGGGAAGTCATGCCTGACCAACCTGATTGCCTTCTATGATGAGATAACTGGCACTGTGGATATGGGGAAAGCGGTGGATGTGATATATCTTGACTTTAGCAAAGTTTTTGATACGGTATCCCACAGTGTTCTTGCCAGCAAGTTAAAAAAGTATGGATTGGATGAATGGACTATAAGGTGGATAGAAAGTTGGCTAGATTGTCAGGCTCAATGGGTCGTGATCAATGGCTCCATATCTAGTTGGAAGAAAGTATCAAGCGGAGTGCCCCAGGGGTCGGTCCTGGGGCTGGTTTTGTTCAACATCTTTATTAATGATATGGATAGATTGCACCCTCAGCAAGTTTGTGAATGACACTAAGCTGGGGGGAGAGGTAGATATGCTGGAAGGTAGTGATAGGGTCCAGAGGGCCCTAGACAAATTAGAGGATTGGGCCAAAAGAAATCTGATGAGGTTCAACAAGGACAAGTGCAGAGTCCTGCACTTAGGACAGAAGAATCCCATGCACTGCTACAGGCTGGGGACTCACTGGCTAAGCAGCAGTTCTGCAGAAAAGGACCTGGGGATTACAGTGGAAGAGAATCTGGATATGAGTCAGCAGTGTGCCCTTGCTGCCAAGAAGGCCAACGGCATATTAAGCTGCATTAGTAGGAGCATTGCCAGCAGATCGAGGGAAGTGATTATTCCCCTCTATTCGGCACTGGTAAGGTCTCATCTGGAGTACTGTGACCAGTTTCGGGCCCCACACTACAAGAAGGATGTGGAAAAATTAGAAAGAGTCCAGCGGAGGGCAACGAAAATTATTAGGGGGCTGGGGCACATGACTTATGAGGAGAGGCTGAGGGAACTGGGGTTATTTAGTCTACAGAAGAGAAGAGTGAGGGGGGATTTGATAGCAGCCTTCAACTACCTGAAGGGGGGCTCCAAAGAGGATGGAGCTCGGCTGTTCTCAGTGGTAGAAGAGGACAGGACAAGGAGCAATGGTCTCAAGTTGCAGTGGGGGAGGTCTAGGTTGGATATCAGGAAACACTATTTCAACAGGAGGCTGGTGAAGCACTGGAATGCGTTACCTAGGGAGGTGGTGGAATCTCCATCCTTAGAGGCTTTTAAGGCCCGGCTTGACAAGGCCTGGCTGGGATGATTTAGTGGGTGTTGGTCCTGCTTTGAGCAGGGGATTGGACTAGATGACCTCCTGAGGTCCCTTCCAACCCTAATATTCTATGGTGATCTAAAAGTGGGCTGAATTGCAGGACCCCACTCTGAAAAAAGTGCAGGTGGTTGGCCTGTCACTTGAAAGTAGAGTTGGGTGACATTTTTTGACTGAAATTGTTTTTTCGGTGAAAAGTGCAGTTTCAGTGACATGGAAACTGATGTCGAATTCACGTTGGTTTCGCTGAATTGTTTTGGCTGGAAATAAAGCGAATTCTGAAAAAATCTAAACATTTTGTTTTGACATTTTCAAATGCACTATTTTGATTTTTTCAATTTGAAATAAAATGTCCCTTTTTAAAAACCGTAATTACATTTAAAATAGTTACAAATGGTCAAAATCAAAATGAAACATTTCAATTTTATCAAAACAAAACCTTTCATTTGCCCTGAAATTATTTATTTTTCGATTCGACAAAAAAATTGAAAAAAGGGTTCAGTTCAACCTGAACTGAGATTTTTCCCCCTAATTTTTCAGAACTGCCGGTGAAGCAAAAAAACCCAAAAACTTATTATTCACCCAGCTTTATCTGAGAGAGTTAGGGAGGGGTCCAGAGTAGAGCTCACCCCAGAACTGTGAGAATCCAAATTTCCTGTGGGACAGAATTTCTGGTTTTCAACCAGCTTTCCCCACCACATCTTGCAGATTTCCCATCAAGTTACTTAGAAAGCAACCAGACAAACCTACCTAATCCACAAGCATGGAGCATGTTGCATTTGCATAACAGTGCCAAGCAGCTGCTGGAGTGGATCAGATCCATTGGTCCCTCTTCCCCAGTATCCCATCTCTGACCGTGGCCTGTACCTGCAGCTTCAGAGGAAAGTGTAAGTAATTCCCCTAGTGGACAAGGAAGGAATAGTTTCTTCATGACCCCAGGCAATTAGAGATGGGTCTGTGCCCTGAAACAGAGATGTTTATCTCCTTCCAAATCAGGAAACAGGGGCCCTTTTAGGCACGTACAGTTGTGTTTCACGCTAGCCGCCAACCCCAGTGTGCGTAACTGCCAACAAACGAGTTCTGACTAGAGGAGTGCTCCCGTAGCTCAAGGGTAGGGGGTGACATTTGATACTCAAGAGTCGAGCCCAGTCTGCCTCTATTGAGTCAGGCTCCATGTATCCATGGCTCATTGAGTCACTCCCCCACCCTGATAGTTGCCAGTTGCCTGCCTATCTGGTGTGGCTTGGATCGCCGATGAACTGAGGCATATTACACTAATTATTGCCCTCCTGTGTGACTAGCATCTCCTCCCCGTTGTGGGAGCTGTTTTGCTCTACTTGGGCAAACGTAGGAGTAGGGTGCAGATAGCAGAGTTATTGCTCCAGGCCCAGGTTTTCATTGATTCATTGATTCCAAGGCCAGAAGGGACCACTGTGATCATCTAGTCTGACCTCCTGCATAGCACAGGCCAGAGACCTGCCCCCAAAATATTTCCTAGAGCAGATCTTTTATCAAAACTTCCCATTTTGATTTTAAAATTGTCAGTGATGGAGAATCCACCAAGACCCTCAGTAAATTGTTCCAATGGCTAATTACTCTCACCATTAAAAATGTACACCTTATTTCCAGTCTGAATTTGTCTAGCTCCAACTTCCACCTCCAACCTTTGTCTGCTAGATTGAAGAGCCCATGTCTGGATATTTGTTCCCCATGTAGATGCTTTTAGGCTGTGATCAAGTCACCCCTGAGCTGCCTCTTTGTTAAGCTAACTAGAGGGAACTCTTTGAGTCTATCACTATAAAGCATGTTTTCCAGTCCCTTAGTCATTCTCATGTTTCCTGGCATGTTTCCTAGCTGTGCGGCAGCAACCTGTGCTCCAGGAGTCGTGTGGGTGACTCCATAGGAAGAATTGTAGAATCATTCCCCTTGCCCCATCACAGATTCACAGGGACTGTGCTACACCCTGATCTTTAAACAGTACCCCTGTATTGCACCAGACCCCTAGTGGCCCATGTTATCCATCCAGGCTGGGCCTCACTGCTTCCAGGACTTTGGGCTCAAGCAACCGTGTCTCACCGTGGCTCTCTGCAGTGAGTCTGTCACCGTGCCTCAGTGCGTCACAACTGAAAATACAACATTCAGGACAAGCTGCTGAGAAATAGGGAAGACACACCCCAAAACTGGTGGTTATTCTTCCATAAGATATACCAAACCAGCAACAAAAGTAAACTTCTGTCTCACCACACTGGCTAACAAGAAGTCAGAAATGCAGCCTCCTTAGGTATTCCAGTCCTGGATCCCAGACACTAGACTTAAAGATGAGTGGTTATATAAAACCAATATCATCAAACAAAGGGTTCTTCTGATTCCAAAGGATCAGCCACATACCCAGGTCAATATATAACTCAGATCTTACCCAGTAATCACGCTGTTGCCATTCCTTCAGTATCTAACATCTAAAGGTTTATTTATAAAACGAAAGAAAGAAATAGGTGAGAGTTAAAATTGGTTAAAAGAATCAAATACATACAATAATTGCAAAGTTCTTGGATCAGGCTTGAAGCAGTGATGGCATAAACTGCTGACTGGTTAAGTTTCTGGTTGCTCCCAAATAACTGGAATGTCCTCAGTCCCTTGGTTAGAATGAATGCGCCCATTAATATAAGAGGCAAAATGGAGATGTTTCCAGGGCCTTCTGTAGTCAGTTTGTGGAAAATTACAGGCACAAGATGGCATTTGGAGTCACATGAGCAAGTCACATGCCTTTCCATGTTTTGATAAGTCATAGCAGAGGCCATTACCCATACTCTAGTTCGAACATTCACATGAAAGTCCATCAGGTGTGGATAGGCTTCTTCCATGGTCCATTGTGTTCGCTGATGAGCCATCAACTTGAACACTCCATTCACAATATGCTGGCTTGTTACGTGTAAGTACCTTGTGGATGTTACCACAGAAGCAAACACATTTGAAATACAGGTACGTAATCAATATTCATAACGTCAGATACAAAAATCACACATGCATACAAAGGATAATCATATTCAGCAAACCATAACTTTCCCATTGACCCCTCATATGATACTCTTTGTACAAGATTTGTTTCAATTATATAACAGTGGTAGCAACAATGATCTACATGGTCATATTTAAAATCATATAATGTTACAGAGTCCAACCGAGGTCAGATGCCCGAGAGAGGCTTTTCTGTCTTAGAGAGCAATGCAGACGATAAGGATGGGCTGTGATCCAGCGCAGCCTTGGCAAAACAAGGGAGCAACACTCAGTCACTTGGAATCCAGTGTCGGAGAACCCTGAGGTCAGCCTGGGAAAAGGATACTTAAGGTTGGTGGGAGTCATAGCTCAAGATCCAGGCTCTGCTGAACCCAAACCTCTCTCCGTCTCTGGGTGTCCTCTGAAGAGCTGTTAGTTCACACCTGTCCTTCTTTTGTTTCCAGCTCTGGCCTTTCCTTCCCTGGAGGAAATTGCCTACTGTCCCGGTTGTCCAGGGACAATTGTTTGCTGTGATGTTCTAGCCCAGTTGGTCCCAGGATATGAGCGAGCCAAGGCAGCTGAGGTCATAGCTGTCTCACGCAGCCACTCACTCAGTCATAAGAGCAGTGTAGACGTAGCAGCATGGGTTTCAGTTTCATCTCTTGGCGCATGCCGCCATGTCTGCCCTGCTATTGTTACCCAGGCTAGCTAGACAGAAGCTAGCTGCTGGGGTGCCCACCTGTGCGATAGCCACTCCTTTGCTTACAGTGTAGCCATGTCCTCAGTGTCTAGCAGCACAAAGCACACAGAGAAACGGAGACGCACCTAGGGATCATCAAAACACGACTACATTCCTCACCTCCGTTCTCTGGGCAAGGGGCTGGGGGTTGTCGGCAGCTGCTGGTCTCATTCTTGTAGGTATCTTCTCTCTCGGATCCACAGGGGATGGTCTGTGCCCCAGCCAGGAATCAAACCCTTGGGAGCATGGCCTCCACAACTCCGAAATTGGGCCTTCAGCACCAGCTAACCCTGTCTCTCTCTGTGGCTCCCTGCAGCCGCACCAGACTTCTGCAAGGGGCTTATACTGAGTCCCTTCAGGATGCCATGTTCTCAGGGAGCACATGCAGTGACACCAGGTAATCTTTGCAAAACGAGGGAACAATTTATTAGTCACCTGCCCTCCCGGATCTGAAAGTCCTGGAGTTAGCACAGAGAGGCAAAGTTACAACAGAGGCATGGCCAACGCCCTGCGGTCATAGAAATCACATCTCTCTGTTTCTGTCCCTTTGTCCTTATTCCCAGCTGAGAGCTGCTGCATCTCATCCAACACGCAACCCTTATCCTTCCCTGTTGATCGATGCTGAGTTCACATCCTCTGCCTGCCATTGGTTTCAGCCGGTCCTTAAACAACCCATTCATTCCACTCCAGCAGGTTTTTAAGCTGCTTTTTAACCCTGTTGCACCCACTGAGCAGCAATGCAAAGTGCAAAGTACAAAGGGAAACTGAGGCACACACAGGCATCATAAAAGCATTTCAGAAAATTCTGACTTTGTCCCAGAGGGATCAGGAAAAAGGTGTGTCAATAATGGATTCTTCAGTTTGCTGGTCGGTCTGAAAGATTGAAAAACAAATTTATTTCAGATGACTTGTAAACAAAATTTTTAGGTTTTTTGATGCATTGAAAAGTTGCTAAAAAACTTCTTTTGCGTCAAGCAAAATGTTTCATTTTGATTTCAGGCATTTTTAAATATGTTTAAAAACACAAAAGGAAAGGAATTTCATAACAAAATGTCATATCAACTCAAAAAGTTGAAATGTTTGGAATTTTTTCTGATTTTTTTTTAACCAAAACACTTTGTGGAAATCAGTACTAATCTGTGAAATGTTTTGGTCATCTCAAATCTGAATTTTTCACTGAAAAAGAGTTTTGTCCAAAAATTTCACCCAGTTTGGCCAGACTTATGCTGGTAGGCCAGCTTTCCTGGATAAGGTATCCGTGAGTGTCCAGGCAAGCAACCCTACAATAACATGTGTGTGTGTCCCAGCACCACTGTAATAACAAATCTATCTGTTAACCACGGGCACCAACTTTTGTGGGCGCCGGTGCTGTTAGCAAACCTACACTAACAAATCTGTGTCTGCCAGCAATGCTACAGTAACACACGTGTCAGCAACCCGACAATAACAAAGCACTGTGTGAGGGAATAAATTCACACTAGCCAACCAGAGAGAGAGAGGGAGAAACCCTATAATAACAAATCTCTGTTATTTGTGATACCTATTTGTGTAAGGGAATAAGGGAGTGGAGGAGGCCTTGTTACATTCTGGCCATTGAGCCCTTCCTTCGTCTCCTTCTCAAGAGGTTGACGCGGTTGGTGCTGTGTGAGCCGGAGGTGCTGTCCAGGACCTGTGTGGTCCAGGACCCGCACGACCTGGTGCAGGTGGAGGCTTGTCAAGCTGTTTACTCAGCAGCCTCTTCCACCCAGGTCAACTGGGTCAAGAGCTCTGGCCTGCAGGTTGGGGCCGGGTGGCCGGCGAGCTCCGTCCCATCCGCGCTTCAGGCCATCCGGTGGAGCGCGTGTCCACTGCTCTATCTCGGCGTTTACCTTTCCGCCACGCATCCGTCTCCACAGGAGAACTGGCATGGTTTAGAGGACAGGGTGACTGGGCGGTTGTGGGGCTGGATGGGACTGCTCTGATACCTCTCCCTCTGAGGGAGAGCACTGGTGCTTAACCAGCTGGTCCTGTCCATGCTCTGGCACCGACTCAACACCCTGTGCCCGCCCCCGGTGTTCCTGGCCAATCTCCAGAGGCTGGTTCTGGAGTTTTTTTGCCCGAGACTGCACTGAGTCTCTGCAGGGGTTCTTCACTTCCCGCTGGAGGAGGAAGGACAGGGCCTGATGAGTATGCGCATGCAGGTCCATGTCTTCCTCCTCCAGGCCCTGCAGAGACTCCTTTATGGTGCAAGTGGCTCGGCATGGAGCATATTGGCGCATGCCTTCCTCTGCCACCTGCGCGGACTCCGATATGACCGGCAGCTCTTTTTTCTCCATCTGCGAGGTCTTCCGCAAGACCGCTCTGAGCTGCCAGTCCTCTACCAGGACCTCCTCCGGGCCTGGAGGCTGGTTTCAGCAACCAGGTCCTTTGTGGCCACCGAGGGGGTAGATCTCCTCGCGGAGCCCCTGCTACACAATCCCCATCTTCGTGTGCAGGTGGCGGAGTCCTCCTTGGTGCGCCAGAGGTTGGTCCTGGCGGGAGTCACCAAGATCGGAGACCTCCTGGACTACGACCTGGGGGGTTTGGTGGATCCCTAGGCACTCGGTCGCCGTATGGGGCTCTCCACCCTTACGACCCCCGGCGTGTACTCCAGGAGGTGGAGGCAGCCCTGCCTCCCACTGCTCGGTTTTTCCTCCAGCAGGTCCTGCGAGAGAGTGCACCCCACCTGCCCCTCACTCCAGGCCCTCCGGATCTTTCCATTGGCCCCCTGCCCTGTAAGCCTTCCCTGCCCCCTCTTCCTCGTACCTCGAGCTTCCACACCGCACCAAGGGACCATCTATACACGCTCGTGCTGCACACGCTCCATTACCCCACCCTCGTGTACTGCCCTGACACTAAGTGGCAGGACCTTTTACCAGCAGTGGAGGTTGGGGAACCCCGGTGGGCCAGTTTCTATTCCATCTTAGTCCCACGGCCTGCTGGGGATATCAGCTGGCGGCTCTTCCATGGAGCCGTGAGCACAGGCATGTACTTGGCGAGGTTCGCCTCTGTCCCTGAAGCCTGTCCCTTTTGTGGCATGAGGGACACCCTGGTGCACACGTATCTTCAGTGCACCAGGCTGCAGCCCCTCTTCTGGCTCCTCCAGAACCTCTTATTGAGGTTCTGGCTGCACTTTTCCCCACACTTGTTTGTTTACACACACCCGATTCGAGGCCCCACAAAGTCGCGGGACCACCTCGTCAACCTCCTCCTGGCCATGGCCAAGGTGGCCATTCTTAACACCAGGGAGAGAACGTTGGCAGACGGGGGGCCTGCGACTGTGGGGCTGTTTTTCGTTCCCTTATCTGTTCACGTATCCGGGCAGAGTTCCCAACTCAGTTGGGTTCTGGGTTTAGTAGCCCCTCCCTAGGCTGAGGGAGGGGCTTTTAGCAGTCCCCACACTCAAAAGGACCACTCAACTACGGCTCCCTGGCCCTCCTGTATCACAGGACATCAGCATATATGGATTTGGGAAACTAAAGGGATGATACAGCCGATGTTTTCTGTTTAGGAATCAGCAAGGAAGAATGACTGTGCAGTAAGAAAGACGCACTGAGAGAGATTATCCTGGAGACCTGTTAGTCCTCTCAGCTGTAAGTAATCACGCCTTCACACACAAATCGGGTAAACTGAGAATGTATGGAAATGACGTCACGACTAATATGTCTCTGGGGAAATATTCTGGGCAATAAGGGTCCCTTTGTGAAAGGGATGGTGCCGACTCCGTGGGTGCTCTCGGGCTGGAACACCCATGGGAAAAACAGTGAATGCTCAGCACCCACTGGCGGGCCCTGCCGATTAGCTCCTCCCTCCCCCCACGGCGCCTCCCACCCACTGAGGATCAGCTGTTCAGCAGCAGACAGGAGGTGCTTGGGGGGAGGGCGGGAGCAAGGGCAGGGCATGCTTTGGGGAAGGGGCAGAATGGGGCAGGAAGAGGAGGGGTGAAATAGACCAGGAAGAGGTTGGGTGGGGGCAGAGAGGGAGCAGGAAGAGGTGATGCAGGGGGTGGAGTCTTGGGGGAAGGGGTGGAATGGGGGTAGGGGAAGGGGTGGAGTGGGAGTAAGCACCCTCCCGGGAAATCAGAAAATTAGCACCTCTGCTGCTATGGAAATTTAGTTGGGGGAATGAAAACTGCATGTCCCTTCCAGATTCAGGAGACACACATAGAATAATAGGACTGGAAGGACCTCAAGAGGTCATCTAGTCCAGGCCCCTGCACTCATGGCAGGACTAAGTATTACCTAGACCATCCCTGACAGGTGTTTGTCTAACCTGCTCTTAAAAAATCTCCAAGGATGGAGATTCCACAATCTCCCTAGGCAATTTATTCCAGTGCTTAACCACCCTGACAGTTAGGAAGTTTTTCCTAAAGTCTAAACTAAACCGCCCTGGCTGCAATTTAAGCCCATTGCTTCTTGTCCCCTCCTCAGCGGTTAAGAAAAACAATTTTTCTTCCTCCTCCTTGTAACAACCTTTTACATACTTGAAAACTGTCATCATGTCCCCTCTCTCTTCTCTTTTCCAGACTAAACAAACCCAATTTTTTCAATCTTCCCGCATAGGTCATGTTTTCTAAATGTTTAATCATTTTTGTGGCTCTTCTCTGGACTCTTTCCAATTTGTCCACATTCTTCCTGAAATGTGGCGCCAGACCTGGACACAATACTCCAGTTAAGGTCTAATCAGCGCAGAGTAGAGCAGAAGAATTACTTCTTGTGTCTTGCTTACAACATTCCTGTTAATACATCCCAGAACGATGTTCGCTTTTTTTGCATCAGCGTTACACTGTTGACTCATATTTAGCTTGTGGTCCACTATGACCCCCAGATCCCTTTCCACAGTATGAGGTAATCATTTCCCATTTTGTATGTGTGCAACTGATTGTTCCTTCCTAAGTGGAGTACTTTGCACTTGTCCCTATTGAATTTCATCCTATTTACTTCAGACCATTTCTCCAGTTTGTCCAGATCATTTTGAATTTTAATCCTATCCTCCAAAGCACTTGCAACCCCTCCCAGCTTGATATTGTCCACAAACTTTATAAGTGTACTCTGTATGCCATTATCTAAATCCTTGATGAAGATATTGAACAGAACCATACCAAGAATTTATCACCTTATTATCTTCTAGATGTTTGCAAATTATTTGCTTAATTATTTGCTCCATTATCTTTCCGGGTACAGAAGTTAAGATGACTGGTCTGTAATTCCCTGGGTTGTCCTTATTTCCCTTTTTATAGATTGGCACTATATTTGCCCTTTTCCTGTCTTCTCGAATCTCTCCCGTCTTCCGTGACTTTTCAAAGAGAATCACTAATGGCTCAGATATCTCCACAGTCAACTCCTTGAGTATTCTAGGATGCATTTCATCAGGCCCTGGTAACTTGAAGACATCTAATTTGTCTAAGTAATTTTTAACTTGTTCTTTCCCGATGTTAGCTTCTTCTGATCCTACCTCATTTTCACTGGCATTCACTATGTTAGACATATCCAGTTCTTAGTCTGACAACAAAGGGTTGTAATGTATCTTATTTCTCTCTGTATTCTGTGTAGTGCTGTACTAATCTCTGATTGATAATCTTAGATTAAATCATTCCAATTGAGCCTGTTATTTTGACAATCTTGAGTTATTAGCTCAGACAAAAGGGATGTGTGCAATAGAATAGCTGAAGATGGTAGGGTCCGACTGTGCTGGGGTGCTCAACCCCCTGCTCTGCCCCAGACCCTGTCCCCACTCCACCCCTTATAGAATCATAGAAGATCAGGGTTGGAAGGGACCTCAGGAGTCATCTAGTCCAATCCTCTGCTCAAAGCAGGACCAACCCCAACTAAATCATCCCAGCCAGGGCTTAGTCAAGCCGGGCCTTAAAAACCTCTAAGGATGGAGATTCCACCACCTCCCTAGGTAACCCATTCCAGTGCTTCACCACCCTCCTAGTGAAATAGTTTTTCCCAATATCCAATCTAGACCCCTCCACACTGCAACTTGAGACCATTGCTCCTCATTCTGTCATCTGCCACCACTGAGAACAGCCAAGCTCCATCCTCTTTGGAACTCCCCTTCAGGTAGTTAAAGGCTGCTATCAAATCCCCCCTCACTCTTCTCTTCTGAAAACTAAATAATCCCAGTTCCCTCACCCTCTCCTCATAAATCATGTGCTCCAGCCCCCTAATCATTTCCGTTGCCCGCCGCTGGACTCTCCAATTTGCTCACATCCCAATTTGTCCTTTCCCCAGGCCCCACCCAGCCCCTTCCTGCCCCGACTCTGCCCTCACCCCACCTCTTCCCCTCCCATTCTGCCCCCTCCCCTGAACACGACCCACCCTCGCTCCTCTCCCCCCCAGCACCTCCTGCTCACGGTGGAACAGCTGATCCGTGGCAGGCGGGAGGCACGGGGAGGGAGTGGGAGGCGTTTAGCAGCAGGGCTGCCGGCTGGCAGGAGACACTGTGGGGAAGAGGAGGTGATGATTCGGGGGGGCTGTAGGTGGGTGCTCAGCACCCAAAATTTTTTCCCCATGGGTTCTCCAGCCCCGGAGCACCCACAGATTGGTGCCTCTGTGGAAGACAGATAGGCAGAGAGATTAGAGATTAATGAGGTGAAGATGGTCAAAAATTGGTAAGTATTTTCTGTTGAAAGTTTTAAAAATTCAAAAATGTTCACAGATTTTTCAGATTTTTTGACTAAATGAATTTTTAAAAATTCACTTTTTGAGACCTGATAAATGTTGTTGGATCTGCAAGTTTTTCTCCTTCTTTTTTTCCTTTTGTCTAAATGGAAAAAGAGAGGGAAGAGGAGGATGAAGAAATACAAGGAGGAAAAGAGGAGGGGACATCCCACCCAAAAAGCTTTAGCTTGCCAACAATTTTTTGGTTTTCAATTTTTGTTGTCAAACTGAAAAGTTTTGTCAACAATTTCCTTTTAGATTCAATTGAAAAGACATTTTTCATAGGAAAAAGTATTTTGATAAATTTTTGACTAGCTGTATTAGATAGATTTAAATAGAGGGATAGATTAGTAGAGTAGGTGGCTAAACAAACACGTATGGGTGGATGGAGGAGATGGAGGAGATGAAATAGTTTAGACCTAGTTGGATGGGTGCACAGATAGGCCAGAGAGCTGGATGCATAGACACGTGGGATAGAGATATGGAGAGCTAGATTAGATGCACAGTTGAATATATAAATCAGAAAACTAGAGGTGTAAATACTAGAGCTGCTTGAAACTTAGAAATTTCATTCCAGGGGAAATTCTGACATTTCAAAACTTGGTCAGAACAAAGCTTATAAACAAAATTGAAATTGAGGGAGCCGGACACCCCTCAGTGAGGCGTGCTGCTGGCTCCCCCGAAATTACTATCCCATGTCTCTCAGTGCCCCTTCAAAGACTTGTGGTACCAAGTCTCCTTCTCTCCTACGCACCTGGGAGCTCCCTTACTTGTGCTCTTTCACGTGGCCAGGAGTCACCTTGGTCATTGCCCAGCACAAAGTCCAGGCATCCCCTCAGAGCAGGTTGTAAGAATCCCTCCCTCCCTCCTTCCCCATCCATTGTACATTTCCCGTAGCCCTTCACTGCCATGGGGAGGCAACGAGGGGTGCTCGGTTTCCTGTAGGTTGGGAGATATTCTTCCATATCCTGTGTAATCTGTCTCCATGTCCAACGCCTCTAAGCATCAGGGTGGTCTGATTTGGCAGTTGCCATACCTTGACACAGCAATCATTTCAGGTCCAATGAGCTGGAAAAAAACGAGGGTTTCTTTTCATAGAATCCTAATATTATGAAGTTCCATCTAGTCCATTCCATGGAAACCAGGGTAGAATTCAGAGTAACAGCCGTGTTAGTCTGTATTCGCAAAAAGAAAAGGAGTACTTGTGGCACCTTACAGACTAACCCATTTATTTGAGCATGAGCTCTCGTGAGCTACAGCTCACTTCATCGGATGCATACTGTGGAAACTGCAGAAGACATTATATACACAGAGACCATGAAACAATACCTCCTCCCACCCCACTGTCCTGCTGGTAATAGCTTATCTAAAGTGATCATCAAGTTGGGCCATTTCCAGCACAAATCCAGGTTTTCTCACCCTCTGCCCCCCCACACACAAACTCACTCTCCTGCTGGTAATAGCCCATCCAAAGTGACCACTCTCTTTAAAATGTGTATGATAATCAAGGTGGGCCATTTCCAGCACAAATCCAGGTTTTCTCACCCCCCCCACCCCCCTCCAAAAACCACACACACAAACTCACTCTCCTGCTGGTAATAGCTCATCCAAAGCAAGAATTGTTCCCTACAATCTATCTCCCAGGGGTTTACCCAGTAGAGGTGAAAAAGACCTATGAGGTGCCATCTTGTCTATCCTCGCACAGGTCCCAGGGCAGGACTGGTTGCTACAGTCCATTCCCCAGCGCGCTGCCCTTTAGAGATGGGATTCTTTCCTTCACTCTTCTTTTCACCCCCTTGGCTAACTCTTTCCCCAGAGTCCAGGGACTTTTCAATTCTAGAGCTAGGCTATTTACTGCGTTTCCGCTCCTGGGATGTAAAACTACTGTGAGCTGTTTGCGCTGGGGAATAAGCCATTGACCACCCCACCATGTCTTCTCCAGGTCAAAGGCATCTTTGTGGACCTGCCCTTCTACCACAAGGATAAGTTCAAGGTCTACTTCGGTGGTTTCCATAATTTAATCAAGACTGATTTTCACCTGTATAATGATGCTGGTTCTGGCGGGACCCAACTGAGAGTGCCAATTCAGGTCAAATTGCTTCAAGCAGGGCAGTTACAGCCCAAGGCTGGGGTTTTTCCACCTCTAAGGCAAACCAAACCAGACAGACAGAGAGGACTTTGGTCTCACCCCAGTGGCTAACCACGAGTCACACAAGCAATTCCCTTAGACGCTCCACTTTCCCAGTATCACCACCAGCAGCCTCTTCTTATGGGGATGAATGATTATGAAAACCAATACGCCAATAAAAGAAGAAAGCTTCTTCCAATCCCAAAGGACCAAGCCCCAGACCCAGGTCAATATACAAATCAGATCTTACCCACAAATCACGTTGTTGCCTATCCTTTAGAATCTAAAATCTAAAGGTTTGTTCATAAAAGGAAAAAGATATAGATGAGAGCAAGAGTTGATTAAATGGAATCAATTACATACAGTGATGGCAAAGTTCTTGGTTCAGGCATGTAGCAGTGATGGAATAAACTGCCGGTTCAAATCAAGTCTCTGGAGTCCATCCACAGCTGGGATGGGTCATCAATCCTTTGTTTAGAGCTTCCATTTGTAGCAAAGTCCCACCAGAGGTCAGAAGCAGGATTGAAGACAAGATGGAGATGGGACATCAGCCTTTTATAGTCATCTCCCGGTGTGAGAACACCTCTTTGTTCTTACTGTGGAAAATTACAGCAAAATGGAGTTTGGAGTCACATGGGCAAGTCCCTGCATACTTTGCTGAGTCACAAGGCCTATCTGCCTTCTCTCAATGGGTCAATTGTATAGCTGATGGTCCTTAATGGGCCATCAAGTAGGCTAGGCAAAGCTGACACCAACTTGTCTGGGATGTCACCCAGAAGCATAGCATAAGTTTGAAATACCGACAGTATAAAGCCAACATTCATAACTTTAACTACAAAAATGATACGCACATATAGACAGCATAATCGTAACCAGCAAACCACAACCTTGTCTGAGACACCTTATTTGACCCCCTTTATACAAGATTTGGTGCCACTACAGGACCTTGGTTGCAACAATGATCTATACGGTCCCAGATTATGTCAATAATGTCACAACCTGATGATGAGCTTCAGCTGGTACAAATACACTAGGGTCATCATACCCAATATGTACACCAACATTGTCTGCAGGCTCTGTGGCAATGCCCATCAGGACCCCAGCGACAATCTGAGCATGAGGCATGAAAGCTGGACATCCGATGAGATTCACTTCGTGAGGGGTGCTCAGCTGGATGCTCCAGGGACTGCTCAGTCTGCAGTGAGGCTCAGAAAAAAGGCTACAAGGGTGGCCAGAGAGTGCTACAGGGCCATTGACACAGGGCTGTCCTGACCATTACGCAAAGTACGCAGTCACGTAGGGCACCAGGAAATTTGGGGCACCAAATTGCCTGTTGCCCTATGCAGCTGCGTGCTGCTCCAGAGGCCAGCCCGATTACCGGCCGACTGAGCCGCCCAGGAAAGCTGCCCCACCCCTGCTCTGCCTCTTCCCCATGGCCCCCACCCCTGCTCCACCTCTGCCCTGCCTCTTCCCACCCCCGCTCCACCCCAGCCCTGACCCCACTCCATCCCTGAGGACTGCAGCAGGAGTCGGGCCTGCCCTTCACTCACCAGGCGGCAGGAAGTGGAGCGACCTGACCCCAGCCCAATCCGTGCTGCCAGCTCCCAGTCGCGCCGCTGGTGAGTGCTGGGGGACGGTGCCCCCTTGCCCCCCAAGTCCCGAGGCTGGGAGCCAGGGGAGCAGAGCGGAGCGGGCTGGGGCCAGGTCGCTCCACTTCCCGCAGCAACTGTGAGTGCGGGGTCGGGCCTGCCCTGCACTCACCGGGCGGCAGGAAGTGGAGCGACCCGGCCCCAACCCGGTCTGCTCCGCCAGATCGTGCTGGGGGGCAGTTTCCCCCCAACCCCCCAAGCCTGCTCCTGCACCCCCATGGAGGCCTGGGGCCGCTCCCTCTCTGTGCAGGGGGTGCTGCGTACGGCACCAAAATGGCTAGAGACAGACCTGCATTGACCCAATTCCCTTCTTTGACGACTGCATCTTTGACACCTCTCAGTACAAGAGGCATCAAGATGCACTGTGCAGTGCAACCGGCGCCTGTGTGATGGCCTGCCAGGCCAGGGGCATCCCGACAGGACAGTGGAGGTTGGCCTCATTCTGCAGTAAGTGTCGTCTACTAGAATCTGTTCTAACTCAGTTCTGCACTGATATAATCCTGTCTCCTTGTGGGTACCTCTCACAGTGCTTGTAGACACTAATTGGGCTCCACAGCAGGTTGTGCAGTGAGTTGTGTTATGGGACAACTGCAAAAGAGACAAAGGAAGTGATTTGCTCATGCTTAGCATCAGAGCAAGGACTAGAACACAGGAGTCCTGACTCCCAGGTCCTCAGTTCTAATCAATAAACAAAGTTCTCTGCCAGAATGAGGTAGGTAAATTAGGAGTCCTGGCTCCCAATCTGACTCTCTATACACCTCACGTTCTTACCATTAGACCTTTATCTCCTCCCAGAGCTGGGAGAAATAGAATCCAGGAGTCCTTACTCCTAGTCCCCTTCCCCCGTTCCAACCACCAGACCCCAATCCCTTCCCAGAGCTGGTGACAGAACCCAGGAATCCTGACTCATTTCCTTCCCTCCCCCCAGCTCTAATCCTAATTTCTGTTTTCTTTCACTCTTTAACAAGCTTTTCCTCAAACACATCTGCCTGCTCTCTCTAATCATATGAGGCCCCACCTGCCCCCATAACTCTCACTACAAACTGTGTGGGAGCAGCTATCCTGCTACCTGACACAACCTCTCAGCGCCGGACGGCTGTGACGCTCCCTGTGCCGAAGGGTGTTTCTGCGATGCCGGGTTCCTCCTGAGCGGAGACTGGTGCATCCCCGTCACTCAGTACGGCTGTGTGCACCAGGGCTGGTACTATAGGAAGGGAGAAGTGTTCTACCCCAGTGACTCCTGCTGGGAGCGGGGCTGGTGCAAAGACAACGGGGTCCTTAAGAGCTGGGAGGCCTTCTGTGGGGACAACGAGCAGTGTAGGGTGGAGAACAGAGTCCAGTGGCCACCCTGTGGAATACGGAATGTGCCTAGCATCTGGTGGACCTCACTACATCTCCTTGGATGGATGGCCCTTCGACTTCCAGGGCTCCTGCGCTTACACTTTAGTCAAGGTCTGCAGCAGCAAGCCCCAGCTGGAGGAATTCTCTGTGGTGGTGGAGAACAGGAGCTCTGGTGGTGGCCACATGGCTCTGTTGAAGACAGTTGTGGTCTCTGTCCATGGTTACACGGTCACCTTGGAAAGACTAAGGAAGAGCAAGGTTGTGGTAAGTTTAAGATTAGCCTCATTAAAGTCTCATGTGGCACCAGTGCTGTGTGTGTGTATAACTAGGACACAATTGCTGAGTCCCCACCAGTGACAGGTGAATTTCTCTCTCATTGGCACAGGTGGACGGGATGCTCTACACTCTCCCACTGGCTACGAATGACAGGAAACTTTTAATCAACCAAGAGGGGAACAACATCATTGAAGCCAAAGGGAGACTGGACAAAGTCCTTTACAATGTCTCCTATTTTGTGCTAGTCTCCATCCCCAGCTCCTTAAAGGGACACGTGTGACCTGGGTGGTAACTTCACTGGTGAAAAGTATGATGCCTTTCTGCTCCTTGATGGGAAGAGCTCCCAGAATGAAGATGAATTCAGGGCCTCCTGGAAAGCGTCTCTTGGTGTGGTGCAGCGAGAGGTGCCTCATCTGTGATACAGCTTTGATGGCAAGACCAAGAGCTCCTGTGGGCTGATCACAACCACCTCGGGGCCCTTCAAAAAGTGTCAGGGATCTGCCTGACTGGGTACTTCAGCCACGGTCTCCAAGACATATGTGCTGACAATAGGGTGGCACAGACCCTCTGCCAGAGCTTCCAGGCCTATGTGGCCATGTGCCAGACAGATGGAATCAAGATTGGAGCCTGGCGGACAGCCTCCTTCAGCCATAAGTTTACAGACCCATCTCCCGCCTGCTCGGTATTTGCAATTTATTACTTTGCGTCACTGTCTGCCCTCAGAGTCCGTTTCAGTGCTGATCCCAGTGCCACAGTGGGGTACTAGGGGGCACTGTGATGCTGGTATTGACCCCTACCAGACAAGATCATGTTGCCCCTTTCAGCCTAAGTGGTTTCCCAATATTTAGGGCCTAGCTGGGTTGTTTCCATTAGGATGAGAAATAGCCCATAAGAGTCAGATTTGTTCTTGTTTCTTTACAATAAATTGCACACCCTGGACACTGGAGAAACAAAGGACAGCAGCATGTAGTTCCCTTGCTCACCAATCCCCATCTCCAGCAGACTTTGTGCCCAAGAAATCCTGTCTCTCTGCTTCCTCTCAGAGTCATGCCCAGACTCCTTCTGTAGGCTTTCTGTCTCAAACCCACACAGTCTGCAGCTGATCTCTTAGCCGTTACATTTGCAACCAGGGGCACCCATTAGTCCACAGGGATTATCTCTTGGCTAGCACCATTTTCTGCAGCTGTTTTTGCTACACCAAGGAGTCTGATTGCTCCTTTTGTTGAGCCTGATGGAGGTTGCTCTGCTGAACCACTGGCTTTAACAAGGCTCTGATAGCCTTTGGAGCGAAGATGCCTTCTGCTGGCCAACGTTAGCTCCTTTCCCCTAATCCTCCAAACCAATGCTGTGGGAGAGAGTGTTATAATTAGGTTTGGAAGGATTCGATTTTTAATCTGTAAATTTTGGTAAACATTGATTTCAACGCATGCACGCACTCAACAAACACAATTCCATCAATGATCATCAAAATGTATAGCTAGGCAAAGTAAGAAAAGTCTGCTTGAGAACTTACTGAAGTCCCACCTCAATGTGCTGGTGTTAAATAATTATTCTCTGACCCAGCTCCCACAATTGTGAAAATTTAAATGGATAATCTTCTTAAAAAAAAAAGCTTAAAATAAACATGGATATTATCTGTTGCAACAAAAAACAAAAATAAAATTCTGCTAAACCTAATTATAACTACGTCAGGAAATAGACTTGAAGAGCTGCAGTGATTTTATCCCAGAATAATGACTCTCTTTTGGAAGGTTTCAGAGTAACAGCTGTGTTAGTCTGTATTCGCAAAAAGAAAAGGAGTACTTGTGGCACCTTAGAGACTAACCAATTTATTTGAGCATAAGCTTTCGTGAGCTCACGAAAGCTTATGCTCAAATAAATTGGTTAGTCTCTAAGGTGCCACAAGTACTCCTTTTCTGTTTTGGAAGTGCGCTAATTATTCTAGAATCTAGGAACACTGCTACTCTTCCTTCTGGAATAGAACGTCCATACTGGGAGCTGTTCCTGAATAGCTATTGCAGAATAGCTTATTCGACAATATCTATCCTGGTCAATTTCTTCCTGTAGACAATCCCCTAGTAAGAAAAGTGATTATACCAATGGGCCAATCAGATCCAAAATGGATTTTCCATTCATTGGGAAGTTTTGCAAAAAAATTCCCTTTTTGTTGATACATTTAAAAATGTGGGTTTTGGAAAAGCCAAATCCCGCAAAACATCCATGGAAAAAAATGGGGGGGGGAATGAAAATGTGTTGTTCTTTAAACATTGAATGGAACACAAAATATATTTTAACCAGCTTGACCACTGACTTCCTCTTTCTCTGTCTCTTCTGCTTCCCCCCCCCCAGTTCCTCTCTCTCTCTCTCTCTCTCTCCAGCTCGTGCCTGCTCTGTCAACAGCCATGACGAGCTGTGCACTAGATCCTGCAGCATCACTTGTGCCAGCTTGTCTGCCCCTGCCCAATGCACCAGGAAATGCTTTGAAGGCTGCCAGTGCAACACTGGCTTCATGTTTGATGGAGGGGCTTGCGTGTCCCCGGCTAGCTGCGGAGGCATGCACAATGTGGGTGCTGGGTTATCAGTCTGGCCGTCTTCGCTGATGCCCTTGTAGCTGTGGGGCTCTTCCAGTTTCCCAGCAGAAGTTGGAGAGTGACTGTGGAGAGCCGTGTGCAAGGTGGCGACATATAAAACCTAGAGCTCAACGCTGCCCTTATGGCACCCATGCGGCTTTACTTGCATGTAGTTAAGTTAATCATCCACATTTCCACACGCTGTGAATAAATTGATCCACCTTGTTTGAGCAACGTGGGGCTGTAACCCCAGGCTGGAGTTATAATGGAGACATGAAGCTATACCCTACACTGCAGCTTCATCATATGGGAGGTGGGGGTGCAGGGGAATAGCTTGGACAGACCCATCTTTCATTGAAGGAAAGAGCATCACTAAAGCATCATGGGTACACATCTATTCCCAGCTCTGTCCCAGAATAAATCACTCGGTGCCTCATTTTCCCCCATCTGTAAAATGGGGTCAGTGGTCCTCTCTTTGAGGGGCAGTGTGGCCTGGTGAATAGCCCTCAACTTCTGGGTTCATAGAGTCATAGAGTTTAAGGCCAGAAGGGACCAGGAGATCATCTTGTCTCACCTCCTGCACATCACAGGCTGCTAAACCTGACCCAGTTATATTGTACTGAGCCCAATAGCCAGGAGGACTGGCCGGACCAGCCAATGTCTAATGCCAACCGGTGAACGGAGGAGCCGCCAAGCTTACCTGTTGCCACCTACGCAGAGTGGGAGTCCGGAAGTAGCCCGGGGGCAGCCGACCCTAGTCTGGCTGCAGCACTGCCTGAGCCCATGTCAGTGAGTTGCGGCCAGGATCCCCACTGACACAGCAGCGGGTCGTTTGCCGCTGTTAGGGCCCCGGGCTGGGACGCAGTGGAGTGGGTGGGCCTGCGTCCCCCCTGCCACCCACCTTGCGGGTGGCAGACTCCTCCTCTCCCTGGTCGCTCAAAGCCAGGAGCCTGAGGTTTGCTGTTAAACTGTTTGCTCAGTCCCTGCCAGAGGGCCTGAGCTTCTGACTGTTTGTTTGCAAGCCCTGCCCTGACCCAGGACTCGGGCTTATATTGTACTGCTTGCAGGGCCCTGCCTGAAGGTTTGGGCCATAGACTGAGTATTCCCCAACCCAGCAGAGAGGGTATAGCGAGGCGGGGTGGTGCCCTACCACCCCGCAGAGAGCCGAGTCCCCTCCCACCATCCCATCAGGTGACTGTTCTCATTGTGTTCATGGAGTTCTCTGTGAATTTCCTTGCAGGCTGGGGAAAGCGTGATCTCCAGTGACTGCTCCGAGAAATGCACCTGCCACGCTGCAGGCAGGCTCGTCTGCTCTTCCAGACAGTTCCGCGTGCTCCAAGACAAGGTGAGCAGCTGCATGAAGTGGGAAGGCCAGTGCATGCTGGCCCCAGGAGCCCGGCTCACCTCTTTTGACAGCACCTCTGGGGAAGCCCTCTGCAGCAGGGCCTATGAGGTGGCTTTGCTCTGTGACAACAGTGCCCTCTCCGGGTTCAAGGTGATGGTGGACATCAGAGAGGGCAGTGGGGATGGTCTGGAGGCTGGGAGCAACGTCTGTTTTCTGTTGTGAAAAGGAACAAGACTACCTGGGTAAGAGGTGGGGGCTGCATTAGAACAGCCTGTGGCACAGGAAGCTGATTCACCCGAGTCTGACCTGGGCAGCTCAAACGCAGGGAATCCAGCCTCATAAACCCCCCCGTAGGGGAGTCTGATGTGATTTGTGCACAGATGAATAGTGACGTAGAAGCAAAGTCTGAAATCAAGAGCAGGAATCCTGACTCCCAGCCCCCTGCTCTAACCCATTAGATTCCACTCCCCTTCCTGAGCTGGGGACAGAACCCAGTGTGACAGGCTGGGTCCGAGAAACTCCCTCAAGACTGTCCCTCGATGTGCTGGGATACCACTGAGACCAAACCCCCCTGCCAGACAAGGCTTCTCTTCACTCCCGTCTTGCTGAGCTAGATATACCAGTCGGCTCCAGCACAGACCAAGAGGTTGGGCCATGCCGCCCTGCAGTTCACAAAAACTAAGATTCATTTAGAACAGGGCCTTCTCAGTTAATAGGGACTTTCCCAGCACCCAGTATTCCGTCTTTCTGGGATCCTAAACCCCGAATAAATCCATTTTACTCTGTATAAAGCTTATACAGGGTAAACTCATAAATTGTCTGCCCTCTATAATACCAATAGAGAGAGATGCACAGCTGTTTGCTCCCTCAGGTATTAATTACTTACTCTGGATTAATTAATAAGCAAAAGTGATTTTATTAAGTATAAAAAGTAGGATTTAAGTGGTTTCAAGTAATAACAGTCAGAACAAAGTAAGTTCCCAAACAAAATAAAATAAAACACACAAGGCTAACTTAATACATTAAGGATCGAGTTACAAATACTAACTTCTCACACTAGATGTTATCTCAGGAACAATCCTTTTCAGACCAACATTGTAGTTTATGGCCTGGGTCCAGCAATCACTCACACCCCGTAGTTATAGTCCTTTGTTCCAGTTTCTTTCAGGCATCTCTTTGGGGTAGAGAGGCTATCTTTTTAGCCAGCTGAAGACAAAACGGAGAGGCTTCCAGGGCCTTTTATATTCTCTCTCTCTCTTGTGGGCGGAAACCCCTTTGTTCTTCTGTGCAAAATCACAGCAACAAGGTGGAGTTTGTAGACACCTGAGCAAGTCACATGTCCATGAATGATTCAGCTTTTTGCAGGCTGATGCCATTGTTTACATGTTAGTTTGAAGGTTCCCAGGAAAGTTCAGAGGTGGCTTGGTGTCTCCCAAAGTCTACTGTTAGTTAAGTACTCCCAATGCTTGAATCATCCCTTCACAATATGTTGGCCAAAGCTCCCTTATGTGTTTCCTACAGCAAACACTTCAAATACAAACACAGAGCTAATGCTCATAACTTTAGATATAAAAATCATACATGCATACAAATAGGATGAATATATTTAGTAGATCATAGCCTTTGCAAACATATGTTACATGGCATATCTAGCACAAAGCATATTTCAGTTATGTCATATTTACATTCATAAGCATATTTCCATAAACATATCATAGAATATTAGGGTTGGAAGAGACCTCAGGAGGTCATCTAGTCCAACCCCCTGCTCAAAGCAGGACCAACACCAACTAAATCATCCCAGCCAGGGCTTTGTCAAGCTGGGCCTTAAAAACCTCTAAGGATGGAGATTCCACCACCTCCCTAGGTAACCCATTCCAGTGCTTCACCACCCTCCTAGTGAAATAGTGTTTCCTAATATCCAACCTAGACCTCCCCCACTGCAACTTGAGACCATTACTCCTTGTTGTGTCATCTGCCACCACTGAAAACAGCCGAGCTCCATCCTCTTTGGAACCCCCCTTCAGGTAGTTGAAGGCTGCTATCAAATCCCCCCAACTCTTCTCTTCTGCAAACTAAATAACCCCAGTTCCCTCACCCTCTCCTCGTAAGTCATGTACCCCAGCCCCCTAATCATTTTCATTGTCCTCTGCTAGACACTCTTCAGTTTGTCCACATCCCTTCTGTAGTGGGGGGACCAAAACTGGACGCAATACTCCTGGTGTGGCCTCACCGGGGCCGAATAGAGGGGAATAATCACTTCCCTCGATCTGCTGGCAATGCTCCTACTAATACAGCCCAATATGCCGTTAGCCTTCTTGGCAACAAGGGCACACTGCTGACTTATATCCAGCTTCTCTTCCACTGTAATCCCCAGGTCCTTTTCTGCAGAACTGCTGCTCAGAATGCAACGTCACACCCAGGACTTAAAGGGAAATCTGGCCCTGCCTCCCCACTCTGGCTGGGATCTCAGGGAGCTGAGAGCAGTGAGCAGGGGCAGGGCCTCGGCCAGAAGAGGCGGGTGGCAGGGGAGTCTTCCCAGGTGTCCATCTCCCTGGCCTCATGGCTGCAGGTTTATCCTTAGCTCTGATTCAGTTGCACCCTCACAGTATCACTGGGCTTCCGGGCTCCTCCCCTGGAATCTCTCATTAGGCCAAACACACACATACAAACACAGCAGCAACAGCTGTGCCGCTGGCCAGGATCACATGGGGTGGGAGGGACACATGGGAGGAGGAGGGCACTCCTGTCTCCCAGCCCTGTCCCAGGTGAAATAAAGAGACACAGCTGGCTGGAGAGTTTCATTCAGGGCAAGTCAGAGACGCTGAACGGATCGGACCCAGCTGGTGAGTGCTTTGTATTTCAGTAGCATCTGTGAGAGATCAGGGCAAAATTGTACCAGCCATTGCCCAGACCCCAACCAAGATCAGGGCCCCCATTGTGCCCTCTGCTACCCAGACCCGACCGAGATCAGGTCCCCCCTTGTGCCAGGCGCTGCACAGACCCCGACCGAGATCAGGGCCCCCCTTGTGCCAGGCGTGCACAGACCCCGACCGAGATCAGGGCCCCCCTTGTGCCAGGCGTGCACAGACCCCGTCCGAGATCAGGGCCCCCTTTGTGCCAGGCGCTGCACAGACACGAAGTAAGAGACAGTCAACACCCTGAAAACCTCCTAATCTACACAGGGAAGACTATTACTTCTCATACGGGCAAACTGAGGCACAAGAGGCTAAGTGACATGGGCACGGTCACACAGGGAGTTAGTGGGACCACTGGGATTAGAACACAGCTCTCAGAGTTCAAATTAAGCGCCTTGACCGAGAGGCTCGGCGAGGTCTGAGAGACAGAAACGAGGAACAACCACGTGTGCACTCACACACAAACACTTGCCCACCTGGGTTTCTGTGCACCCACTTCATAAATGATATTATTTATGAGCATTTCCATAGAAAGAGGCTTGCAATGATTACAGCAAAGTGGGCTGGGAGCCAGGATTCCTGGGTTCAATCCCCAGCTCTGGGAGAGGAGTGGGGTCTAGTGATTTAGAGCAGGAGGGGCTGGGGTCAGGACTCCTGGATTCTCTCCCTAGGTCTTGGACAGGAATGGGGCCTAGTGGACTGGAGCAGGGGGGTTGGGATTCAGAGGTGTTATTTCCTTATGCTCGTCTTTGTGCTGTGCTGTGGACACTGCCAACCAGCTGAGGTGAGAAATGAAGTGACTAATATTTGCAGAAGGTGGTTTATATGCCATATGGATGGGGTGGGGTGATTGACAGATGGATGGGTGTGGCAGGGGATAAGGTTACCATCGTGTAGGTAGGGAAAAATGGGACAAAATCCAGGACAGTCCTGAGCCCGGAAAGCTGGCCATCTGGCAGTGTCTGCCGATCATCCTTATAAACTTCCCGGGACAGCCACAGCAAAAAAGGGACGATCCTGGGAAATCCTGGACAGGTGACAACACTCGTGCGGTGGGAGAGAGAGAGAGATGGCTGTGTATAGGGATAGGCAGATTAGATAGACGTTGTACAGACATAGACAGTGGGGTGCGTATGGGGGCGGGGGGGAGATGTCACTAGATCCTGTTGATTCACTGGCTAACTACCCTAACTTCCCTAACCCTAACTCCCTCTCCTGGCCCCGCAGTCCGGCTGCTGTTACACTTGCCCATCCCGACCCAGCGGCTGCCCGTCGAAGGGACCGGCCGAGATGAAAACCCCCCTCACTTTCCTGCTGCTGCTGCTGGGTGAGTGGAGCCCAGGCCCACTGCTGGGTCTGGAGCCCATCAGGCGGGGGGGCTGATGTCAGTGTGTCCTGCCCCGGGGCTGACAGTCTGTTCCCTCCCCTCTCTAGGGTTGGTGCAGCCTGCCCCTGTGGTGATGGCAGAAGGTAAGAATAGCTCGGAATGGGGGGGACCCATATTAGGGGTGAGGTTGGGACCAGGGTGGGAGATGGAGCCTGTATTAGGAATGGGGGGGGAGAATCGGGGTAGGGGGTGTGTTAGTGGTGGGAATTCAGGGTGGGGGGCTGTATTACGGATGATGTGGGGATCGGGGTAGGGGCCAGTATTAAAGGTGTGGGTGGAGAATCAGGGTAGGAATCGAGTCGGGGACTATGTTAGGGATGGGGAGAGAGGGGTGAGGATCAGGATAGCGGCCTGTATTAGGGGTGGGGGTGGCGAATCAGAGTGGAGGGCCTGTATTAGGGGTGGGGGTGGCGAATCAGAGTGGAGGGCCTGTATTAGGGGTGGGGGTGGCGAATCGGGGGGGGGGCTGTATTAGGGGTGGGGTGGAGAATCAGGGTGGTGATTGGATGGGGGCTATGTTAGGGATGGGGAGTGAAGGTGAGGATAGGGGTAGGGGCCTGTATTAGGATTGGGGTGGAGCATCAGAGTGGGGGGCTTTGTTAGGGGTGGGAATTAGGGTATGGGCCTATATTAGGGTGGGGTGAAAAATCGGGGTAGGGGGCCTCTATTAGGGTGGGGTGGAGAATCAGGGTAGGGCTATGTTAGGGATGGGGTGGGAGGGGTGTGGATCAGGGTAGGGACCTGTATGAGGGGTGGGGATTAGGGTAGGGGCCTGTATTAGAGATGGGGGGAGAATTGGGGGGAGAATCAGGTGGGGGGCTATGTTAGGGATGGGGAGGATCAGGGTGAGGATAGGGGTAGGGGCCTGTATTAGCGGTGGGTGGAGAATTGGGGTGGGAATCGGGTGGAGGGCTACGTTAGGGATGAGAAGGTTCAGGGTGAGGATTGGGGAGGGGCCTGTATTAGGAAAGGGTGGAGAAGCGGGGTAGGGTTCAAGTTGGGAGTCATGTGAGGGTTGGGGAGTGGGGGGAGTGGGGAGGGCTGCCAGTTGTCCGGTTTTTGACCAGAACACCCAGTCAAAAAGGGACCCTGGCGGCTCCAGTCAGCACCACTAACCAGGCCATTAAAAGTCCAGTCGGCAGCGCAGTGGGGCTCAGGCAGGCTCCCTGCCTGCTCTGGCTCTTCGCAGCTCCCCGGAAGCAGCCGGCATGTCCGGCCCCTAGGTGCAGAGGCGATCAGGAAAGTTCCACATGCTGCCCCCAGCTCTGGCTCCGCAGCTCCCATTGGCTGTGAACTGTGGCCAATGGGAGCTGTGGGGGCGGTGTCTGCGGGCACAGGCAGTGCACACCGCACAGAGCCGCCTGGCCACGCCTACGCCTAGGAGCTGGGCATGCAGGCTGCTTCTGGGAGCAGCTCGGAGCCATGGCAGGTAGGGAGCCTGTCTTAGCCCTGCTGCATCACTGACCAGGAGCCCCCTGGCCGGAGCCCACACCCCAAACCAGCTCTTGCATCCCAACCCCCTGCCCCAGGTCAGAGCCCCCTCCCACACCCAAACGCCCTTCCAGAGCTGCACCTACACCCCACCCACATCCTGAGCCTCCTACCCAAGCCCAGAGCCCCTTCCTGCACCCCAAACCCCTCATACTCATCCTGACTCCAGAGCCCTCACCTCCTCCCACACCCCAACCCTCTGCCCCAGCCCAGAGCCCCACCCTGAACCCCTCATTTCTGGCCCCAGCCTGGAGCCTGCATCCCCAGCTGGAGCCCTCACCCCTCTCACCCCACTGTGCTACCAACCGGGAGCCACCTGAGGTAAGCACTACCTGGCTGGATCCCGCACCCCAACCCCCTGCCCCAGCCCGGTGAAAATGAATGAGGATGGGGGAGAGCAAGTGACGGAGGGAGGGGGGACAGAGTGAGTGGGGGTGGGGCCTCAGAGAAGGGGCAGGGAGGGGCAAGGGTGTTGGATTTTGGGCAATTAGAAAGTTGGCAACCCTAAGTGAGAATCAAGGTAGGGGGCTGTATTAGGGGTGGAGTGGAGAATTGGGATAGGGGAATGTGTTAGGGGTGGGAAATCACGGTGGGGTGGGGATCAGGGTAGGGGCCTGTATTGGAGGTGGGGGTGGAAAATCAGAGTGTGGGTTGTGTTGGTGTGGGGATTGGGGTAGAGGTGTTATACCAATAAAATAAAAACCAGCAGGATCTTATTAAAGAGGAAAAGGCAAAATACCACATTTATTGTGAATACAGAAAGAATCGTAGTAAGCAGTTAGTTATAGCTATAACATTCCATTCAATCTCATATTTATTCACTCATTCATTCATACACACACACACACACACACACACAGGTTCTGCAAGGTTGTTATCATAGTTACCAGCCTTAGAGTTGCTCATGCCAAGCCACTGGCCAGGTGGCCTGGATATGAGGAGGGAGCAGGGCCTTGTCAGATGCTCGTCTGATGCTCTTGGAAGTTGGTTTGCAGAATCAGACCCCCAAAGTTCTCACTTTCTAGAGTCTACTTTTATAGGAATTTATTCCTAGGCCAGTCTATGGGAATTGCTTCATCATGCTGTTGCTGAATCAATCAGCAGATGGCACATTCCTGACGACTCCATGCTGCTAGATGTTATCTTCTTCTTTGGTTCTCCCATTCTTGAGGCTGTTGGGTGGGTTGCAGTCTGCCCTCCGGGGGTCCTCTGGTTATTTCCACTTGACACCTTCTTCAGCCGATGGACACTGGATTCTTAGGCTGGCACCTCCCTGATCATTCAGTTATTATCCACACCAAGCATCCATCCACATACATCCTCTATCCCTATTTTAATCACAATTGTTAATACAACAAAAGGGTGGGGAGTCTCTGGGTGCTGTTTCTATTGTTACAAAGTATTGCTTTGAGTCTCTCTCTCTGTGTGAGTAGTTGTTGTTACAAAGAATTGCTTTGAGAACAGACTGTCTTAGAATGTACTAACATAATTAACAGCTTGCAAGTTTCACACATAGAGGGAGAGAAACAGTACCAAAAACCAAGAGACCTCTTAATTAGTAATACCCTGGAATTTAAACTATGGGGAATCAAACTCATTTGTGATTTTAATACAGAACTTCTTTAATATGGTCCAACAGAGGCCTGTATTAGGGTTGGGGTGGAGAATCGGGATGGAGGGCTATGTTAGGAGCAGGGATTTGGGTAGGGTCCTGTATTAGGGGTGGGTGGAGAATTGGGGTGGTGCTATGTTAGGGGTGAGGGGAGGTGGGAGGATCAGGGTAGGGGCCCGTATTAGTGGTGGATGGAGAATCAGGGTGGGGATCGGGTCAAGGTCTATGTTAGGGATGGGGTGATGGGGGAAGATCAGGGTAGGGGCCTGTATTAGAGGTGTTTGGAGAATCGGGGTGGAGGGCTATGTTATGGATGGGGAGGATCAGGGTGAAGATTGGGGGGATTTGGTTTGTTTCAGCATGGCTCTGAATACAAAGGCCAACGGGGAGCCCTCCCATAGTAGCTCCTGACACCATGCGGGGGCACTGCTGATCCCAAAGGGCATCAGGCTGGGGATGAGGTGGGAGGTGGCTCTCCGGGGGCCAATGGGACCCGACGGGGAGGAGGTGCTCCAGGCTCTCACAAGGCACGTTCTCCCCACCCCAGACTCCCTGCTGTATCCCTATGGACCTGCCCAGGGCGACCGGCAGAACCCCAAAGCTGATGATGGGTCATCACCGGAGATCCCCATCTCCATGACCTTCACCTTCTATGGCAAGGAGCACCGTTCCCTCTATGTATGTACAGCAGGGCCGATCCCACTGCCAACCCCAAGGCACACGGCTCACAGGCAGCCAGCAGTAGGGTGCCACAGAGAGCTATCTATCTATCCATGCTGTTACCCACACAAAATTCTCTGTCACATGCACACTCTAGGGCACCCACTCTTACCCTGTTCCTAGGGCTCAGCTGTAACCCTGTCAATGTAAGTACCCACCAGTAACCAATTCCTAGGGCTCAGGGCGTAATTTTCTGCTTATCTATCTATCTATCTATCCCCATAGACACGGTCTGTCTATTTATCTATTGTACCAACAGTATTTAGACAGACAGCCATAAGTACCTCGCTCTGCTCAATTTCTCCAGAGAAGCCCAAGAGGGGATTTGATCCTGGTCTATCAGCGCCTCCCTGGGGAGGAGATTGCTCAGTGCAGAGAGCTCCTGAACCCAGCAGACCCGGGCATAGTGAGAGCTGATGGCTGGGAGATGAAGCTGGACAAATCCAGGCTGGAAATGAGGGGTGACTTTGCCCTAGGGAGGGAGGGCAGCCAACCCTTGGCATGACTGCCCCAGTGGCAGGGTGGGGTCTCCATCTTTCAGAGTCTTTCCATGGAGATGGGGCATCTGAAAGCTGTGCTCTAGCTCAACCACAGGGCTGGGCTGGAGGCTGGGATCCCCAGGGGAGGTTCTGAGACCGAGGTTAGGCAGGACAGCAGAGCAGGTGGGCAGGATGGACCCACCTGGCCTTAGACTCAGTGGATGTCTGTGTCTGTGTCCCCATCACCCGCTGAGGTGCCTCGCATCCCACTGGGCATTGTGGGTGTGGGCGAGCCTCAGCAGGGGGCACCATGTTGTGAGGAATGGAACAGGGGACTCAATAGGGGGCGCTGTGCTATGGTGAGCAGGACAGGGGACTCAGTAGGGGGCGCTGTGCTATGGTGAGCAGGACAGGGGACTCAGTAGGGGGCGCTGTGCTGCGGGGAGCAGGACAGGGGACTCAGTAGGGGGCGCTGTGCTGCGGGGAGCAGGACAGGGGACTCGGTAGGGGGTGCTGTGCTGCACAGATAGGGGTGGGGGCTCACTGGGGGGTGCTGTGCTGCAAGGAGGGTGTTAGCCATGCTCTGCTGTGTTCCTACATCCCCCACTCTGCTCCCCACCCCCACAGGTGAACAACAATGGCGTGGTGTCCTTCGGCGTGTCCGTCTCCCAGTACACCCCCGACCCCTTCCCCTTGGCTGATGGCCGCCCCTTTGTGGCCCCCTACTGGGGTGATGTGAACAACAACCTGCGTGGGGACGTCTATTACCGGGAGACCCAGGACCCCGAGCTACTGCACCGCCTCACCAGAGACATCAACCAGTACTTCCCGGCGATCCCCTTCACTGCCACGTGGGCCTTCGTGGCCACCTGGGACCGTGTGGCCTACTACGGCTCCACCTCCCAGAAGGTAGGTGGCGCCTCACTCCCCAAGGCCCCCGCCAAGCCCCTAGGGGCAGGGGAGAGAGACAGGGAGGGAGACTGGCTAGCTGGGCTGCTGGATCCAGACAGGACCCTGTGCTTCCTGCTGCTGTGAAGCTCCCATGCTGCACGGCGCATGTTCGCCACTAGGGGGCTCTCCGGGGGGACTGGCTAGCAGGGTTGCAGGACCTGTGGGTCCCGCAGCTATTTAACTCCTATGGTCACCACTAGGGGTCTCCCCATAGATTCATAGATACTAAGGGACCATTATGATCCTCTAATCCGACCTGCTGCACGATGCAGGCCACAGAATCTCACCCACCCACTCCTGCAAAAAACCTCTCACCTGTGTCTGAGCTACTGAAGTCCTCAAATCCTGGTTTAAAGACTTCAAGGAGCAGCGAATCCTCCACCTACCGACCAATTGGTTTCATTGGCGCCTATACGTAGCACAGCAGGGGTGGAGTACCCCATGGGGAGGCCAGGGCCAGCCTCCCCCAGGCACCTGGCCTTCTCCTCCCACAGTCCCCGCGCAGGATTCCCCTCCCACCTCCCAGACTGATTCACCCAGGTCCCTTCCCGCTCTGCTGTAGGTGAACACATTCCAGGCCCTGCTGGCAAACAACGGCAAAGTCACCTTCACCATGCTGAACTATGGCACAATCCAGTGGACCACGGGCACAGCGAGTGGTGGAGACGCCAACACCGGCCTAGGGGGCACTCCTGCCCAGGTAAGTCCCCTTATACAGCACACACAGGAATAAGGCATGAGGTGGCAGCATGAGCCAGGACAGGGGCTCAGTAGGGTGTGCTGTGCTGCAGGGAACGGGGCAGGGGCTCAGTAGGGGGCACTGTGCTGCAGGGAGAGGGGTGCGGGCTCAGTAGGAGGCGCTGTGCTGCAGGGAACGGGACAGGGGCTCAGCAGGGGGCGCTGTGGTGCAGGAGCGGGGCGGGGGCTCAGTAGGGGGCTCTGTGCTGCAGGGAACGGGGCCGAGGCTCAGTAGGGCGCGCTGTGGTGCAGGGAGCAGGGCGGGGACTCAGTAGAGGCGCTGTGCTGCAGAGAGCGGGGCCGGGGCTCAGTAGGGGGTGCTGTCGTGCAGGGAGTGGGGTGGAGGCTCAGCAGGGGGCCCTGTGCTGCAGGGAACGGGGCAGAGGCTCAGTAGGGGGCGCTGTGCTGCAGGGAATGGGATGTGGGCTCAGTAGGGGACGCTGTGCTGCAGGGAACGGGGCGGGGGCTCAGTAGGGGGCTCTGTGCTGCAGGGAACAGGGCCGAGGCTCAGTAGGGGGCGCTGTGGTGCAGGGAGCAGGGCGGGGGCTCAGTAGAGGCGCTGTGCTGCAGAGAGCGGGGCCGGGGCTCAGTAGGGGGCGCTGTCTTGCAGGGAGTGGGGTGGAGGCTCAGTAGGGGGCGCCGTGGTGCAGGGAACGGGGCCGGGGCTCAGCAGGGGGCGCTGTGCTGCAGGGAGCAGGGCCGGGGCTCAGTAGGGGGCGCTGTGCTGCAGGGAACGGGGCAGGGGCTCAGTAGGAGGCGCTGTGGTGCAGGGAACAGGGCAGGGGCTCAGTAGGAGGCGCTGTGCTGCAGGGAATGGGGCAGGGGCTCAGTAGGGGGCTCTGTGCTGCAGGGAACGGGGCCGAGGCTCAGTAGGGGGCGCTGTGGTGTAGGGAGCAGGGCGGGGGCTCAGTAGAGGCGCTGTGCTGCAGAGAGCGGGGCCGGGGCTCAGTAGGGGGTGCTGTCATGCAGGGAGTGGGGTGGAGGCTCAGTAGGGGGCCCTTTGCTGCAGGGAACGGGGCAGGGGCTCAGTAGGGGGCGCTGTGCTGCAGGGAGAGGGGTACGGACTCAGTAGGGGGCACTGTTCTGCAGGGAGCGGGGCGGGGGCTCAGTAGGGGGCTCACTCCCCTCATTGTCAGTGCTGTCCCAATACCCCAGCATGGCAGTCGGGGGTGCTGCGACGGGCTATTGCATTAACATTTGCTCCCCATGTCTCAGGCTGGCTTCAACAGCGGCGATGACAAAAACTTCTACAACATCCCAGGCTCCCGCACCGCCGCCATCCTCCACATTGGGCAGACGAGCAACGTCGGGGTTCAGGGCCGCTGGGTCTTCCAGGTGGATGATTTCAAGGTGACGGGGGTCCCCACCGAGAGCAGCGACTGTTCGCTGTAAGTGGCACCAGCTCTAGAGTCACACGCCCAGTTTGCAAACCTCAGATCTCTGCCCCCCAACCCTGCCTGAGCCCCCTTTCCAGGCACATCCCCGCTGGGGCACTGCAGCCAGTCTCCCTGCTCACGCCAACCCTGTGTCCTTTCTCCAGATGAATCCAGGCCTGGCTCAGAGGGGCCCTGCTGGACGCCAGCCGACCTGTCCCAGCTGCTGGAAGGATCCAGGATGCTGCCCCGACTGGCAGGGCGCCCCCTGCAGCCAGCCCTGGGTGTAGTGTAGCAATAAAGCATCATCTGTGAACTGTGGCTTGGGATGTCTGTCACCTGCGGGATGGGGCACGCCTGGGGACGGGAGAGAGAGAGAGAGAGAGTGTGTGTGTGCACTGCCTCCTAGTGGAAAGAATTAAACCTGCTCAGTGTCCAGATGTCTAAATGTGAAAGCAAGATATTGGATAGATACATAGATAGATGGGGGTGTATGGAGATAGATAGATAGATTAGATGATAGTGGAGGTTTATGGAGATAGATAGACAGATAGATAGATGGGGGTGTATGAGGATAGACAGACAGAGGGGTGTCTACAGGGGCAGATAGATACATAGAGAGGTGTGTATGGGGATAGATAGATAGATTAGATAGATGGGGGTGTATGGGGATAGATAGATAGATAGATTAGATGATAGTGGAGGTTTATGGAGATAGATAGATAGATAGATGGGGTGTATGAGGATAGACAGACAGAGGGGTGTCTACAGGGGCAGATAGATACATAGAGAGGTGTGTATGGGGATAGATAGATAGATTAGATGATAGTGGAGGTTTATGGAGATAGATAGATAGATAGATGGGGGTGTATGGAGATAGATAGATAGATAGATAGATGGGGGTGTATGGGGATAGATAGATAGATAGATTAGATGATAGTGGAGGTTTATGGAGATAGATAGATAGATGGGGGTGTATGGGGATAGATAGATTAGATGATAGTGGAGGTTTATGGAGATAGATAGATGGGGGTGTATGGGGATAGATAGATAGATAGGTTAGATGATAGTGGAGGTTTATGGAGATAGATAGATAGATAGATAGATAGATAGATGGGGGTGTATGGGGATAGATAGATTAGATGATAATGGAGGTTTATGGAGATAGATAGATGGGGGTGTATGAGGATAGACAGACAGGGGGTGTCTACAGGGGCAGATAGATACATAGAGAGGTGTGTATGGGGACAGAGGGGTGGGGGGGACAGATGGACAGAGGGGTGTCTGTGGGGACAGACAGACGAGTGTCTTTGAGCACTGACAGTGGCTTTTCATGCCTAAGTGTCACCTTGACACCTCTGACTCACTCACTGAGGCTGCGTGGCACTAAGCGAACCCGGAGCCGGCCTGTTCCTGGCCACTGTTTGATTTCACTGGCAGGCTGGCTACGCAGCGATGCTGCATCATTGTCGGCATGTAGCAAACAGACGCCATGATGAGGTGAACAGGGGCCCACCCATCCCCCCTCGGTAACCCGGCAAACGCCCTGGTGCCAGCCCAGGAGCCATACTTCTGAGAAAGGAAAGTTGATGGCTATGCTGGCAAGAGCACAGCTCAGCCAGGGGCGGCAGAGAGGCAGGCAGGCTCAGTAGTTAGAGCACTAGGCTCACTCTTGGGAGAGCAGCATTCCAGCCCCTGCTCTGCTCCAGACTCCCCTTAGCCGGGCCACTTAGTCCCTCTGTGCCTCAGTTTCCCTTCTGTACCGTGGGGATACAAGCACTGCCCTGACTCACAGGGGGAGTCGTGAGGCCAGAGGCATTTGCAAGGGGATCAGTTGTGGGGGGCAGAGGCACACTCGGTGGACGGCTGGCTAACCAATCGCTGAGTCACGCTATAACCCCTGAGCTTCCATGTATCTGGTCACACTGTGCGGGGAGAGTGTACTGCACTGAAAGACCACTGAGAGGGAGCCAGGGGGGTCAGGAGGGGGAGCTCTCCCCTCGAAGTCAGATCTGGCCCCAGTGCGGCGCTAGGGGGCGCTGTTCTGCAGGTGCTCAGTCGTACACCCGGTTAGTGACACAGCAAGGAACAGAACCCAGAACTCGTGAGTCCCAGGGCCCCTATTCAGTCTCTTCCCTGAACGGTCATGGTACCCAGCAGTTCTGACGCCCAGTCCTACCCTCCTCATGCTCTGACTGTTAGACCCTACTCCCCTTCCGGAGCCGGGGACAGAACCCAGGAGCCCTGGCTCCAAGCCCCCCGACTCTAACCCCCTATAAACCACACTCCCCTCCCAGAGCTGGGTAGAGAGCCCAGGAGTCCTGACTCCCAGCTCCCTCCCCGCTCTAACCACGAAATCATTTCCCCTCTGGCTATAACAGCCTGTAGCGCAGCTTGGTTCAGCTCCTAGAGGGAGGTTACAACACTGCTGGGGCTGGATCTCCTGAGATCTTCTGATCCCTGGGGGCTGCCCCCACCCCTGTGCGTGGCAGGGGGCTGCAGGGCTGCGCATTCTCACGCCCTTACTGCTGTCAGCAACACCTGCTCAGCGCTTGCTCAAACTCTTCAAAGCACCCACCAGCTTTCAGTGGTAAGCGAAAGGGGAAACTCTGGCCAGATGTTTATCACGGGGGGGGGGGATTCCTGTACTGGGGGAGGTGGAAGCTGCAACCTGTTTTAACTGACGTAAAGGCCTGTGATTTTTCTGACCACAGGGGACCAGAAAGCGAAGAGTCTGTTTAAAAAAGACTCTCTTGAAGCTGAGGAATATATAACCCTGTACACCCAGGGAGCAATGTGGGGGGCCCAGGAGGGGGCACTCGCCCCCTGGACTAAGTGCTTCCCCCTGTGTTGTGCTAGGGGGGCCCTGCTGCAGGGACCAGGGTGGGACTCAGTAGGGGGTGCTCTTCCCTCACATTTAATACTGTCCCCCAAAAACCCAGCATGGGGCTAGTGGCAGCTGGGCCGCAGGGAGCAGGATGGAGGCTGGGTCGGGGGCACCGTGCTGCAGGAAGTGTGGGGGGGCCTTGGTAAGGGGTGCTGCATTGCTTGGGGCAGAGTGTTCTCCATGGAGGATGCAGCAGATGAATGTCTGCCCACCAAGACCCCACAATATCCAATACTCACCTCGCTCAGCAACATGATGTAGAGGAAAATGCTCGCTCCAGCTGCTAGCATGCTCAGGGCACTCCCAATGAGCACTGCCCTCCTCCGCATGGGGGCAGTCAGAGGGTTTGGGCTTCACCCCTCATGCCACCCTGGAAGGGCATGGAGAGGGTAGTGGGGGTATGGGCAGTTAGGAAGCCATTGCAACATGCTTTGTATGGGAAAAGCACAGGAGCAGAGACAGGAAAGCATGTGGAAGGGACCGTCAACCCCGTCTACCTCTTTCCCTTCCCTGACCTAGAGGAAGATGCACTAGGGTGGGAACCAGGAGATCTACTACTGTGGAAAACATTTCCGTGCAGTTCAAAACTAGAGCTGGGCAAATATTGGATTTTTCTGGTTCACTGGCAATTTTCAAAAGACGACAATAATATTCATTTCAGGTCGGCTCAAAAATGAACATTTTGGGTGAAACAAAAAGCAAGAAAAAGTTTTGATTTGGGTCAAATGAAACATTTCGTTTTGATGAAATCCAAATTAAAAGTCCTTAGTTTGATCATTTCTTAATGCTTTGGAATTGTTCTTTTTAAAATAAAATTAAAGAAAGTCTGAAATGGAAAGTTGGTTCCAACCAAAAAATCCAAACATTTCATTCTGAAAAAGTCAAAATGAACCTTTCTGATTTTGACCGTGTTAACATTCTTGAACCATTTAGTAGCAAAGGTACTTGGTCAGGTTTATTGCCAACCGTGACAGGGTGGGGGGACCCAGTCCACTGCGGGGTGAGTTCACCTTGTCCTTCGAGCTGCCCTCTGTCTCTAGGCAGTGAGACCTAAGGACTAAATCAATGTAGGGTTGCCAACTTTCTAATTGCACAAAACTGAACACCCTTGCCCTGCCCCCTGCCCTGCCCCTTCCCCGAGGTCCGATCCCTGCCCTGCCCCTTCTCTAGGCCCCACCCCGACTCACTCCAGTCCCACTCCCTCAGTTGCTCGCTCTCCCCCAACCTCACTCACTTTCACTGGGCTGGGGCAGGGGGTTGGTGTGTGGGAGGGGGTGAGGGCTCTGGATAGGGTTGCGGGCTGCAGGGTTGGGCCAGAAATGAGGGTTTCAGGGTGCAGGAGAGGGCTCTGGGCTGGGGCAGGGGGTTGGGGGCAGGAGGGGGTGAGGGTTCCAGCTGGGGGTGTGGGCTCTAGGGTGGGGCCGGGAATGAGGGGTTTGGGACGCAGGAGGGTGCTCTGGGCTGAGGCCATGGCATGTGGAGTGCGGGAGAGGGCTCAGGGGTTGGGGTGCAGGCTCCAAGAGGGAGTCTGGGTACAGAAGGGGGCTCAGGGCTGGGGTAGGGGTGCAGGTGGGGGAGCAGTGTCTGGGAAGGAGTTGCGGTCCAGGAGGGGGTGCAGACCGGGGGCAGAGGGTTGGGGTGCAGGAGGGGGCTCAGGGTGCAGGCTCCAGCCAGGTGGCGCTTACCTCAGGCGACTCCCCGTTGGTGGTGCAGCAGGGCTAAGGCAGGTTTCCTGCCTGCCGACCAGACTTTTAACGGCCCGGTCAGTGGTGCTGACTGGAGCCATCAGGATCCTTTTTCACTGGGCGTTCCGGTCAAAAACTGGACACCTGGCAACCCTGTCCGTAGGGCCTCATGGCCCAAGTCAGTGGAGTAGCCCTTCTCCACAGGGCAGCAAGACCTAACATCCAGAATCCATAGAATTACCCTAGGGCAGCGAGGCCTAGTGGCCAATGTCAATGGAGCTACTCCGGGCTCGCAAGGCAGTGAGACCTAGCGGCCAGAGTCCATAGAGTTACCCTAGTTCGCAGGGCAATGTGGCCTAGCAGCCACAGTCAATAGAAATACTCCAGGCTCTCAGGGCAGTGAGGCCTAGTGGCCAGAGTCCATAGAGTTATCCTGACTTCACAGAGCAGTGAAGTCAAGTCGCCAGAGTCAGTAGAGTTGCCCTGCGGGGCGGGGCTGTAGGGTCTAGCAGCCAGAGTCCATAGAGTTATGTAAGCAGGGTCTGAATGAGCTCTCCCCTGACAGCTAGCTGGGAGGGGGAAAGACTTCAGGAGCAAACTGTATCTACATGAACACACCTACTCTGCGTAGGTATCCAGCAGACAGAGCGGCGTTGCTCAAAGTGATCGACTTTGGCTGGTGTTGGTTACAAATCACTTTAGTACTGAATGCAGGGGGAGTGAAATGCTGTTATCAATGTTGTTGTCTTTATTGTATGAATAAAGGAGAGCAGAATTGTCCCAAATGAGGGGGCACCCTCAGCGGAAAGGAACTCCCTAAGCTAGGCACTCGAATGCCAGAGCCCTGTGAAAGTTGTAGTTGGGGCAGGGTCCCGGTCCCGGTCCCGGTCCCGGTCCCGGTCCCGGTCCCGGTCCCGGTCCCGGTCCTGTAGACTCTGCCTGAGGGTCCCCAGTCTGGTTTAGCTTTTTCCTCCCAGCTGTTCAAAAATAAAGCTAAGTTGGCTCTATTAGGAGCTTTTTCTTATTTTAAGTGCTTAAATGAGAGCTGTTTCAGAGTGGTAGTCATGTTAGTCCGTATCAGAAAAAAGAATGAGACGTACTTATGGCACCTTAGAGACTAACAAATTTATTAGTCAAATTTGTTTGTCTCTAAGGTGCCGCAAGTACTTCTGGTTAAATTAGAGCTGAAATCAGGTGTGGTGGGACAGCATTTTTGCCCAGCTTGCTAAAAGCTGAAAACTGCAAAGGGCCTGGCTACACTGGAAACTTCAGAGCGCTGTCATGGGAACGCTCCCGTGGCAGCACTTTGAAGTAGTCGCGTGCGAGCGCCGGGCGGGAGCTCTCCCAGCGCTCCTGGTAATCCGCCTCCACGAGGGGCCCAGTGCTCGGAGCCTGTCTACACTAGCGCTTTAAAGCACTCGGACTTGCTGCGCTGGGAGCAAGCAGTTCCCGGGCTGGCTGGGGGAAGCAGGCTCAGCTGTGGCCGTGCCCCAATCAGGGCTCAGCTGGCCCTTGTAAGAGGGCAGTGGGCCAGGAGCAGAGAGAGTCTCTCTTTGCCTTTAGAGGGAGAAGGGCCTGGCTGCTGGGGAGTGTACCTGGGTATCTGAGGTGAAGCAGGGCTGGGGAAGGCCAGAGGAGCTGGGAGGCCTAAGATAGGTACTGGGGTTGCAGGGGGCAGCCAGAGGCAGCAGGTCCAAGCCCCCCTTGCCTGTGATGATTGGCTTATACACTGCAGTCTGCCCCAGTGTGTGGGGGCTCAATGGTGACTGGCAGTAGCCAAAGACTGAGGCAAGGTGGGGATAGTGGGTGGGGGTTCCCTGGGGAGGGGAGACCCAGAGACTGTGGGGGTACTGCCAGGGGGCAGCATGCTGGGTAAAAGGGGCCCTGGGGTCTGGGAGGGACATGGGGGGCCAGTGGCAAGCTGGACACTGGCCTGCAGAGGGCGCTCCGGAGGCTGGAAGAGCTAATTCCCTGAGAGACCAGCAGGAGGCGCTGCAGGGGTGAGTCCTGCATTGTTACATGCTCATTGTGTGAAGAAATACTTCCTTTTGTTCGCTTTAAACCTGCTGCCTATTAATGTCATCGGGTGACCCCTAGTTCTTGTTTTACATTAATGGATAAATAACACTTCCCTATTCCACCCTCTCCACACCACACATGAGTGTATAGACCTCCATCAGATGCCCATTTCAGCTGGGAGTCAGAACACCTGGTTCTAGCTCCAGATCTGGGAAGGAAGCGGGGGCTGGTAGTTGGAGCCAGGTACCTATATAAGAAATAAAGGTTTCAGAGTAGCAGCCGTGTTAGGCTGTATCCGCAAAAAGAAAAAGAGGACTTGTGGCATCTACACCTGGAGCACTTCTAGCCACCTCAGGGGCCCTTCACACCTGCCAGGACTTTCATCAGCATGGAAGCCAGACAACTATTTGTTTAAGATAAAAGTTTATGGTTAGGTGCAAACAGCCATAAATCAATTTGCAGAAAAACACCGCCAGGCAGCTGTGCAAAACTCAGCAACAGCTCCTCTTGTACACTGCCCAGCTCCCTCTCTGGCTGGCCAGCCGCCCCACACCAGCCCCCGCAAACTCCAGCCTGCCTCACCAGTGAGAGACGGGGGTCCTGACAGTCACCATGCTGAGGGATCCAGAAGCAATGTACTGTAGGGTACAAGAGACAGATTACACCCACTAGGGGGTGCCAGCTCTGATCCAGGTCCAGGACTCACTGGCTCAGAGGGGTGGGGAATGGGGCATGGGACCTTTTCCCTTCTAGGGGTGCCAGAGACCTCAGAGGTTGCCCATGGCACATACCTGCGTACCGATCCACTGCAGAGAAATCTCCACATGCAGACTCCAGTAGGTCAGGAAAGGCACCAGCACTTCTCAGAGACCTGTCTGCACCATCCCCATCACAATCTGGGCGACCTGCCGTGGCACAATGGGGCGCTGAGATGCCTTCCTTAGAGATGATCAGCTGTTAAACATATCTGGGCTCCGAAACAGAGCCAGGACTCCTGGGTTCTATCCCTGGCTCTAAGAGGGGAGTGGGGTCTAGTGGGTCAGAGCAGGGGGCACTGGAAGCTAGGACTTCTGGGTTCTGTCCCTGACTCGGGGAGAGGGGGGGTCTAGTGCTTAGGTCGGGGGGCTGGGAGCCAGGACTCCTGGGTTCTATCCCTGGCTCTAAGAGGGGAGTGGGGTCTAGTGGGTCAGAGCAGGGGGCACTGGAAGCTAGGACTTCTGGGTTCTGTCCCTGACTCGGGGAGAGGGGGGGTCTAGTGCTTAGGTCGGGGGGCTGGGAGCCAGGACTCCTGGGTTCTATCCCTATCTCTGTCACAGGATATTCACCCCGAAGGCCAGTTGCTCCCATCTGTAATACTCCTGCAGGGTGGCTGGGAAGAGGGATGGTGGCAGGGGGCTGCCCATGGGGACAGGGAATGGCCCTGAACCGCAGGATAGGAGGAAGAAGAGAAAATGAGAGGGAGAGCAGGTTATGGGGGTGGGTGGGAGCCTACAGGGCAATGGCGGCTCCTGGAGCCCATGGACTCACTGTTCCTCTGGTCCGATAGCTAATGGGCCTGTCCCCTTCCACACAGTACTGGGTGGAAGAAGGGAAGGGGGGAGGGACTGATTCACCAGGGTTGGGCCCAGGGAACCTCCTGATCCAGAGCTGCTTCAGGACTGCAGCATTTAAAGGGTGCCCCTCAGCCACTTGGCTTTGGCTCAGATGTGAGAGCAGTCCAGGGAAGCTGGGAGCCAGGATGCCTGGGTTCTCTCCCCTGCTCTGGAAGGGGAGTGGGGTGTCGTGGTTAAAGCAGGGAGGGCTGGGAGTCAGGACTCTTGGGTTCTCTCCCCTGCTCTGGGAGTGGAGTGGGGTCTGGTGGGTTAGCACAGGGGTGCCGGGGTTCCTGAATTCTATCCACCGCCACCGCCCCTACCCTCTCCCACACTCCACAGTGGGTCTGTGGGAAAGAGGAAGAAAGACGCACCATCTCCTAACACATGACCCACACCCTGATTCCTAACACTGTCTGTGCAAGAAAGTCAGAATTTCAGGAAAACGAGGAAGAGAAGAAGAAAATTAAAAAAAAAGGAAAGAGTGAAAGTGAATTGCCGTCCAGAGAGACACCCCGATCTTGATACTCAAACACACGGTTTACACCAACACACAAGTACACACGGAAACAGACACAGTTCATATAAACACAATTCAGATAAGCACACACACACACAGTTCTTATAAACACACATCATTCACATACACACACGCATGGGGGGACACGCAGAGTTCTCGTAAATATACAAAATCCACACACAGCATTAATATAAACACACTCATAATTCACATACACAATTCATATAAATACACACAATTCATACAAATGCACAGTTCCCACACAGAGTTCATATAAACACACACACAGGTCACACTTACGCACAGTTCATATAAACACAAAATTCCTATAAACACAGGCACAGTTCAGACAAACTAGGGCTGTCAACAGTCCCGTATTACAAGGGACATCCCTTATTTAACTAGAAAATTGCCTTTTATCCCATATTTCAACAGCAGGGGCCAGTACTCACGGGGGCATCTCTCCTTCCCCTCCTGCCCCGGCCCTTCAGTGTAGCCCCAGGGCACACGGCCCCGTCCACTGGCCCTGCCAGTCAGCGCCTGCGTGGGGAAAGCGGACGCCGTGCTCGGGGGCTGGAGTCAGTGGGGGCCCTGTCCAGCAGGAGCCAGTACTCACAGGGGACCTTGCATTTCCTGCCCACCCCGGCCCTTCGGTGCTGCACGGGGGGAAATCAGACAGGGCCATGCTCAAGGGCCAGGGGTAGGAAGGGGCCTGGGGTCATGCTCTAGGGCCTGGGGCACAGTCTTTGGAGCAAATTGGGGGTCCTCTGATAAAGGGGTGCTCAGGATGCAGCCCCTCAAAAGGACCCTTTTTTAATTTCAACTTTCTTAGGCATTTTAGCAGGAATGGGGACATCCAAACTGTTCTACAATCCACATGCATGGTCCAAGGACCTAGAAAACTGGCACACCAATTCAGAGCCTGGGGAGGCAGTTTGTGGTGCAAAATCAGTGTTGTTTGATAAACGGGTTCCTGAGACAGGGCTCCCCAAAATGAACCATTTTTAAAGTTTCAGCTCTCTTCTGATCATGCTATTTTGCAGATAGGAATTTCCAAGCTGTTCTAAAATCCACATGCAGCTGCAGATTGGCTTGAAAATTGACACACCAATTCAGCGCCTGGGATATACTTTGCAGTGCAAATTTGAGGCAATTTAATAGAGGGGTTCCTGAGATACAGCCCTTCCAAAAGAACACATTTAAAATTTCAACTTGCTTATCATGCTTTTTTTGCACTGAGACAGAGACTTCTAATCCTTCTTGAAACCTGCACGCTCAGTCAGATTATCTTGAAATTGGATATGCTGGTCCATGGCAGGTTTGTGATGCAAATTTGGAGTCATTAGATGAAGGAGTTCCTGAGATACAGGCCCTCTAAATGGCCCATTTTTAAAATTTCAACTTTGACACATTTTAGTAGAGACAGGGATACCAAACTGTTCTACAATCCATGTGCAGTGTCTGAGCCTCTTGAAAATTGGCACACCAAACTGGCGGGAAGTTTTTGTTACAGATCTAGGGTCATTTGATAAAGGGGTTCCTGAGATACAACCCCCCCGAATGACCCATTTTTAAAATGTCAACTTTCTTGTGCTTTTTTGACAGTTCAAACCTCTCTAAAGAGCATATGTGCAGTCAGATTCGTTTGAAAATCATTATATCCGTTAAGGGACCAGGGTAAAATTTATGGTGCAAAATTAGAGTCGTTTGGCCACAGGGTTCCAGAGATACAGTCCTCCCCTCAAAGTCCCATTTTTAAAATTTCAACATGCTTATCCTACCTTTTTTGCACAGAGAGAGGTTTTCAATCCTCTCTGAAGACCAGATGCTCAGTCAGATTATCTTGAAATTTGACATGCTGGTTCAAAGGCCATGGCAAGGTTTGTGATGCAAATTCGGAGCCTGTTTTTTGATATACAGCCCTCCCAAAATGACAATTTTTTAAAAATAATCCGCTTTCTGGTCACACTTCTTTGCACAGAACTAGGGAAAAATCCATAGGCATGGTCCACTTCAGCCTTTTTGCATTGGAGAGCCCCTGTCAGGAGGTGGGTTTAGTGCAGAGAACCAGCACCCATGCCCAATACCTAACCAGCTCTCTGACGTTTTTTCTGCACAGATCCCAGACCCCTGAGTGCAGAACAGATAGGCCCGCTCACAGAAAACCCTCTCTAGCTTTGGGGAAGACGCAGTAGGCTGGAAACCAGGAGAATTTCCAGTGACGAATGAGCGTCTCACAGCTCTTACTATTAACTACGGCTTGATATCCGTACCAGCGATTGTAACCCCACCCCCGCCCATCCCGTTCTCCATCCCAGGACAGGGTTGTTCAAGACAGGGTAAGTCTGCCTTTGGTTTTTTGTACACAACTTTGGGACACTGGGCATGAGGTCCCTCCATGGACTGGCTCAGTCCATCACGTACTGGTGTGTATCCACCTCAGCCCAGATCCATAGAAGGTGACTTTTAGTTTTCCCTGGGGGTACTCCAGCCCCTCTCTACCCGAGGCCCCGCCCCATTCCAAAGAACTGAGTCCCTTGTGGAGAATGAGACCAAACCTAAAAGCTTGGTGCTAAATGAAGGCAGGGCAGGCACCCAAATTTTGGAGCACAGACGCAGGCCCAGAGGTGCCAGGCCTGGGGATATGGTCAAACATCAGTGATGGACATTGGGGTGAAAAGTTCTGAGGCTTCAGAGAATGGGTCTCGTGGCTCTTGGCTGGGCTACCAGCTCAGATGTCTCCAGCCCCAGAGCCCAACGGAGGCCAAGCAAGCTGGAGGGAGGGTGGGCTTGGGGACTGGGGTTCTCTGGGAATCACCCTGCTGAGTTCTCCTGGGGGGAGGTCCCAGATCACTGAAGGGTGGGGGGATCTGGGAAGGGAGTGGGGAAGAATCACAGCAGATTAGAGCAGGGGGGCTGGGAGCCAGGACTCCTTGATTCTACCGTAAGCTCTGGGAGGGGAGTGGGGTCTAGTGCTCAGTGTGGGAAGCTAGGAGCCAGGACTCCTGGGTTCTATCCTAGCTCTGGGAGGGGAGGGGTGTCTGGTAGGTTAGAGCAGCAGGGGCTGGGAGCCAGAGTTCTATCCCAGCTATGGTAATTTCTCTCTCTTTCTGTTGCATGTCCTGTCTCTCTCCAACAGCCCCCACCAAAGCTGCTCTCACAGTCACTCCTGCCGTCCTCCCTGTCCCCACCTCCTCAGGCTCCAGGCACCTCATCCTGGGTCCCAGCACACACTGGCCCTGTTAGTGGGGGGCAGCAGGGACAGTCCAGATAAACCCCCCAACAACCTGGGGCTGGGGCTTAGGATCAGGGGATCCCACTGAACAGAGGAGCGAAATGAGGGCTGGATGATTAGAGACAAAGGTTTTATTGCAGGCAGCCTGGACATGTTATAGAGTGGTGGGACCTGGGGCTGAGATCCCATGCACAGGGGTAGGATGGAAAGGGCATTGAGACCGGCAGATCGATTGTGTGATGCTGTAGGGACATGTCTCTCTCCATGGTCAGTGTGATCAGTGTATGGGGGTCAGCAGGCTCAGTGTCGGGAGCGAGATGCTACGACCGGTTCCCACTCTGCTGCTTTGGTCTCCAGCAAGGCACAGGTGGGCACGGTATGTAGGGAGCTGGTGATCCAGGCAGTGGCTGCCCTAGTTAACAGCTCATGCGGTGGCGAGGCCCTTGTAAGGGGGAGGAGTGCAGGCAACAGCATCCGTGTGGGTGTTGGTGGCAGTAGTTGGGTCACCTGGAGGCACCATGTTCTGGTAAATGACCACAGACTGGAGGAAAAGGTAAGGACAACCTATCAGGACAGGACTCAAGCGCACCTCTCAGCCCAGCAACACCCCAGTGATGTGCTCCCAGTATAGAACCCTGGAGTCCCAGCTCCCCCGCCTCCCCCCATACTTTAACCCGCTAGACCCCCCTCCCCTCCACCATCCCTGTCATTAATACAGGCCCCATGGTGACGCATCATTACCACTTGGCTGTAGCTGTCCCGGCAGATGGTTTTGCACCCAAAGGCCGCAGTGGAGATGGAGATGCAGAATTCCAGGAAGGTGAACAGGAACAGAACCATGATGCAGGCCATGGTTACCTTCTGCCAACGGGAAACTGTTGAATTCCCTACAGGACAAAGGCCCCATGTCCCATTCCCTCAACCTTACCCCGCAAGCCAGCCAGTCCCCACCCTGGGCTGGATCAGAGCCAGCGCCCCTTGGAGGGGAAAGGCCCCGTGCCCCATTCCCTGCCAGCTGGTTAAGGCAGTCCCTAGGGGTGGCCATGGGAGGCAGGTTGGTCCCCATGGGAGCAAGGGGATGGATGCACTGACAGCCCTGCCCTCGTGCAGTGATACCAGGTACTCACATAAGGGAAGCAATTCTCTGGGTACCAGTCACACCTGGACTGATACCTGGATTCCATCAAACTGATCAGGTACAGGATCATGGCACATCCGGCCAGCAGCGAGCTGATGATGTTCATTCCCAGGCTGCCTTTCACCTGGCCAGGAGATGGGGGTGGGGAGAGGAGTGCGCTGAGAGCCCAGCTGGACACACGCAGACAACATGACATGAAGCCAAGCCCCTCTCGGGGAAGACCCCCCCAACAGCAGCGGGGAGAGCCCTCACTTTGACATCCCATTCTTGTGATCATAATGTTCACTCCCATTGCTGTAGCAGGAACATTTAGGGGCTAAATTGCGACGCTGGGTTGAGGTACGGTTCAAATCATTCCAACCGCTTTGGAAAGAATGAGTGATTGTGAGTATAAGAGATAGATAGATAGATTAGATGTGGGAGGCACCTCAAGAGGTCATCGAGTCCAGCTCTCTGCACTCAGGCAGGACAAATAACCCTAGACCATCCCTGACAACAAATGCTTGTCCAACCTGTTCTTGTACACCTCCAATGACGGGGATTCCACAACCTCCCTGAGAAGCCTGTTCCAGACCTGACCTCCCCTTGGCTGTTATCAGGCCCCTCCTCCAACTTCCTTTCACCACTATACATGCCCGCTTTTTTCACCTTTCCTCAGACGTCTGCTTTTCTAAACCTTTTGTCATTTTTGTTGCTTTCCTCAGGCCTCTCTCCAATTTGTCCACATCTTTCCTAAAATGTGGTGCCCAGAATTGGACAAAATATGCCAGCTGAAGCCTCCCCAGTGCCAAGTAGCTTGGACAGTTACCTCCCATCCCTTACATACAACAGTCCTGTTAATACCCCAGGATGATATTAGCCTTTTTCTCAGCTGCATCACAGCCTTGACGCATATTCAGTTTGTGATCCACTATAACCCCAGCTTCTTTTCAGCAACCCCCTAGCCAGTTATTCCTCATTTTGTACCTGTGCATTTGATTTTTCCTTTCACTTTTTGAATTCAGACCAATTCTCCAATTTGTCAAGGCCTTTTTTAATTCTAATCCTGTCACCCCAAATGCTTGCAACCCCTCCCAGCTTGGTGTCATCTGCACGTTTCATAAGTGTACTTTCCACTCCATCGTCCACGTCATTAAAGAACATATTGAATAGTACTGGCCCCAGGAAGAACTACTGCGGGATCCCACTTGATACGCTCTCTCAGCTTCCCAGCAAACCATTTGTAACTACTCTTTTGACCAGCTGTGCACCCACCTTATAGGAATTTCATCAAGACTTCATTTCCCTCATTTGCTCATGAGCTTGTCTTGAGGGACTGTGTCAAAAGCCTTAGATTCAGCTGGTTCCTTAAGTACCCTGGGATGAATTTAATCAGGCTCTAATGACTTGAATACATCCAATTTATCTGAATATTTTTTTAACCTGTTCTTTCCCTATTTTGGCTTGTGTTCCTTCTCCCTGGTTGTCAGTATTAATTGTGTTGAGCATCTGGTCACCATTAACCTTTTTTAGGGAAAATTGAAGAAAAGTAGATATTAAACTAGGAATGCCAATCGATTTACAAAAATAATCACGAGATTAAAATAATAGTCGTGATTAATCGCAGTTTTAATTGCACTGTTAGACAATAACAGAATACCGATTTAAATTTATGATAAACATTTTGGGATTTTTTTCTACATCTTCAAATATATTGATTTCAATTACAACACAGAACACAAAGTGTACTGTGGTCACCTTATATTCTTATTTTTGAGTACAGATATTGCACTGTAAAAAAAAATAAACATGGCATTTTTCAATTCACCTCCTACAAGTACTGTAGTGCACTCTCTTTATCGGGAAAGTGCAATTTATAATTGTAGAATTTATTTTTTTCTTTTACATAACCGCACTCAGAACCAAAACAATGTAAAACTTTAGAGCCTAAAAGTCGACGCACGAAGGGGCATACGAATGTTTAGCCCATCTGGCACATAAATACCTTGCAACACTGCCTACAACAGTGCCATGTGAATGCCTGTTCTCACTTTCAGGTGACATTGTAAATAAGAAGCGGGCAGCATTATCTCCCGTAAATGTAAACAAACTTGTTTGTCTGAGCGATTGGCTGACAAGAAGAAGGACTGAGGGGATTTATAGGCTGTAAAGTTTTACACTGTTTTGTTCTGGAGTGCAGTTATGTAAAAAAAAAAATTCAACATTTGTAAGTTGCACTTTCAGGATAAAGAGATCGCAGTACAGTACTTGTAGGAAGTGAACTGAAAAATACTATTTCTTTTGTTTATCTTTTTTACAGTGCAATATCTGTAATCAAAAATAAGAATATAAGGTGAGCACTGCACACTTTGTATTCTGTGTTGTAATTGAAATCAGTATATTTGAAGATGTAGAAAAACATCCAAAAATATTTATAATAAATTTAAATTGATATTCTATTATTGTTCAACGGTGCTATTGAAACTGTAATTAATTGCAACTATTTTTAATCATGTTTGTTTGTTTTGCGTTAATTGCATGCATTAACTGCAATTGACAGCCCTATATTAAACACCTCAGCCTTCTTGATGTCATGAGTTATTAGCTCTCCTTCCCCACTAAGTAGTGGATCTACACTTGCTACCATCTTTCTCTTGCTCTTAATGTATTTATAGAACCTCTTCTTGTTGCTTTTTATGTTCCTTGCCAGGTGTAACTCATTTTGTTCCTTAATCTGTCTGATTTAGTCCCTTCAAGCTTCTGCTCTTGTAGATAGATAGTGTGACAGGATCAGGCCAGATGGCTACAGGACAGTGATAGAAGGTAGATGTATTAGCCCTGGATTAAGCAGATCCCTTTTTCCCTAAGTAAGATAATGGGCTGTTCCAGAACAATCAGGAAGTTGCTGGAACCAATTAAGGCAGCCAATTAAGAAGCTACCAGAATCAATTAGGATAGGCAGGCTAATCAGGACACCTGGTTTTTAAAAGGACCTCACTTCAGTTTGTGGCGTGTGTGCGAGGAGCTGGGAGCAAGAGGCGCGCAAAAAGGTGAGAGTGAGAAGGCATACTGCTGGAGGACTGAGGAGTACAAGCGTTATCAGACATCAGGAGGAAGATCCTGTGGTGAGGACAAAGAAGGTGTTGGGAGGAGGCCATGGTGAAGTAGCCCAGGGAGTTGTAGCTGTCACGCAACTCTTACAGGAGACACTATAGATGCTGCAATCCACAGGGCCCTGGGCTGGAACCTGGAGTAGAGGGCAGGCCCAGGTTCCTCCTATCCCCCCAACTCCCTGTTTGATATAAGAGGTGTTGATCTGGACTGTGGGTCCCACCAGAGGGGAAGGTCTCTGGCCTATCCCTCAACCCATTAGGTGGGCCAGCAGAGACTGCGGGGATTGTTCTCCTCCTTTTCCCCATGCTGGCCAGTGATGAGGTTAGCTGAGTGAACAACAGGTTTGTGCCACTAACAAAAGGAGCCAAAGTGCGGACTGCTGTGAACCTCTGAGGTGAGCAAACCTGCCAGAAAGAGCAGAACCCACCAACGCAAAGGAGGAACTTTCTCACAATAGATAGACAGATAGATAGGAAACTGAGGCATCAATTCGTACCAGTGGTATCTTGGGATTCTTTGCAGCCGCCACTGAGATGGACCCCGAGATGATGTACTGTGTGGGGGAGAGAGAAAGGGTTAGAAGCAGTGCTGTGCCTGTGTCTAGGGTTAGCGGAGCACAGCAGGGGTGGATAGGTGCTGTGGATGCTGGGAAATACTAGACTAGGGTGTGCTTGGGAGAGGTAGTCCAGCAGGAGACAGGATGAAGACTGGTGGTCACATGGGAGCCAACGTCTGTGCTGATCCACCCACAGCCTGACCCTGAGCGTCTCTATATTTCTCTCCTGAGCCTTGGCGAGCTGCCTGGTGGGATTAGAGCCCCACGTATCCTATTGTAGGGTCTTCTGCTAGCGCCACCTAGAGGTAATGTTGCCCGACACATCCTTATAAGATCCTACTTTCAGGTGCTGATAACTTTGCCAAGCATTAACTATTAGCGCTGAAATTTCCCTTTTGCAGTCTGCTGCAGGCTTGATTTTGGGGATAAATTTCAGTCCAAATCATTCAGCCATTGCTGAGGATGAGGCTAGGGGAAAATACGTTGTTTTGACCCTGGTAAGAATAATTCTTACAACTGTTTCATTGAGAAGCTGTAGGGCCTGCATGCTTTGGAGCAGGGCCTGGAAATGTGGCGGGGGAGGAGGTCACCCTGGGGCCAGGGATGTGCCTTTTGCTGTTCCATAAAAAGTCCACTCAAATTTGGCCAAATTATAAGCATCTGAAAAATTTCTGTTTGCACATGCTCCATAGAGATGTGTTAGAATTTGGCAGCTAGATTCTCCACAGGATCTGTCTGCACTGAGTATGCTCCAATCCTTCCCTGCTCCTACATGTGACCCGATGGCAGAAGGCGGGGTGGGGTGGAGACTTACCAGCAACCCACTCCATAGCGGGACGTGCACAGTCAATGCTAATATCCACAAATAGGAGTTGATCATAGCCATCACCATCCCGACAGCAACCTGCACGGCTCCAACTAGGATCTGGGTGATCTACCAGGAAGTGAAGCCAAGAATTTCATCACTGCACTCCGAGCTCACTGGGGGTCGCTTTCCCCTTGGTGCTCCTAACAGGTCCCTCTGTCTTGGGTATTTATCTGGTGCCTGCCTATCATCCAGAGCCATCCCTTGGGTACGGCGAATCAGAGCCACTGCTCCGGCCCCCACACTTTGGGGGCCCCCGTGTGGGCGGAGAGGTGAGGCGGGGGTGGGCAGGTGAGCGAGAGGGGTGAGGAGGCAAATAGGGAGGTGAGCGGCAAGTGGGCGGGGGGGGGGGTGAGGAGGACCCCCACCACCAGAACCTCTCCCTTCCCCTACCACCTCCTGCCCGCCAGTGGGCCCTGCCAGTCAGCGCCTACTGCCTGCCATGGATCAGAAGTTTTTTGCAGCATCAGGAGGTGCTGGGAGGGAGGGGAGAGGAGCAAGGGCACAGCATGCTCGTGGGAGGGGGAAGAACTGGGCAGGGTAGGAGCAGAGGCGGGGTGGGGCCTTAGGGGAAGGGGTGGAGTGGGGGTGGGGCCTGGGCGGGGTCTGATAAGAAACTTGGCACGTATATCCTGGGCCCACACCCCTCTAGGGACGGCCCTGCCATCACCATAGCCTCTGATAGTCTTAGTCTAATGCACTGATCCTCCCCACCCCCACACCCTGGGAGGCACAAATGTGTTGTTATCGCTATTGTAGAGGTAGAGAAACTGAGGCACAGAGGAAGAATAAGGGAGTTGCCCAAGGGGCACACTAGGAGTTTATGGTAGGGAAGGAGTAAGTAGGCCCATTGATCAGATCTGACACAGCAGGGAGAGTTGGGAAGGGTACTGGGCTGGCTGGGGCCATGGGTCTGATCCAGGGTGGCAGGGAGGGGATGTGATACCAGGCTAGATGGGCTCGTGGGTCGGATCCAGGGTGGCAGGGACGGGATGTGATACCAGGCCTAAGGGCCCATGCGTCTGATCTGGGTCATCAGGGAGGGGACAGGTTTCCAGGCTAGATGGTCCCAAGGGTCTGATCCAGGCCATCAGGGAGACAAATCTAATGTTTCTATGGTTTATCACCACAAAAATTTGGGAATTATAATCCCAACAGAAGCCACAGTCCCTGTGAACCACCCCATGGCTCCCACCAGGGAAGTCAGCCATGCTGAAATACAGACAGGCTGGATGCAGATTGGCCTGGGGGGTTCTGGGCTTGAAAAGCAACGGTCAGGGGGACACGCCAGCACTGCCTGCCGTACCAGCACCCCATGGTCTGGCAGGTACAGGAGGAATAGGTGCCCACTGTCAGGGGATTATGCTGGCCCCAGCCGGCTGCATTCTCTGCAAGAACGATGCTGGTGTGTCTGGGGTAACCAGGCCAGGCTCCTCCCTGGCACGAGGCCCACGTTCGGGCAAACATGGGGGCAGCAAGAGGACGGGGCTGGGTCACGTAAACACCCACCCAGTTTATCCTAAGAGCTGGAGGGAGTCGTCTTCTGGAATTCCACCCCCTAGCATCCTTTGGCCAATGGGACACCACCTTCAAACCACGACATCATCAGAACAAGCTCTCATTGGCTGATTGTCCCAGGTGGGTGGGGAAGCCGCCCCAGTGCACAGGATACTCACCCCCAGGGCCAGTGGCTCCCCCTTGTAGAACTTCTCCAGGGGCTGCGGTTTGGCTGAGATGGCAGCGTTGGCCGTGTGGGGCTGGGTGGTGAAGCTGTTGATGATGGTGATGGGGCTGGCTGAGCTGGCTGTCATGGTGGTGGCCATAGCAGAACCCTGCTGAGATAACAGCTGGGCTTTCTTTGTGCTGGCAGGACATTGGGGAGGTAAAAGACACCCCCCTCCCAGGATAACAAACAACCCCCGCACCCAGCTCATCTGGGTCACCCCTTGCCCTATCTGGGGGAGATACAGATCAGGGTTTTCCTTGTGGTGCCCAATCACCCCCATGTTAATATCACCCTCATTCACCCCTTTAATATTGCCATCAGTTTCGCCCGCAGCAGGGGGCGCTACTGAACCAAACATGGCTCCCAGTCTGTGCCCCATGGAACGTGGCCCTTCCCAGTGGCAGTGGAGCAATGGGATAGTTGTTCCTTTGGCTGACACCGATATCCCATTTCTAAAACCAATTTCCCACCTCTCACCCAGTATCCCACTACTAACACCAAGATCCCACTGCTAACACCAGTTTCTCACCATTCATACCAGTATCCCACCACTGACACCAGTATTAACACCAGTATCCCACCTTTCACACCACTGACGCCAGTGTCCCACATGTCAGATCTGTTTCACAGCTCTCACCCCAGTATCCCACAGCTAACCCCAGTATCCCACCTCTCACAGCAATATCTCACATCGAATACCAATATCCCACAGCTAACACCAATATCCCATGCCTGATGCCACTTTCCCACCTCTCACGCCACTTTCCCACCTCTCACACCAATATCTCACCTTGATTACCAGTATCCCACCACTCACACCAGTTTCCCACCGCGCACACCAACATCACAGCAGAATTTCAGAGCTGTACAAACCAGCTTCTCAGTGAACGAGAATTCAGTGAGGCGCAGTCTGGGAAGAGTCTCAGTCTAATCAAAAAGAAAAGGAGTACTTGTGGCACCTTAGAGACTAACCAATTTATTTGAGCATGAGCTTTCGTGAGCTACAGCTCACTTCATCAGATGCATACCGTGGAAACTGCAGCAGACTTTATATATACACAGAGAATATGAAACAATACCTCCTCCCACCCCACTGTCCTGCTGGTAATAGCTTATCTAAAGTAATCATCAAGTTAGGCCATTTCCAGCACAAATCCAGGTTTTCTCACCCTCCACCCCCCCACACAAATTCACTCTCCTGCTGGTGCAGAAAATGGCCTAACTTGATTATCATGCACATTGTGTAAAGAGTTGTCACTTTGGATGGGCTATCACCAGCAGGAGAGTGAATTTGTGTGGGGGGGTGGAGGGTGAGAAAACCTGGATTTGTGCTGGAAATGGCCTAACCTGATGATTACTTTAGATAAGCTATTACCAGCAGGACAGTGGGGTGGGAGGAGGTATTGTTTCATATTCTCTGTGTATATATAAAGTCTGCTGCATTTTCCACGGTATGCATCTGATGAAGTGAGCTGTAGCTCACGAAAGCTCATGCTCAAATAAATTGGTTAGTCTCTAAGGTGCCACAAGGACTCCTTTTCTTTTTGCGAATACAGACTAACACGGCTGTTACTCTGAAACCAGTCTAATCAAAGTGTGGGAAAAATTCAAGGTCTTCTTTTTCTGCCAGGAGGGAATGGGGTGATGATCCATTCATAACACTCCACCTCCACCCAGGTCATGTTATCATCACCCTAGCTCTAGCCCTCCACATCGGCATCGCTTCAGTGAACAGCAGGGGATGCTGTGGACTCCGGTGTGTCTCCCAACTTCCGCCATGGCCCAGGTTGGGTTCCACTGGAAACCTCCATGGTAGTGAAGAACCCGCCGGTTTGGGTACAGAGAGGGTGTGAGAGGCAGGGCTGAGGTTGGTTCTGGCTGAGCATGGAGTTTTGTGCCATTTTTCTTGCTTGGTAAAGAGCAGAGCCCCGGCTGAGGGATCCCATGAACTGAGCAGAAATGAGCTAAAACAGAGCAACCTGACTAGCAGCCCCACCTGGAGCTGGAGTGGGCAGGAGGTAGACCCCCCCCCCAGTAGGCCATGCTGCAGGAGGCTCAGTAGGGGGCCCCAGCAGAGATGGCTATGACAGGAAGGGGAGATGGTCTGGAAAGGGGAGAGGACCTGGGAGTCAGGAGAGATGCACAGGCCAGGGCTGATACAGGTTGGGGGGGAGGGTGTCCCCCAAAACACTGTGGTTATATCCAGAGCCCCAGTAAGGAGCCCAGATTCTGAGCCATTGAGCTTCCACAATGGACTAAGAGCGTGTGTGTGTGTGACTGTTTGTATGTGCATGTGACTCTCTATGTGTCTGACTGTCTGGTGGGACTGTCCTTGTGTGCATCAATTTATTTGAGCATAAGCTTTTGTGAGCTACAGCTCACTTCATCGGATGCATAAAAGTGGAAAATGCAGTGAGGATGTTTTTATACACACAGATCATGAAAAAATGGGTGTTTATCACTTCAAAAGGTTTTCTCTCCCCCCACCCCACTCTCCTGCTGGTAATAGCTTATCTAAAGTGAGCACTCTCCTTACAATGTGTATGATAATCAAGGTGGGCCATTTCCAGCACAAATCCAGGTTTTCTCTCCCCCCACCCCACTCTCCTGCTGGTAATAGCTTATCCTTACATTGTAAGGAGAGTGCTCACTTTAGATAAGCTATTACCAGCAGGAGAGTGGGGTGGGGGGAGAGAGAACCTTTTGAAGTGATAAACACCCATTTTTTCATGATCTGTGTGTATAAAAACATCCTCACTGCATTTTCCACTTTTATGCATCCGATGAAGTGAGCTGTAGCTCACGAAAGCTTATGCTCAAATAAATGTGTTAGTCTCTAAGGTGCCACAAGTACTCCTTTTCTTTTTGCGAATACAGACTAACACGGCTGCTACTCTGAAACTTGTGTGCATGTGACTCTGTGGGGGGGACGACTGTCTGTGTGTGCATGTGACTCTGTGTGTCTGACTGTCCGTGGGGGGGGGACTGTCCGTGTGTGCATGGGACTCTGTGTGTCTGACTGTCTGTGGGGGGGGGGGGGGACTGTCCGTGTTTCTGTGTGTGCATGTGCCTCTCTGTGTGTCTGATTGTCTGTGCTTGGGACTGTCAGTTTGTCTGTGTGTGCATGTGACCCTCTGCGTGTCTTACTGTGTGGGACTGTCCATGTGTCCCTGTTGCATCTCTATGGTTGCCAGCTTGATGTGTCTGTAAGTGTGCTTCAGTGGGTGGGTGTGAGAGAGAGTGTGTGTGTGTCTGTCTCTGAGTGTGTGTGTGTGAACATGTGTGTATATGTGAGTGTGGCAGGAGCGTGACTGTGTGTTTGTGTCCATTGTTGTTGTGAGTCTCTTGAGTGTGTGTGTGTGTGTGTGTGTGTGTGTTATGAGCTGGGTGAAACCTCTCTATAACTTGGGTTAAAACCCTAGTCAGGTTGACAGGTGTGAACTCACCCTCCCATTATCATAGCTGTAAACATAATCCCCAGTAAAGACAAAAGGTGCGTGTGACACACACCCACGCAGACAGACAGAGTTTTGGGGCTGGGTATTGTTTTGGGCAGGGCTGTGTGTGAGAACACCCAGACACTGAGCTCATACACAAGCAGTGTGTCTACACTACAGCCGCATGGCTACAGCACTCTCGTGCAGACCCTCGTCGGTGGTGGGGTTTCCAGCGCTGTACTGAATCCATCCCTATGAGATGTGGTAGCTAGGTCGACAGGAGAATCCTAACGCGTCCACACCAGGGTGATTTGGGTGCAGAGACACGGGGCTTTGTACTCTGCTTGCTAATAAACAAAACTGTGTCAAAGCCGATCCCTGGCTAGCCTCGATTTCTGCCTCCAGCTGGGACATCCCCCGAACCCCCTACTTTGACTAGCTTCTGAGGTCAGAAGGGGCCACGTGTGTGCCTGTTTATGGGGTATTTGAGTGTGTGTGTGTATCAGAGTGTGTGCTGTAAGTCCCTCCTGCCCCTGAACTCCCAGCTCCATCTGACCCTGCCACTAACTGACAGCCCCCATCCCAGCAACCCGCCACGCTCCCCAGAGAGACCCAGCCATGGCAAATCCCCTTCCCCAATCCCATCCTGCCTCCGGCTTACCCTCCATCCGGCTCTGCAGCTGGCTCTCACTCTGGCAGGAAAGAGCTGAGCTTAGACCCCATGCCGTAAACAAGGGGCCCTTTTTGGGAAGCTCCAGAACCAAACGCCATCCTGATTGGCGCCAAAGTACGCGTAAGGCAGGCCAGGGGCTGGACAGTGTCCCAGTTACCCTGCGCCCCTTTGCCTGGTGCACAAATGGCTCCTGTCAGCAGGCTGCAGGCAATACGCTGCTCACCAGCAGGACTTCTGGAGACTAACCATTTCCTCCCCCTGCCCAAAGTAAGGGTAAGCAGGGGAGGGCTGGAGACACCGAGCTGCGGTTGTGCTTCTAGGCAGAGCTGACGGGAGGTTTTCCAGAGGGATGTTTTGCTGTTGGAAAATGCAGATTTCTCAGCCCCTAAACTTCCCGTGGGGACACACTGGCTGTAAAGCAAAAAGGTGACAAAGCAGGGCCCTGATGACAGTCCTTAAATAGGCCCAGGGCTGTTCTAAGGAGGCTGGGGGTCAGCTGTTCTCCTTGCTGGCGGTTAATCCACAGCAGGTGAGACTGAGGGTGGATATTAGGACCAATTTGCTAACTCTAAGGGGAGCTGAGTACTGGAACAGGTTAGCAAGGGAATCTGCCCCATGGCAGAGCCTCTGTGTGCCCCTCCCCCATATACCAGATCCCCCCATTCTTTCCCCATGCCAGAGGCTCTATATGTCCCTGTGGTGACGCAGGACTGTTCTAAATGTTTCCTCTGACTATTGTGGGGGTGCCTCAGTTTCCCCTATGCAGTTCTGAAGTATCTAGGGGGTGGGAAAAGGGTGTATGATCGTTGCAGAGCCCTAGAGGGCGGGTGTGTGCAGGGCTCTGGACACAGAGAACAGCCAACACCCTGTTTCCTGGCACCTGATGGCATGGGCCCTTCCCCCCTGCAAGGTGAGAGCTAAGGGCTGGAGAGAGTTTCAGTTTGGGGCTGGCTGGGGACATGGAGTGAAGTGCAGACGTGGTTGTCTGGCTCACTGCCCCCCTTCCAATGGACCCTGCCTCCCCCCACAATGGACCCAGCAGGAATGGGTCCTGTTCTCTGCACCTACAAGCTCTGTTTTAGACCATGTTCCTGTCGTCTAGTAAATTTCTGTTTTACTGGCTGGCTGAGAGTCACGTCTGACTGCGAAGTTGGGGTGCAGGACCCTCTGGCTTCCCCAGGACCCTGCCTGGGCGGACTCGCTGTGGGAAGCGCACGGAGGGGCAGAGGATGCTGAATGCTCCGAGGTCAGACCCAGGAAGGTGGAAGCTGTGTGAGCTGTGTGTCCCGCAGACAGTCTGCTCACAGAAAGGAGACTTCCCCAGAGTCCTGACTGGCTTCGCGGGGAGCAGTTCCAGAGCATTGCCCAGCGACTCCGCGACAGTCCCTCACCATTTTTCCCTTCTGTTTTTCTAGTGCCCGCCACCCCCCCAAATCAACAGGGTTCTGTCCATCGGTGCCTGGTCCCTTCCCTGACAGTTCGGCACTGATCAGATGCAGCCTTCAAACACTATCCTGTAACATCCACACAGACGGACAAAGACATACTACTGAGTGGCGTGTCGGGCCTCACTTCACCAGTCTTCTGACGATGGGACCCAGGTGCTGCGGGGATGGGGGCCAGGCTCCAGCTGTCAGTCCTGGTGGCAGGGCTCCGGCTGTGAGCCCCATGCAGGGCTGACAGCCAACAGGCGATGTAAGTAACAGTGTCTACATAGCCACTGCGTCACCCTAAGTACACCCACCTAAGCGCTACACCTCTTGCAGAGGTGGCGTTGTTGGGTCGGTGTAGCGGGCAACTCACATCGGCGGAAGCCCTGTTGCAGTGTAGACATGAACAGAGTTAAAGTGACGTAAGCTGCCATATATCGACCTAACTGTCGTGTAGCCCAGCTCTCAGATACTATCTGATCCTCTCTCTCTGCAGTGGTTGAGGGAGGAACTGATTAGACTCTCTTGAAGGTTGTTGGTTTGTTCAGTGACCATCAAAGTGTAGGACTGGAGGGGACCTCCATGCGCCCTTTGGTCCAGTCCCCTGCACTCAAGGCAGGACTGTAACAGCCAGACCAGGCCTGACGGGTGTTTGTCTAATTTGCTCTTTAAAACCTCCAATGATTCCACAGCCTCCCTAGGCAATTTGTTCCAGGGCTTAACCACCCGGACAGTTAGGACGTTTTTCCTGATGCCCAACCTAAACTGCCCTTGCTGCAATTTAAGCCCATTGCGTCTTGTCCTGTCCTCAGAGGTGAATGAGGCTGCGTCGCCCGATGCCCGGCTCCCGCGCTGCTCTGGAGGGGCCTGCACAGCACAAGCTGTTCTCAGCCTGCGGCAGGAAGCATCTGGGCCTGCAGCCTGGCCAGGGGAGGAAAAGGAACTAAGAAGGGTGGGGGAGGTGGGGAACCAAGGAACTGGCCCTAGGGTGTGGAGACTCAGGATCTGGCCGCTGAAGGGTTAATATTGAGTAATGATTTAGCAATGACGCCCTCTGCCAGTAACTCTGACAATGGAGGAGGGGCACCATGCTGCAGGAAGTGGGGGAGGGCTCAGCAGGGGGCACTGTGCCGGGAGTGGGGCGGGGGAGTATTGTGCTGTGGGGGGGGGGGGGCACCGTGCTGCAGGGGGCTCAGCATGGCTCCAAGGTCACAGTTACTGGCAGAGGGAGTCACTGCTAAACCATTGCTCAATATTAACCCTTCAGGGCCTGCCCCACCCCAGGGCTAGTTCCTTGGCTCCCCCCATTCCCCACTCCCGTTAGTTCCTCTTCCTCCCCAGGCTGGGCTCCAGGCCCAGACACTTCCCGCCCCAGGAAGAGAACAGATTGTTCTGAACAGTCCCCTCCAGGGGCAGCTGGATTTGGGGGGAGGGGAAGATTTTCCCTGCAATTAACTTCTATCTCCTTGCCTCCTGCTCTAACCGTTCCGCCCCACTCCACTCCTAGAGCTAGAGGAGAACCCAAGAGTCCTAGCTCCCTTGCTCTAACCACTAGAACTGCCCCCCTTTGCAGAGGAGTGTCACCATAATCCCCACCCCATCCTCTGATCCCTCTAACTCCTGTCCCCTACCACCCAGGCCCCTCTCCATAATCACCTCCACTCAAATCTCCACTGCCCCCTCACCCTTCCACCCCCTAATGTTCACTCCCTTCTCTGCCGGACTTTGAGCCCTTCCCAATTTGCCAATAACATGCTCCTTTAACCTCCACCAGATTGGGGAGCTCGGCCGGGCTGGCTGGCTGCCTGGGCACGCTGGCTCCGCATCATTCCTTTGGCATGTGCCCAGTAGCCATGCCCCCGTCCCCAGCGCCATGCTCTCAGTTGAACCCCATGCTCAGCGTTACTCCCTCGAGGGGCAAGTTGGTGCCACGTGCTAGCCGGGGTAAATGGCGAGCGACTGAGCCCGCTCGGGGCAGGAGCTGACCCCTGGCTTGATCCCTGTCTGTGTGCAAAGAGAATGCGGAGAATCTGTTAACCTTAAGAAAAACTGTTTTCTTGGGGGAGGGGTGCCTCGTGGGAACGCCTCGCTCAAATTGCCCCCGATTTAGAGCTCTAAACCTACCCTGTAGCCCCAAGAGGAACACCAGCTCTCAAGGCAATCCAAGTTGCCACATGCACACTGCACGCTGCCTTTATCTCAGCACTGAAGGTCTGTGCCATGCACTGAGTTCACCTGTTCTCAGCTCACTGCCTTTATCTCAGCGAGTTCACCTGTTCTCAGGTCCAGCATTTTGGCAGCCCCTACAATACCAGGACCATTCCGGGGCTGCCCCTGTCCCTTCGCCAAGTCAGGGGATCCTGATGAATAACAGAGGCAGAAACTGGGGCTGGTCGTTCGTATGAAACACGTTTATTGGGTGTAGGGAGATCAGGGGTGAATGCGCAGCAGAGAGGAATCAGATCCTGTCGGCAGGGGAGAAGAAAGAAAGAAAGAAAGAAAGAAAGAAACTGTAATTTGCCACACTGTAGCCTCGCACCGTCCCTTTAAATCCCGCAGAAGGAAGCTGTCACACTGTTAGTGTAGATGGCACCATCAGGAGTGAGTCCCAGTCGTCACCATCCACAACGCTGGCCCAGATACTGCGCTGCCCCCTGGGGGCCATTGCAGAGCCGGCAGCAGCTCGGAGTGGTTGGGGTCGGTCAGCAGGTGAAGTGGGGCGTGGCTCAAGGGGTCTGGGTGTCCTGGTAAGGGGGCGGGGCTTTGGGGGGGTCATTGGCGAGGGCAGCTGGAGGCCCCATGTTCTGATAAATCACCACAGACTGGAGGGAGAGACAGGAGGAGAGCATGAGGGGCAGCCCTAGGGCCAGCCACTCCCCTGCCCCCCACATTCCCCTATACCCCCTACTCCTCCTTCCTGCCCCCCACATTCTCATGCAGCCCTATTGGGCAGTGCACAGACACAAATTGTTCATGGAATAACTCCCCTAGGGAAGTACGGGGGCCGGGCGGGGAGAGGTTCCTACATCTGTCAACTGACTTAAAAAGAGGATGGGCTGGACAAATGTTTCACACACCCAGGGATAGAACCCAGGAGTCCTCACCCATGGCTTTAAACTCTAAACTCCACTCCCTTCTCTGAGCCTGGGATAGAACCCAGGCGTCCTGGCTCCCAGCCCTCCCCCCCAACCCCAAGACCCCCATCCCCTCGCACAAAGGCTGTCACCGTGTCGCTGTAGCTGTCCCGGCAGAGTGTTTTGCACCCGAAGGCAGCACTGGAAATGGAGACACAGAACTCCAGGATGGTGAAGACCAGGAGAATCATGACCACCCCGAACATGGTATCCTGGCCAGGGAAGATCCACGAGGGACTGACTGAGAATACACACAGCGCCCCCTGCTGAGCCCCCGCTCCCCGCAGCACAGCGCCCCCTGCTGAGCCCCCGCTCCCCGCAGCACAGCGCCCCCTGCTGAGCCTCCCGGGTCACAGATAGCACCAGTGCCCCCAGCTTCATGGGGCAGAGCTGGGCAGGCCGAGGGGGCAGCCGGACTCACCGTGGGCACTCGGGAGGTCGGCGCGCAGGACTTGGACTCCTCGATCCAGTAGCAGGTTACTCCCGGGTAGTAGAAGACAAACGAGAACGAACAGATGATGATCCCCACTCCGGCCACTATGGCGCTGAGGGTATTCATAGCCAGCATGCCCTTCACCTGGGGAGGAGGCATCAGAGACGTGGGGCTAGGACGCCCAGCTATGTCGTCCATACACCCCACACCTCCCACCCCTGCATCTCCCCAGCCACCTTCCTGCCCTTGAATCCTCCTGCACCCCTCCAGACACCCTCAGCCTGTGTCCAGCTTCCACGGTACAGCATGTCGGTGGAGATTTTAATGTCTAGCGAGACAAGGCTGGTGGGGGCCCAGCTTCCGCTGGGGAAATCATAGAATCATAGAATCTCAGGGCTGGAAGGGACCTCAGGAGCCATCTAGTCCCACCCCCTGCTCAAAGCAGGACCAACCCCAAGTAAATCATCCCAGCCAGGGCTTTGTCAAGCCAGGCCTTAAAAACCTCTAAGGAAGGAGATTCCACCACCTGCCTAGGGAACCCCTTCCAGTGCTTCACCACCCTCCTAGTGAAAAAGTTTTTCCTAATATGCAACCTAAACCTCCCTCGCTGCAACTTGAGACCATTACTCCTCATTCTGTCATCTGCTACCACTCAGAACAGTCTAGATCCATCCTCTTTGGAGCCCCCCTTCAGGTAGTTGAAGGCTGCTCTCAAATCCCCCCTCACTCTTCTCTTCTGCAGACTAAACAATCCCAGTTCCCTCAGCCTCTCCTCGTAAGCAAGCTAGCCTGCTCTCCAGAGCTCTTCTTCTGATCCTTGTTACAATCTTCAGCCCGAAACAGGCGACTTTCAGCCATTCGTGGCAGTTTTCAGTGGCAACGTTTTGGGCTTTGGGGCAATTTTGAGTAGACATTTTTCATTTTCCCTGCACTTTTTAGCAGCTTCTAGCTACAAATTTGCTCTTTTGGGGGCAACTTTTGGCAGCCAATTGGCCATTTTCAGCTGTGTGGGGTGGGCTGCCGTTTTTGTCTGAAAAAACTTTGGGGGGGGGGTTGGTGGCTGTTTTGGGCTGAAATTTTTCAATTTTGGGCAATTTCCCCCTGGAAATTCTTCCTTTCATGACTGTTTTGGGGTAAAATGTTTCAATTCTCAGCCGTTTGGCCAGTTTGGGGATGGGAATTTTCAGTGTTGAGAAAAAAGTCAAAAGTTTCCATTGGAATTTTTGGTGAATTCTCCCCCCCCCCCCCCCGCCAATTTTTCATGTTTCAATTAACTTTCCCGGGGGGGGAAACCCCAATATGTTCCAACTGGCTCAAAAAACAAGGGACAGAAACCTCGTTCCTTACCAGTGAGATCTTGGGGTTCTTGGCAGCCTCCACACAAATGAACCCCGAAAGGATGTACTGGAGGGAAAGCAGAGATGGGTGAAAGCTGCTGCCCACTCTTCACCCAACAGGTGAGATCATCCCACTCGCTTGGTGCCTCAGTTTCCCCTCCATGCATTAGGTATATTGGCATTCCCTCCCTCACAGGCAGGGTGAGGATCAATACACCAGGGGTGGAGGGGAGTCACACATTTGTCATGCCCATTACACATCTCAGAGGCTCCTTCCCCACCATGCCAAGGGCTTTATGTGTCCCCCACTTCCCCTCCCTTCCATGCCAGGGGGTTCTGGATCCCCCCATTCTTCCCTTTCTCCCCATGCCACAGGCTCTGTATGCCCTACAGAGACTCAGCTGAAGATGGGGGAGGGGTCCAGGTGCTGCGGGGATCGGGGCCAAAGAAGCACCTGTGATAGGTCGGGGCTCTGCACAGACACACAGCCAGTGGCCACCCCAAGGACTCACAGAGGGGACATGCGAACCCGCCCAGCAGGCCAGCGGCACCTCAGGGAGCAACCCCCAACTCTTCTAGCCCCATGGCCAGTGCCCCAGTCGCCACTCCGCCACCCCCGGCAGTACCAGCTGGGCTTCCAAAGATCATTGGGAAGCCGGGTTCAGGGCACGGCGCTGGCTGGCTAAACTGCCCTACAGAGAGGATTCCGAGACAATGTCCTCCTTGTTTGCACACACACACCCCGAAGCCCCCACCACTAGGACTTACCAGGATCCCCGTCCAAAAGGGGGTCCCCACCTTTATCGCCACTTGGTGGTGGTCATTCGTCAGGGTCAGGATGATGCCAAAAGCTATCTGCACAATGCCCGTGAGTATCTGTGTGATCTGCAGAGACACCATGAGGCATGTTACTGGCCAGGAGCTGCATTTTGGGGAACTTACTACATGGTTACTCAGTCCCTACTACACGGTTACGCCATCCCTACCACACGGTGACACAGTCTCTACTACACAGGGTCTCTGTATTTTGGCTAGTCATTCATGAGAGGATAAAGCCTCTAGACGGATCCTCAGGAGACTTGTGTTCTGTTCCCAACTCTGTCACTGGCCTTATCCTCCCTGCGTCTCAGTTTCCTCACGATACCTCATTTGTAAAGTACTTTGAGATCAACTGATGACAAGGGCTACCAAGAGCTAGGGATGATAATTATATGGCTACTTAGTCCTTACATCTACTTAGGCCAAGATTTCCAAAGGAACTTTGCACCTGAATGCAGGTGGGTGTCTCTTGGGCTTGACAAAAGTGCCAGAGCTAGGTGCCTAACTCCCATTGACTTTCCATGAGCTGCAGGCATCTAGGTAAGTCTTGGCAAGTCCCACTTGCTCCTCTCTACCTATCTAATCAACTTAGATATGTATCTACTTTTCTTTTCGTCTATATGTCCCATCACCTTAGTTTGGAAGTAATGGATTCAAATAATGGAATTGCATCATGCTCCCAAGTGGAACATTCCTAATGAAAACAGCTGGGAATTAGGACTCCTGGGTTCTATCCCAAGCTCTGGGAGGGGAGTGGGCGTCTAGTGGATTACAGCAGAGGAGCTAGGACTCCTGGCTTCTATTTCTAGCTCTCGTAGGGGAGGAGGGTGCTCAGAGGGTCAGGTCTTGGGCATCCTGACCCTGACTCGCTGCAAGTCTCCAGTCAGGCACCCACCTAGCTCTGTGCCTCAGTTTCCCTCTCTGTATTACAGAGATAATCATCCCCAACCACATTTCTAAGGCACTTTGGGATCCTCAGTGCCACAGCACTATACCAAGGCCACACATGACAGCCTGTGGCCAAGGATAGGACCCCCTGCACCTAAAAGCCTGAGTGTCTTCCGTCCAAGCTAATCAGGCAACTACACCCAGCAAGGGCAGCAGCCGCCTCCTGTTAATGGCCCAGCCAGCAGAAGGAGTCAGAAAGGCTCATTGTGTCCCCCTGGGTCCCCTTCACAGGCCAGCCTCCGGCTATGCTGGACTCACGCCCAGAGCCAGTGGCTCCCCCTGGTAGAACTTCCGCAGGGGCCGTGGTGGGGCAGAGGAGGCTGATGAGTGGGGCTGGGGTATGATCTGCGTCAGCAGGACGACTCCGGAGGGCCCCGCCTCCATGAGGGCAGCAGGTGCCTATTCCCGGCCTGTGCAGTGCTGACAGGAGCCGTCACAGCAACTAAATGAGGGAGAGGAAAAGAGAGAGAAGGACGGGGAAAGAATGAAGAGTCTCACATTTAGGATGAGAACAATTGGGATTCAGAACTCCTGGGTTTTCTCCCTGGCTCTGGGAGCGGGGGGGGGAAGAGTCTAGTGGTTAGAAAAGGGAGGGTTGGGAGCCAGGACTCCTGGGTTCTCTCTATGGCTCTGGGAGGGAAGTGGGAGCTAGTGGTTAGAGAAGGGAGGGTTGGGAGCCAGGACTCCTGGGTTCTCTCTATGGCTCTGGGAGGGGAGTAGGTCTAGTGGGTGGGGGGTGGGGGTGCACAGAGCCAGTTTTTCACAGGAAACCTTTCCCCTCCCATCTCTGCCTGTCCGCTTGCTAGCGGATCTCTCCCAGGCCTGTGGTGGGAGGGCATCAGACATAGTGACCCTCCCAGCCTCCGTCTGCCCCAGAGCCCCAAGGCTCGCAGCCCCCCAGCTGCTCTGTGGCTGATGCACCCCAGAGAGCGTCCCCCGTTGCCCAGCGCCCCTGCTATGCTCGGCTGTACTTGCCCTGGGCTCCTAGCACCCCCGGCCGCTCCTGCGGGCCCCCGCAGCTCGGGCTGTCTGCCTGGGCAGGAAGTGGCTGGGCCTGGTGCCCAGCCAGGGAGGGAGAGGAAGAGGGAGAGGCCCGTGCGAGGGGGGAGCCAGTGGCCTCTGGCACGAGGATAGAGCAAGGGCAGATTTGGCCCTGGTACCTCCAGGCCAGCCTGGCAGAAACACCCAGCCCAGCAGCAGGCTGGGCACAAGCTGGTGCCATGGGTGAGCGATTGAGAGGAACTATCCGGCCACTGCCTCAAGCCTGCAGCCCGGTGGTTTGACAGCAGGTCAGGGCTCGGGGATCAGCCGAAAGGGGCCGGGCCTGGCGGGCCAGGCCACTGAGCTCCCGGCGCGGCTCTGCCCTCTGGGCCATGTCGTGTGCTGAGGTTTCCCAGACATGCGGGGCTGGAGGAGACCTCAAGAGGGCCTCTGGGCCAGCACCGCGGGGCCAAGTCAGAGCCGAGGGACCCCCGAGCGGCCCTGACAGGGTGTGTCCAGCCCGGTCTTAAAACCTTCCAGTGACACGGTTCCTTGGGTAACCTGTTCAGAGTGTCCCGGCTGTTCTTTTGGCAGCCGCTAAGTGTCTTCCGGGTGCTGACAAACAACAGCTGCATTTGTGGGACCTACCTGCTCTACCCGAGGGAGCTGCATCGCAGTGCCAGGCGAGCTGTCCTCGTGTGCCGTTATGTGTGGCTGTTCCCCCCTGTCCCACCCCTGAGGCGGCTGCATCCCAGCGCTGGGAAAGCTGTCCTCATGCGGCTGTTCCCCATCTGCCCCACCCCAGATGTGGCTGCATCTCAGTGCTCTGCATACCCAATCCCAGCGTTATGGGTCTCAGATGATTTGTGCAGAGGAGTCCATTTCTGTTGCAGGAGTGATGGTGTGAGTGAAAGCCCCATGATATTAACCCTCTACTTTCCAGTCTCTGACCCTGAACAACAGGCCCTACCTCTGGAGTGGAGCAGCTGGGGAACAGCCACACATAACACCCCATGGGGACAGCTCACCCAGTGCTGAGATGTAGCCACCTGTAGCTCATTATCTGAGCACAGTTCAGGCCTTGAGCAACCAGCACAGAGCTGGCTCCACCCAGGGGGAAATTCCTGCCCTTGGTTGTTTTCATTCACTAAAGCCCATGGCGGCCAACTCTCTGAGCCCTTTGAACTGGCCTGAGCTCAGCAAAGTGCTAATGGAGCCCTGCTGCCACCAGAAGGGGCAAGAGCTACCACAGAATCACAGAATATCAGGGTTGGAAGGGATCTCAGGAGGTCATCTAGTCCAACCCCCTGCTCAAAGCAGGACCAACCCCCAATTTTTGCCCCAGATCCCAAGTGGCCCCCTCAAGGATTGAACTCACAACCCTGGGTTTAGCAGGCCAATGCTGAAACCACTGAGCTATGCTCCCCTCCCACAGCCACAGATGGAACCCAGGAGTCCTGGCTCCCAGCCCCTGCTCTAACCCACTAGACCCCGACTCCCCTCCCAGAGCCATGGATGGAACCCAGGAGTCCCGGCTCCCAGGCCCTGCTCTCACCGACTAGACCCCACTCCCCTCCCGGAGCTGGGGATAGAATCCAGGAGTCCTGACTCCTGCCCCCGCGCCCTGCTGCATGAGAGGCTCACAGACACTTTGCTTCCCCAGAGGGAGTCATTTAATGTCATCAAAATACAACACAGGGCGACCGGCGCTCAGAGACAGGTTGGGGGGACAGGGATGCGGGGGACAGGCCAGGCACAGGCTGGAGACTCAGATGGGGGGGATAAGGCCTGAAGGGAGGACAAGGATGGGAATCCAGGCCAGGAAGGGGGAGGGGACAGAGATGGGGGAACAAGGCTGGGAGAGGGAGGGGACAGGGATCAGGGGACAAGGCTGGGAGGGGGAAAAGAGAGGGATGGAGGATCCAGGCCGGGGAGTCGGCTGGAGGCTAGAGGGGATTGGCGGGGGTGATCTGAGCCAGGGGTCTGATATGCAGATCACAGAGGAGGGAGCCAGGGGCACTCAGCAGCCCTCTGGTCTGTGCTGCTGGTTCTGCCCCAGCCCCCATTAGGCATGCAGCATCGCTGTGGGGCTCCGAGCCGGCCCCTCCACGCAGTGTCTGGCCCCCAGGCATCCCCCAGCAGGGCGTGCCTCAGAGCCGCGAGATATCGTAGGCGCTGTAAGGAAAAGGAAGAAGGGCTTAGGGGGGCTGGGGGGACCCTGCGGGGCCCAAGAGAGGATAGGGGCGGCTCTCACCTCCTCCGCTTCCGGCCCCCACATCCGTGGAACTTCCCGAATTTACCACCTGGGAATGGAGAGAGTAAGAGTGTGAACCCAGGCGACCTGGCTCCCAGCCCCCAGCCCCGCTCTACCCATCAGACCCCACTCCCCTCCCAGAGCCAGGGAGAGAACCCAGGCGTCCTGGTTCCAACCCCACCCCACACTGCTCTACCCATCAGACCCCACTCCCCTCCCAGAGCCGGAGAGAGAACCCAGGCGTCCTGGCTCCCAGCCCCCACTCACAGGTGAGGATGAGGATGCCCAGGACGAAGAGGATGGCGGCGGCGATCAGGCCCCACTTGCGCAGGGAGTGGTAATCTGAAAGGAGGGGGGAACAGGGTGACTGTGAGGGGAGTGAGGTGAGGAGCAGCACCCCCTGCTGCTCGGGGCAGGGACAGCTGCTACCCACCGTAAGAGAAGATTTCCTCTTGGCTTTGGCCGGCTCCTGTGGGGGCAGAGAGAGAATTACCCAAAATGCCTGGCTTGGGGGAGGGAGGGAAATGGGGCAGGGACCTTTCCCCTCTGCAGGGCTCCGGCTCCGATCCAGCCCCGGGGCACTCACCTGATCTGGCCGAGCTCCCATGCTCTCTGCGGCTCGTCGCCTGGGTCTCAGGCCTCTTGGGGCCTGAAAAGAACAAGTTCTGGAGTGAAAAGGATTCAGAGACCCCAGCTGAGACCTGCCCTCCCCACCAGCTACCTCTGGGATGGGGCACGGGGGGCTGGTCATCCAGGGAGCCCGCACCCGATGCGGTCATCACTAGGGTGTGACGTGAGGGAGCTGATTATCCAGAGACCCCCTCGCCCAGCCCCAAGATGTGGCTGCTTCTGGGGTGGGACATGGTTATCCAGGGAACCCTCGCCCAGCCCTGAGTTGCGGCCGCCTCTGGGGTGTTACCTGTCAGCTCTATGTTCTTGGGGAACCAGGGTGCAGTATCCAGCTTGTCTGATTCACGAAGGACCCCCCACCCCCCAGCCTCCACTTGAACTGAAGAAAAACTTACAAAAAGCAATGAAAAGGCCGTGGGCGACACACCTACAGCCCTACGGACAAGGGTGACAGGATTAAGGAAACTGCCCTGGCGTCATTTGCATGGAAGATGGGACAGGGAGGCATCGCCCTTAGCATACAGAATGGAGAACAGAGATTCCAAGGCAACCAGAAAAGCAGGGATGAACTGCATGATGGGGGATCCCTGCTCCAGATGTTAATGAACTCACACCTGCACACACCCAGCTCAGCCGTTATCAGACCAATTCGAGGAATAAATCCTTGATTGGGATCCGCAATACTGAACCTGCCTAATTGCACTGTGAGCTCCCTTGAAGGAACACTGCCCATAGCCAGGAATGAGCAGTTCCTATTGTCTAGCCTGAACAAAACAATTTTGGTATCCTCCCTTGAGCCACCAGTTTACCCATAAACAAATCTAGTGTTCTCCCTTGAACCATTGTTCTTTCCCTACAAAGACCCCGACCCATGCTCAAGGAAGTGCTCTGATGCCTGGATCCAACATCTGCATCAGTTCCATTGGGATTTCATCGTCTCCTGACTGATCATGCTGGGGGCTCTGCCTGGCTCCAGCACTCCGGACCCCCAGCTACCCCCACCACCTGGGAACCCCGACCAGTTCAAGCGTCACGGAGTGGCGAGAACCCAGCTCTCACTCTCTCTAGCTACAGCCTTCTGACCCTGACTTGTGTGATCAGTTAGAGTTTTCTAAACCTGACTTGTGGGATCAGATTGAAGCTAGATGCAATAATGTAACTCGTTTGTTTGTTTGGCTCCCCTTGTATGGTTATTACCAGGCAATAAATAACTTTTAAGGTTAAGCTGGTTGCTTCCCGCTCTCGCGCGCTCTCTCTCTCTCTTGTTTTTGGCTTCCCCATTCGCTCTGCAGCAACGCTCCTCTTACCTAAGCTAAAGATCCCTGCAGCACCCCAAAATCCTGTGGGGTTTGCTCATCAAGTGGGTTACGGCCAGAACCACTGTAACGTGGAAATGGGGATAGGGATGTGCTGAACCTGGGGCATAGGTGGGTAACAGCTTGGAGGTGCTGCTCGACCTAGCCGGCTCAGGGGTGCTCTGTTCCGGTGCGGTGCATATGAGGGTGACAGCTTGGAGGTGCTGCTCAGGGACAAATAAGGGGTCAGTTGGGGAGTCCTGATTGACCCGGTCCACTCAGACGTGCTCTGCTAATGTGTGTGGGTGTGGGTGGGGGTGTAGGGGTGGGTGCGCGTGTTCATCTGATTCTGGGGCTGGAGGAACCGAGCTGTGGGGAACCGAGGACCTGCAGGCTAGCTCCATTGGGAGGGGACTTGCAGCAGGGAGAAGTAGCGCTGCATGCAAGAACACAAGTGACACAAGCCGTACGTGGATAGAATTACAGACCCACCCCCCCCCCCCCAAAGCGTAACCCTAATAAATGAGTGTACCCCAAAGTAACGGGCAAATCTGGTAACAGCGGTGGGACGTGGGGGGCTGGTCATCCAGGGAGCCCCTGCCTGGCCATGAGTTGCAGCCACCTCTGGGGTGGGATGTGGGGGGGCTTCTCATCCAGGGAGCCCTTGCCTGGCCATGAGTTGCAGCCACCTCTGGGCTGGGATGTGGGGGGGGGCTGGTCATCCAGGGAGCCCTTGTCTGGCCATGAGTTGCAGCCACCTCTGGGGTGGGAGGTGGGGGGGGGCTGGTCATCCAGGGAGCCCTTGCCTGGCCATGAGTTGCAGCCACCTCTGCGGTGGGATGTGGGGGGGGCTGGTCATCCAGGGAGCCCTTGCCTGGCCATGAGTTGCAGCCACCTCTGGGGTGGGACGTGGGTGGGGGGGCTGGTCATCCAGGGAGCCCTTGCCTGGCCATGAGTTGCAGCCACCTCTGGGGTGGGACGTGGGGGGGGGCTGGTTATTTCTCCTACCTGAAGTGGTTGTGCTCATGCTGCTGGAACTGGAGCCCCCAGATCCTGTGGTGACTGCGGGGAGATGAAAGGAGGGTGAGACTCAGATCTTGGACCCTTCTGCCCACCCCACCCCCACCCCCAGCTCTGCCAGTGCCCCTCACTCCCAACCCACAGTCCTGGCTATCCCAGCCCTGGGATTCCCCTCAACAGCTTGCCCCTCATTCCTGACCCACAACCCCCTGCTCTCCCACCTGGTCCTTCTTCCATTTTTAACGTCCCTCTCACTCTTTTCAGGCTGAGCTCTTATGTGGGGAGCTTTTCCCAGCCAAGTCACACCTAACTGGGGTGTTGCAGCTAGGGGAACTGGGGGGCACATTTTGGGGCAGAGCAGTTATGTGCGGTATGATTGGGGGGATGGACAAAGCCCTGGCTGGGATGATTCAGTTGGGGATTGGTCCTGCTTTGAGCAGGGGGTTGGACTAGATGACCTTGAGGTCTCTTCCAACCCTAATCTTCTATCATTCTATGATCCTATGACTGGGGCTACGTGGAGGGGATCTGGCTTGGCCTGGAGTGGGGTGCTCCCACAGTTGGTCACCCGTCTTCTCCGTGATGCCCACTCCCTGCGCTAGATGTGTTTCCCCCCCTCTGCATTTTGGTCTCCATCTGGCCGTGTCATGCAAAGAAAGAACTGAGATTAGAAACAACGGATCAGCCACCTCTGGGGCGGAGCAGCCAGGGAACAGCTGAACATAACGCCACACAGGGATGGCTGCTAGGCACTGATATTCACCTCTCAAATCCGAGTTGGGGTCGGACGAGGTCATGACGCCAGAGTCCTGCCCCAGTTTGGGCCTCGGGGTGACGATTGCTGATGAAGGATAAAAGCCTCCGTGTGCGTGTGTGGCAGCTAGTCTGTATCACACACACGCACACCCCACAGCACCGGGCTGATCCCACACATACAGAGCGCCCCTTCTGGGTCCCAGCCCACTCCCTGCAGCACAGAGCCCTCTGCTGACCGCCCGCTCCCCGCAACCCTGCTGACTCCCCACTCCGCTCTCAGCAGCACAGCCCCCCTACTCACTCCCTGCCCTGTTCCCCACAGCACGTCTGTCCATGCCGTGGGCCCTGGGCTGGAACTTACCCCCCTGCTCACCCGCAAGGGTTGTCTCAGCCAGCAAAGTCATCGCTACGACATCCTTCGTGGCGTTATCTGTGGGAGCAAAGGGCTGGGTGGGAGATTTCGGTGGCTGGGTGGGGGGAGCCCCACCCATGCTTGTCCTCAGCCACCCAGCTTCCATTGGGTGAGAGGGTGTGTGTCCCTGCTGCCCCCTGCTGGAGGGGACGAGCCCTGCTCCGTGTGTGTGTATGCAGTGCACGCGGCCCGGAAATAGACCTACTCTGCTACACATCATATTCCCTGTACAGCACCTGACTGAGGGGGATTCCCCTTTCTACCCCTAAAGAGAAGGAACCTGAGACACAAAGAAGCAAAAAGACATGTCCAAGGTTACGCAAAAGGACAGAAACAGAGGGGGCAGAGCAGACCCCCAGGAGCCCTGACGCCCAGCCCCCCTGATCTAGCCACTAGACCCCATCCCCTCCTAGAGCTGGGATAGAACCCAGAAGTCCTGGTTCCCAGCCCCACTGGTCCCTCCTACAGATGTTTCCCAAGACAGGATTTCCTGGTCAGTCAAGGGGTCTGGTGCCCCAGGGCTGTGGGTGCTGGTGCTACCCAGGGTGTGGTGCCATAGGGAAAGGCAGGTGACACTTACCTTGCTGAGCCAGAACCAGGCCCGGGACCAGGCCCAGGAACAAGAACAATATGGAGATCTGGACCTGCAGCAAAACCAGAGCGATTCAATTGTCCTGGGCTCTGCTGGTAGCCCTCACTCCCACCCGCAGCCCCCTGCCAGCCCCGGAGCCCGCCTCCAGCTCTGCCAGTGCCCCTCACTCCTGTCCTGCAGCACCTGCTCGCCCTGCCCTGGGCTGAGCTGCGCCACTGTATATATTTATATATACTGACTCAGACTTCCCACGAGGGGCTACTACGGTGACCGACGTGTGTGAAACATTTTCAGAGCCTGACAGGCCTGGGAGGAGAGACCCAGCCGTGCTGGGGTGGGGATGGGGGGGATTTGCCGTCTTGATTTATGAGCTACTGGGGGAGCCGCTGGCCCTAGCGACGGGCTCAGGCTCCCAGCAGACTCAGGCAGCATCACCACGCCGGCCACACCCGGGGCAGATCTCTCCTCTCCCAGCGACGGGCTCAGGCTCCCAGCTGACTCAGGCAGCATCGTCACGCCGGCCACACCCGGGGCAGATCTCTCCTCTCCCAGCGACGGGCTCAGGCTCCCGGATGACTCAGGCAGCATCGCCACGCCGGCCACACCCGGGGCAGATCTCTCCTCTCCCAGCGACGGGCTCAGGCTCCCGGATGACTCAGGCAGCATCGCCACGCCGGCCACACCCGGGGCAGATCTCTCCTCTCCCAGCGACGGGCTCAGGCTCCCGGATGACTCAGGCAGCATCGCCACGCCGGCCACACCCGGGGCAGATCTCTCCTCTCCCAGCGACGGGCTCAGGCTCCCGGATGACTCAGGCAGCATCGCCACGCCCTGGGCAGATCTCTCCTCTCCCAGCGATGGGCTCAGGCTCCCAGCTGACTCAGGCAGCATCGCCACGCCGGCCACACCCGGGGCAGATCTCTCCTCTCCCAGTGATGGGCTCAGGCTCCCGGATGACTCAGGCAGCATCGCCATGCCGGCCACACCCAGGGCAGATCTCTCCTCTCCCAGCGACGGGCTCAGGCTCCCAGCTGACTCAGGCAGCATCGCCACGCCCTGGGCAGATCTCTCCTCTCCCAGCGATGGGCCCAGGCTCCCAGCTGACTCGGGCAGACTCATGTTTGATCCCCAAACCTGCGAGCTAGAAATGCCGTCCCTCCCCCCACACACACACAAATCGAACTCTGAGGCAATCCCAGGGTATAGAGGAGAACCCTCCACCCTGCATGGTGAACAGCCCGGGGGTGGGGAGGCGGGTCAGGCCAGGCTGCGGGGGGCTGCTCTGATCTCAGGGCAGGTGAATGCCCTGGAACTCACACTGGCTCCCAGGGGCCTGGTGACTGGGCCTCACCCAGGGACTGGACACAGCTGGCTCACAGGGCAGATGATTCAGCTGGGGTGGAGCGTGTACAGAGACAGATAGAGAGATAGGGACCGGATGCCATGTCGGGGGATGTAGGTCTACAACCGTTAGCTGCAGCCCCGTATGCACATCAGCCTGGTGGCCTGGTTCCCATCCCAGGGCCCCCCCCCTCCCCCGCCCCTTGCCGGCCCCTCTTCCCCCCCGCCCCCATGCGGCCAGGACACCTGGTTCCCATCACCAGCCTGCCTGGCTCCCCATGCCCCTCCCCACTCAAAGCCCCCCCTCCTGCAGCCGTGACCCACCAGGGTTACACGTGGCAGGAAGTCGGGGCCGTGGTGCTGGATTGGGGGCACAGCTGGCTCTGATAAGAGCCGGGGAACCCAGGCGTCCGGAATGGGGGGTGGGGACTCACCCTCATGGCAGCAGGCGCTGGGACGGCGTGTGAGCAGGAATGGGAGGGCAGCGCTCGGGCGGCAGAACAAGGAGGCCTCACAAGTCATTTCCTCCCGCCGGTACTTCCTGCAAGGCGCGTGTGTGTGAGGGAGACCGTGTGTGTGCGTGCACGCAGAGGACTGTTTGTCTGCCAGTGGTGTGGCCGCAAAATGAAAGGGAACCCCGAGAAGCGGAAACGAAGAGGCAGAGAACTGCCCTGCCCCAGAGATGGCTGCGTCTCAGCCCCAGGCGACCCTTCCCCATACAGCGTTATGTGCAGATGTTCCCCACCTGCCCCGCCCCAGAGATGGCTGCATCTCAGTGTGCTCAGTTCCCCGCTCCTGCCCCCTGTCATTTCCTTATCCCCAGGGAGCTGGGCAGATGGGGATCCGGACTCTACCCAGCCCCACACAGCAGAGGGCTGCCCAGCAGGAGCCTACCCACTGGCATGTGCCCTGGGTAGATGGGGGAGATTCAGGAATGGGAGCAGGACAGGAGGTAGGGCAAGGCTGGTGGTGAGCCCCAGTGCATGCTGGGAGTCCCACTCCGGGCCTGGTGCATGCTGGGAGCTCTGCTCTGATCGTGGTGCATGCTGGGAGTCCCACTCCAGGCCTGGTGCACGCTGGGAGCTCTGCTCTGATCGTGGTGCATGCTGGGAGTCCTGCTCCAGGCCTGGTGGATTTTGGGAGTCCCAGTCTGCATTGATGCATGCTGGGAAGGCTGGGGCATGCTGGGATAGGGCCTCTGTCTTCCTTTTTCAGAGCTCTGCCGAGAGGGGCCAGTTGAGTGGCCTCTGGGGCTCAAACCCACCCTGTCCCCAGGGCGCTAAATGGCCGAGAGACATGGGGCCAGAGGGAAGCGGGCACTGCCAGAGGGGAAAAGCCCTGTACCCCATTCCCCCTCGCCCCGCCCTGTGTAGGGCCGTGTCCCAGATTCCTCTCCATTATTCCTGGGCAGGTCCCCAGCTTGGTCCCCCTGAAGATTCGCCCCTCACAGTCCCGGTCAGTGCTGGGGACTCCAGCTGCCGCCCCCCCGCCCCCTCCCCACACACACATCCCAGAAACCTGCGTTTAGCCGTGGATCCCTCTTGAGACCTAACGGCTCAACTCCTGAAGAATGGCCTTGGAGAGCAATGCCACTGTTCTCCACAGTGTGCTCCAGGTGAGCCGTCCCCATGCGGCGTTATGTGCAGCTGGTCCCCAGCCAGAGGTGGCTGCATCTCAGTGCCCAGGCAAGCCATCCCCATGTGGTGTTATGTGCGGCTGTTCCTCCGCTGCCCCACCCCAGAGGTGGCTGCATGGGTGGTGGGTATAATAGGCCAGGGGAGGCTAAGCCTCCCCCAGCAGGATGCGGCTCACCTCCCTCTGGAGGCATGCCGCCGGCCTGCCACATTTGGAGCGCTGCGAAAGGGCACCCAGGCCGTGGCCCAGCCCACACTCGGCCCGAAGCTCCACTCCCACATCCCGCTCTTCCCCCATAGCCCTGCCCATGCTGCTCCTCTTTCCGCCCTCACTCCACCTCTCCCCCGAAGCTGGCAGGGGCAGAACGGGGCTCCTCGTGCTGCGGTGGGGGGCTTGGGATTCCTCTGGCTCTGGTGGGTGAGGGGGGCTGGAAGGGGCAGGGGGCTAGCCTCCCCAATGGAGGATTCACCCGCCGCCCATGGGTGGCTGCACTTCAGCCCCAGGCAAGCCATCCCCATGCAACGTTACGTGTGACTGTTCCCAGTCTGCCCCGCCCTAGAGGTGGCTGCACTGTTCTTTCTCAATTCTTTCTTTGCATGGTCCTGAACACATGGAACCGAGATGTGGAGGATGAAAATACAGCACCTAGCGCAGGGAGTGGGCATCATGTGGAAGACAGGCTGCCCCAGGATAAGAGTACCCCACACAGTGGAAAAGATGAGAAAGAGAACTGCACCATCTTATATGTGTGTGTTTTCCTGCTGCCCTCTGCTGGAAGGGATCAGTCCTGCTGCGTGTGTCATAAACCCTGTACCGCGGATGGCTGCTGGGGATTCCCCCTCACCTCGGCACTGGCCTTGTAGTACTACACTGGGTGGGAGTCATGAGTGAGGGGCACCAGCAGACCTGGGGGTGGGGGGAGCCCAGGGCTGGGCTAGCAGGGGGCTGCAAGTTGGGAGTGAGGGGCATTGGCGATGGGGGTGAATAACAAAGTCGGAATAACAAAGTAAGAAACAACCCCATGTTTATTGAGCGCTGGGTCTGCTCTGCCCCGTGCTTGGGGGTGTGGGGGGCAGCCATAGGGTGGCGCCCCCTGGGGGCAGCTGAAAACACGTCATGAAAGCAGCACCCTGTCAGCATCCAGCTGCTGGCCCAGGGCCCAGGGCCCCGGGCCCAGGTGAGGCCTGTGTCTGGGCCTGGCGGGATGTTTTGGTGGTGTGTGGCCGTCCCCCCACATGGAGCACCCGCCCAATGCAGCGGGGAGGGGGGTGCCGTAAGCAAAGCAGTAATGGCATGAGAGTCACATGTGCTGGGGGGGACAGGAAGTGAAGGGGACCCAATGGGTCAAGATGGGGGGGGGGCAAGTGAGGCTAAGAGACCCCCCCTCCCTGCATATGGTGCCTGCTCCCAGCATGCAATGGGCTCGCCAACCAATTGGAGGCAGAGGTTCTAAAAGACAGAGGCTCAGATAACGGGGTTCCCCCTTCCCTGCCCCCACGGATGTCGCCGGGCGCTGGAGCCGAGGTCTTGGAGCTGTCCTGGGCGAGGGGGGGGCTGCAGGGTCTGCACCCCCCAGCCAGAGGGGGGCGCTACATTCCAATCACCAGGCCTACGCGCTGCCTGCTGGAGCTGCAAGAGAAACGGGGGGAGGGGGAGGAGTGAGAGAGGGACAGGGGAGATCAGGGCCTGAGGGGACCCCAGTGTCCAGGAGCTTCCTCCTCACCTCCAGCCCCAGCTGGGAAGATGCTTCGGCAGCTGCAGGAGGGCGTTGCCATGGCGTTACCATGGTGCCCCCACATCCCTGGCAACATCCTTCTCCAATGGAGACAAAGCAGCATCTGGAGGGGGAGCCTCACCTGACCCCCCCCGGCCCCCCCAACAGAGGGACAACCCCTTCCTCTACAGGACAGTCTGATGCCAGCCAGCAGGGGGCAGCAGGGACACCCCCCACCCCCATACAGACCCCCGACCTTCACTTACTTGGGGTCTTTCCTGGTTGCCTGGCCTCCGGCAGGCTGAGAGGGGACACAAAAGGGGAGACAGGTAAATTGTGGGGGGGAGGTCAAGGAGGGCTGGTGGGACTGTGGGGGGCAGCTAGAGTGGGGGGAAGTGGGGGTCTGCCCCACGGGGTTGGGAGGCAGTTAGAGTGGGGGAGATGCCCCTGGGGGACAGTGGGGGTCTTCTCCAGGGGGCCGGGGGCAATTACAATGTGGGGAGCTGCCCCGTGGTCAAAGGGGGGCAGTTACAATGTGGGGAGCTGCCCCTGGGAGTAGTTAGAGCAGGAGGCAGTGGGGGGCTGCCAAGGGGGCCGGGGAGCAAGGGGAGCAGTTATAGCGGGGGGGGGTGGGTGCAGCACCTACCTGGAGTCGGACTTTTTACATTTGAATTTCTTACCTGCAGGGAAGAGAGAGAGAGAGTGAGGGGGGGCAGCTGGGGGCAGGAGGGATTTGGGGGCAGATGATGGGGCAGGAGACCAAAGGGGAAGGGGTGGAGGGAGTAGTTGTGTGGGATAGGGTGAAGTTCAGGGGGGCAGGTAAGGGGCTGGCTGGGGGGGTGGCTCTGGGGCACAGGGGGCCTGACCAGGGAGGTTTGGGGTACAGGCGGCTGGCTGAGGGGCCAGCTTTGGGAGTTTGGGGAGCCAGCCAGGGAGTTTGGGGTGCAAGGGCCCGGCCGGGGGCGGGGGTTCTGGGAGGTTTGGGAGGCCGAGCAGAGGGGTTCAGAGGGCGGGGAACTGGCCAGGGGGTTTAGGGCCAGCTGAGGGGGTTCAGGGTTCATGGGAGATTGGGGCGCTGGCCGAGGGGGTTCAGGGGGCAGCCAGTGAAGTTTGGGGGTGGGGTTAGGGGCTGGCCAGGGGTTTGGGGGGTTGGGGGACCAGCCAGGGGAGTTTGGGAGTGGGAAACTGGCCAGGGGGATGCGGGGCTGGCTGGGGGGTTCAAGAGTCACGGGGGCTGTGGAGCCGGACACTGGGATTCAGAGTGGAGGGCTCGCTGGGGGGTTTAGAGGCTGGCCGGGAAGCTCAGGGGCAGGGTTGGCAGGCAGGCCGGGGTGGGGTTTCCATGTTTTGGGGGTTCAAGTGGCCAGCTGGGGGGTTTCAGTGTTATGGGGAGTTTGAGGGGCTGGCCGGGGAGGGTTGGTGTTCAGGGATGATTTGAGGGGGCGGCCAGAGGTTAGAGGGGCTAGGGGTCCAGCCAGGGGAGTTTGGGGGCAGAGGGCTGGGGGCTGGCCGGCTGGCCGGCGGGGTGTGGGATTTGGGTTTGGCTGAGGGTTTTAGGGGCAAGCCAGGGCTCTTGGGAGGATTGGGGGCCTGGCCGGAGGAGTTCGGGGGTGGAGGGTTGGCTTGCGGGGGATAGGAGCCAGCTGGGAGCTCAGGGGCTTGGGGGGCCAGCTGGGGGATGGGGTTCGGAGTTGAGGGCTGGCCAGGAGGAAGGGGGTCAGCTGGGGGAATTCAGGAGGGTTGTGGGGCCAGTTGCGGGGTTGGGGTTCAGGGGTTTGCAGGGCTGGCCGGCAGGATTCGGGGGTGGCGGATGGCTGGAGTTTAGTGGCCAGACAGGGGACTTGGGTGTTGGGGGTCTGCTGGGAGGTTTGAGGCGGTTTGGGAGCCAGCCAGGGGAGTTTGGGGGGATATGGGGACGACTGGGGGAGTTTTTGGGGTTGGGGGGCCTCTGTGGGGTTTGGGAGGGGTTGGGGGCCAGCCGGGGGAGTTTGGGGAGTTCGGGGCCTGCTGGTGGTTTCAGGGGCCAGCTGTTGGAGTTTCGGGGGGTTATGGGGCCGGGTGGGAGAGTTTGGGGTTTGAGGGGCCTGCTGGGGGGTTCAGGTGGGTTCTGGGGCCTGCTGGATTGTTTGGGGGGCTCGGGGGGCTTCTGGGGGGTTCAGGGAGTTCAGGGGCCAGCTGGGGGAGTTTGGGGGGCCTGCTGGGTGGTTCGGGGGGTTATGGGGCCAGCTGGGAGGGGTTAGGGACATTGTGGGGCTGGCCAGGGGAGTTTGGGGGGCTTTAGGAGCCTGCTGTGGGGGTTGGGGGGTTATGGGGTGTTCGGGGAAGTTTGGGGGGTTGGGGGCCCTGCTGAGGGGGTTGGGGGGCCAGCTAGGGGTTCAGAAGGGTTCTAGGACCTGCTGAGGGGTTATGGGGTGTTACGCGGCCATCCAGGGGAGTTTGGGGGGGTTGAGGGGCCAGACGGAGGATCACTCACTCAGCGCTGTCAGGATGCCCACCACGAACATGACAATGGCCAGGACAAGGCCGACCACGCGCAGGGTGTCATAGTCTGGGAGGAGAGGAGGGGTCAGAGACAGACAACCCCACAGCCGCTCGCCCCAGCCCCACAGCCCCCTGCCCCAGCCCGCTACCCCCTGCCCCCCCAGCTCCCACCAGCTCTAGTGAGGCCCCATGTTCCAGCAGACACCCCAGATGTGAGCTGGGCCAGGGGACGCCACGGAGGATCCCTGCTAGGCAGTGCCCCCCAAACTGGGGGCCAGACATGTGGAGCCGCAAACGGGGACAACTCCGGCCCCCTCCCAGCAGCACAGAAACATCAGCCCACGGGGCAGCCACACGGGTGGCCCCACTCACCGTAGGAGAAGGGATCCCGGTGTCCGTGGCCATCTGGAGAGAGAAGAGAGAGAGAGACGAACCCCTGAGCTACCCCAGCCCCGGAGAGGGCTCACCCGGCCCTGAGATGCAGCCACCTCTGGGGTGGGGCAGCTGGGGAACAGCTGCACATAACACCGCACGGGAGTTTGAGATAGGGAGGGACAGAGACTCCCATGTCATTCGCAGCAGCAGGATCATTGCTGCAGGGCAGAGGAAACCCCTGGCAAAGCCATTAACCCGGGCCAGAGCTCCCACCCTGGTTCGCACCCGCCTCCCCCAGCCTTGGCGAAAATGTCTTGCACTGAGTGAAGTCATCAAGAATCCAGGACAGGTCAGCAGCCCAGCACCCCCAGCGAGCCCCCTGCCCTGCTCCCCACAGCACAGCGCCCCCCACTGAGCCCCCGCCCCACTCCCTGCAGCCCAGCGCCCCCAGCGAGCCCCCTGCCCTGCTCCCCACAGCACAGCGCCCCCTACTGAGCCCCGGCCCCGCTCCCTGCAGCCCAGCGCCCCCAGCAAGCCCCCTGCCCTGCTCTCCACAGCACAGCGCCCCCTACTGAACCTTCGCCCCGCTCCCTGCAGCCCAGCGCCCCCAGCGAGCCCCCTGTCCTGCTCCCCACAGCACAGTGCCCCCCACTGAGTCCCCGCCCCACTCCTTGCAGCACAGCGCCCCCAGCGAGCCGCCTGCCCTGGTCCCCACAGCACAGCACCCCCTACTGAGCCCCCGTCCTGCTCCCTGCAGCCCAGCGCCCCCAGCGAGCCCCCTGCCCTGCTCCCCACAGCACAGCGCCCCCCACTGAGCCCCCTCCCCGCCCCATTCCCTGCAGCGCTGTCTGTTGGGGTGGCCCTGCAGGATGAATAATGCAAACCCCAATGCAGGCCATGGGGGGTTGCCATGGAAACAAGCACATCAGGAGTCTGCATCCTCAGCTGGCTGCCAGGGCGGGGTGGGGGGGCAGCAGGGAGGGAACCGGGGACCTGGCACCCAGCCACCACCTGCGGAAACCAGCCCTGGCACGGCCCTGCCAGTGACCGGCAGCCCCCTGCTCTCCTAGCCCTGGGTCCCGGCAGAGGGATCCGCGTGGGGGTACCTGGGGAGGTTCCCGGCTCTGGCACCTGGCCAGGGAATCAAGGGCTGGGCATAGACAGACAGATGGAGACCGGCAGGGAGTGCCCCCCAACACGCACCCACTCTGCCCTCCTGGTCCCCCCACCCCTGCATGGGCTGTGTCCTAGCAACCGGGGGGGGGGGCAAAGAGCACGTCCACCCCCCCAATATTAGGGCTCAACCTCAGGATGGGTGTAAGACAAAGACTGGCCATGACTCTACCCACCCCTGGGAGGCTCTGAGCCCTGCCCCCCAACCCTGGGCCGCCTCTACTGAGCCCCACTCCCCACCCCACCTCTGGGTCTCTTTCCCTACCCCCATCGTCTGGCCATTGGTTGACTGTCCCCATGTCCACCTCAACCCTAGATCCATGAGGTCAGCACTGACTGTGAGGGGGGAGCATCCCTGCATCACAGCCCCCCCCCCCGGTGAGCCCCCGCCCTGCTCCCTGCTGACTCCCTACCCCCACAGCACAGCGCCCCCCACTGAGCCCCCTGCTCCCTGCATCACAGCGCCCCCGCGGAGACCCCGCCCTGCTCCCTGCATCACAGCGCCCCCTGCTGACTCCCTACCCCCACAGCACAGTGCCCCCCGCTGAGCCCCCTGCTCCCTGCATCACAGCGCCCCCCACTGAGCCCCCGCCCTGTTCCCTGCATCACAGCGCCCCGTGCTGAGCCCCCGCCCTGCTCCCTGCATGACAGCGCCCCCCGCGGAGCCCCCGCCCTGCTCCCTGCATCACAGCACCCCCCGCAGAGCCCCCGCCCTGCTCCCTGCATCACAGCGCCCCCTGCTGACTCCCTACCCCCACAGCACAGTGCCCCCCGCTGAGCCCCCTGCTCCCTGCATCACAGTGCCCCCGCAGAGCCCCCACCCTGCTCCCTGCATCACAGCTCCCCCTGCTGAGCCCCCACCCTGCTCCCTGCATCACAGCGCCCCCTGCTGACTCCCTACCCCCACAGCACAGTGCCCCCCACTAAACCCCCTGCTCCCTGCATCTCAGCGCCCCCCGCGGAGCCCCCGCCCTGCTCCCTGCAGGCTCAGCAGCTGGGGGGCTCTGCAAGCAAACCAGCCACGCTCTCGCCCAGTGGCAGGTCAGCCGCCAGGCGAGCTCCCTCAGCCCAGATGCTGCCAGAGCTCTCGCCCGTTGCTGGGAGAGGGGGGGAGCTGCCCCCCAGTACAACTGATCCAGCAATGCTGCCTGAGTCTGCCGAGAGCCTACACCCATTGCTGGGAGAGGGATGGACTCTTCTGTTCATCTCAAGAGGGTGTTAATCCTGAAGCCTAGTGACAACAGTGTAGATGCCCACAGAGCCCTGTGCTGCTCAGCTGCTACACACACACACACACACACAGCTTGCACAGACACACACACAACACTCAGAGTGCTGCGCTGGCTTATCAGTGCCCAACTGGAGGGGGTGAGTGGGAGAGGCTGGAGAGGCTGGTGGGGTCACGGTGAGGGTGTGCAGTGTGTGTGAGTGCAGGGTTGATGCTGTTGTGGGGCAGTCTGAATGTGTGTGTGTGTGTGTGTGTAACCAACACTATAGCTGCATTAGAGCTGCACTGTTAATTTGAACTGCCCACCAGATTCAAAGCACACAGAGCTCACGGAGCACGGCTACGCTGGGAGTAACACACACGGCACAGAACACAGTGCACACACGCACACCCCCTGCACAGACAACACACTGCACAGAATGGACACACACACTAGGGGTGTAAAATGTTAACGGGTTAACCCGCCTTAACCGTCATTAACCCCTGGGCTGGCCAACCAACCAGCCCACGGACCCCCACAGCCCCACGCCAACCAACTGGCCCACCGACCCCTGGAGCCCCACGCCAACCAACCAGCCCACGGACCCCCACAGCCCCACGCCAACCAACTGGCCCACCGACCCCTGGAGCCCCACGCCAACCAACCGGCCCACGGACCCCCACAGCCCCATGCCAACCAACCGGCCCGCCGACCCCTGGAGCCCCACGCCAACCAACCGGCCCACGGACCCCCACAGCCCCATGCCAACCAACCGGCCCGCCGACCCCCGCAGCCCCAGGCCAACCAACCAGCCCGCCGACCCCCGCAGCCCCACGCCCACCAAGCGGCCCGCCGACCCCCGCCAACCAACTGGCCTACCGACCCCCGCAGCCCCATGCCAGACAACCGGCCCGCCGACCCCAGCAGCCCCATGCCGGCCAACCAGCCCACCGACCCCACAGCCCCACGCCAACCAACCGGCCCACCGACCCCCGCAGCCTCACACCAACCAACCGGCCCACCAAACCCCGCAGCCCCACGCCCACCAACCAGCCCGCCGACCCCCGCAGCCCCACGCCAACCAACTGGCCAGCCGACCCCAGCAGCCTCACACCAACCAACCGGCCCGCCGACCCCCGCAGCCTCATGCCGGACAACCAACCCGCCGACCCCCGCAGCCCCACGCCAACCAACCGGCCCGCCGACCCCCGCAGCCCCATGCCAGACAACCAGCCGGCCGACCCCAGCAGCCCCATGCCAACCAACCAACCCACCGACCCCCGCAGCCCACAGCGACTGACCAGCCCACCAACTCCAACGGCCCCACGCCGGCCAACTGGCCCGCCGACCCCAGCAGCCCCACACCAGCCAGCCAGCTGACCCCAGCCCCTGCCACACCGGCCGGCTGAACCTGACCTCAGCCCCTCTCCTTTTAATCAGTTAACCGTTTAAACAATCATTTTACTCATTGAAATGGTTCACTTTTTGAACGCTATTTACATCCCTAAGACACACACACAGCACAGAGTGGAACACACCCACTGCATAGAGCACACACACACACAGAGCCGGACGCAGACAGCTCCCGAATCCCTGTGCTGACCGGGGGGGGTGGGGGGGGACTCTTGGCAGCGCAGCCAGCCGCAGAGCCACAGCCCAGCCAGCACGAACTCCCCACGCCAGAGCCCGGCCCCGAGACACACAAACCCCGTAGGCACCCGCTGCCCCCCCAGACACCCAGCGCACACTCGCAGTACACACCCCACTGCCCCCCCATTCGCTCGATCCCACACCCACAGGGGAGAGTGGCTACACACCGCAGTGCACACGCACACCACACACTGCACTACACAACACCCCGTGCGACACAGCCCACCAAACCCCTTCAGCATGCGCACCCCCCCCTTGCACAACCCCCCACCGCGCGCACACAACCCCAACACAACAGCCCACTGCACACCTGCGAGGGGCCGGGGGGCGGACAGGCAGACAACACCTAAAAGCCAGTCCCTTGGAGTCAGGCACACTGCTGCCCCTAGGCAGCCTCACACTCACACACTATAGCACTTACACCGTCACCCCCTCACAACCCAATACACCCCCAAACATACACACAATCACAACCTCACTTGGCCACACTCATTGTGACCCAGCACACACACTGCCAGACCCTTGCAAAAATTCACACACACATACAAATTGTCAGGCCCTCGCAACCCGACACCGAGCCCCACAAACATCCCACAGCGTGTGCCGACACACGCATGCACACACAGCCCCACACCCACAAAGGACATGGGGTAGCGAGAGACTCTTTCACAGCCCGACAATCACACACCATTGCGGCCTGAGGAAGGCTGCGGTAAGAGTACTGTGCTGTACGATGGGAACCCACCCCACACCCAGTTACACCCTGAACACGCACTGTGCCCACACACACACACACACACACCCCCGCACTCACACACACAGCCCACCCTATCTGCAGCAACTCCATGGGGACTGCAGGGGAAAGGGACAGACAGAGTGCACTTCCCCACACAACCTTACACCGTATACACTGACACAACACACACACACACAACCTCACACACATTCGCACCACATACACTAACACAACATACGCCTTATGCCTCAAAACACGCTGCACTGCATACACATGGGACACACACACGCACCACACACATACTGTACCAGACACACACACTGCACGAGGGCTCCCAGTTCCCATCCCAGTCACTCCCGCAGCCTCTGGTAAAGGGGGAGCCGGGAGTCGTAGCCCCACAGCTCCCTCCTCCCCCAGGTCCCCCCCCCCCCGCCCCACAGCTCCCTGCTCCCCCAGGCCCCCCCAACTGCCCCCCTCCCCACAGCTCCCTGCTCCCCCAGGCCCTCCCTGCGCCACAGCTCCCTGCTCCCCAGGCCCCCCCTGACTCCCCCCTCCCCACAGCTCCCTGCTCCCCGCAGACACCACCCCCCTGCCGCTGCCTCCCCGAAGCTGATCTGCAGCCCCTCTCACTTCCTGTGTGTGGCAGCTGCTTCCCAGCTATGTCTGGAGCTGTGAGTGTCCCGGAGCCAGCCAGCCCTGAATCCATCCCTCCATCCCTCCCTCCGTCCATCCAGCCCTGAATCCATCCCTCCCTCCATCCCTGAATCCATCCCTCCATCCATCCATCCCTGAATCCATCCCTCCAGCCAGCCAGCCTTGTATCCATCCCTCCATCCATTCCTCCCTCCATCCCTGAATCCATCCCTCCATCCCTCTCTCCATCCAGCCCTAAATCCATGCCTCCATCCATCCAGCCCTGTATCCATCCATCCCTCCATCCAACCCTGTATCCATCCCTCTATCCATCCCTCCGTCCAGCCCTGTATCCATCCCTCCACCCCTCCCTCCATCCAGCCCTGAATTCATGCCTCCATCCATCCAGCCCTGTATCCATCCCTCCCTCTGTCCAGCCCTGTGTCCATCCCTCCATCCATTCCTCCCGCCACCCCTGAATCCATCCCTCCATCCAACCCTGTATCCATCCCTCTATCCTCCATCCATCCAGCCCTGTATCCATCCCTCCATCCCTCTCTTCGACCAGCCCTGTATCCATCCCTCCATCCAGCCCTGAATCCATCCCTCCATCCATCCAGCCCTGAATCCATCCCTCCAGCCAGCCAGCGTTGTATCATCCCTCCATCCATTCCTCCCTCCATCCCTGAATCCATCCCTCCATCCCTCCATCCCTCTCTCCATCCAGCCCTGAATCCATGCCTCCAGCCAGCCAGCCCTGTATCCATCCATCCCTCCACCCAACCCTGTATCCACCCCTCTATTCTTCCCTCCATCCAGCCCTGTATCTATCCCTCCCTCCATCCAGCCCTGTATCCATCCCTCCATCCATTCCTCCCTCCACCCCTGAATCCATCCCTCCATCCCTCCCTCCGACCAGCCCTGTATCCATCCCTCCATCCAGCCCTGAATCCATCCCTCCATCCAGCCCTGAATCCATCCCTCTATCCTTCCCTACATCCAGCCCTGAATCCATCCCTCCTCCCCCCGCACACACCTTCCCTCTGTCCATCAGCCCCTTGGGGCAGAGCCGTGTGCCCAGGCAGGGAGCTGGCATGGTGAGGATGGGGGGGAGGGGACCTTGGGCAGCAGCCCGGCACTCTGGCCATTGGGGGGTGAGTCTGATGTGGAGGAGTGGGGTGGCTCTTCAGGGAGAGGGGGGTGGGATGCCAGGGGTTGGGTGGTGCAGCGGGAGCAGGGGGCAGGCAGAGGGCTGCAATGCCAGGGACTCGGGCTGCATGGGCGCAGCGGTCCTGCAGTTCTGGCTTCAGCATCAGGGATGAAGGGGGGATTCGGGCTTTGTGGATGCAGCGGATTCGGGCACTGTGGGAGCAGGGGGAATCAGGCACCATGGGAGCAGGGGGAGTTGGGCACCATGGGAGCAGGGGTATTTGGGCACTTTGAGCAGAGGGGAACAGGGCACCCTGGGCACAGGGGAATGAGGCACTGTGGGCAGAGGGGAATCGGGTACCATAGGAGCAGGGGGAGTCGGGCACTGCGGGCGCAGGGGAGTCGGGCACCACAGGCGCAGGGGAGTCGGGCACCATGGGCAGAGGGGAGTCGGGCACCGTGGGCAGAGGGGAGTTGGGCACTGCGGGCGCAGGGGAATCGGGCACCACGGGCGCAGGGGAATCGGGCACCGCGGGCGCAGGGGAATCGGGCACCGCGGGCAGAGGGGAGTCAGGCACTGCAAGCACAGGGGAATCAGGCACTGTGGGCAGAGGGGAGTCGGGAACTGTGGGCAGAGGGGAATCAGGCACCGCGGGCAGAGGGGAATCAGGCACTGCGGGCGCAGGGGAGTTGGGCACCGTGGGCAGAGGGGAGTCGGGCACTGCGGGCAGAGGGGAGTCGGGCACCGTGGGCAGAGGGGAATCAGGCACTGCGGGCGCAGGGGAGTTGGGCACCGTGGGCAGAGGGGAGTCGGGCACTGCGGGCGCAGGGGAATCAGGCACCGCGGGCGCAGGGGAATCAGGCACCGGGGGCAGAGGGGAGTCGGGCACTGCGGGCAGAGGGGAGTCGGGCACTGCGGGCAGAGGGGAGTCGGGCACCGTGGGCAGAGGAGAGTCGGGCACTGCGGGCAGAGGGGAGTTGGGCACCGTGGGCAGAGGGGAGTCGGGCACTGCGGGCGCAGGGGAATCGGGCACCGCGGGCGCAGGGGAATCAGGCACCGCGGGCAGAGGGGAGTCGGGCACCGTGGGCAGAGGGGAGTCGGGCACTGCGGGCAGAGGGGAGTCGGGCACCGTGGGCAGAGGGGAATCAGGCACTGCGGGCGCAGGGGAGTTGGGCACCGTGGGCAGAGGGGAGTCGGGCACCGCGGGCAGAGGGAGGATCTGGGCACCGTGGGATTCAGGCCCCCTGGTGCGGGTGGCCGGGGAGGGGCTCACCGTGCCTAGGTGCCTCGGTGGGGGTGGCCATGCTGCAGCCGCGGCTCTCTCCCGTCGCAGGAGCGAATGCGGCAGCGGCCGAGGGAGGGAGCGGGCGGGAAGCGGTTTTTTTTTTTTTTTTTTCCGCTGCGCATGGAGGAGGGCGGCGGCCAATGGGAGTCAGACGCGGCTGGGCTCGGGGTGGGGGGCGGGGGGAGCTGCCTGGCTGGGGAGGGGGCAACCTCTCCAGCCGGCCCTGCCGTGCTCCCCCCACTCCTGTCACCTGCAGCTACCTCGACTCTCCACAGGGCTTCCCCAGCGTTACCTACAGGGTGGTTCTCCAGTCCCTGAGATGCAGCCACCTCTAGGGTGGGGCAGCCGGGGAACAGCCACACATAACACCATAGAGGGACAGCTCACCTGGCACTGAGAGGCAGCCACTCCTGGGGTAGGGCAGCCAGGGAACAGCCGCACATAACACCACAGAAGGACAACTCACTTGTCACTGAGATGCAGCCACTTCTGGGGCAGGACAACCAGGGAACAGCCACACATAACACCATAGAGGGACAGCTCACTTGGCACTGAGATGCAGCCACTTCTGGGGCAGGGCAGCCAGGGAACAGCCACACATAACACCATAGAAGGACAGCTCACCTGGCACTGAGATGCAGCCACCTCTGGGGCAGGACAGCCAGGGAACAGCCGCACATAACACCATAGAGGGACAGCTCACCTGGCACTGAGATGCAGCCACCTCTGGGGCAGGACAGCCAGAGAACAGCCGCACATAACACCATAGAGGGACAGCTCACCTGGCACTGAGATGCAGCCACCTCTGGGGCAGGACAGCCAGGGAACAGCTGCACATAACACCATAGAGGGACAGCTCACCTGGCACTGAGATGCAGCCACCTCTGGGGCAGGGTGGCTGGGGAACAGCCGCACATTACACCATAGAGGGACAGCTCACCTGGCACTGAGATGCAGCCACCTCTGGGGCAGGGTGGCTGGGGAACAGCCACACATAATGCCACAGCAAGATCGCTAGTCCAGTGTGGAGATGCAGCCACCAACCCCACATACTCCCCTGCCCCACCCTCCCAGAGCCGCCCCACGTGCCCACCAACCTGGGTTAGGTGCCCCACCTCTCACAGTGCTGGGAGCAGTCAAAGATGCAGACACCCCCTCCCACAGAAAAGCATGTTCATCATAGAAGTTGCCTTCTTTTGTGTGCAGACCCCCCCCCCCCACCCCGACCCACTGCACAGACCCACAGTGAGGCCTGGTCTATGCTGCCACTTTAATAGTGCTGCAACTTCCTCGCTCAGGGGTGTGAACCCCCCACCCCGAGCGCTGCAAGTCTCAGCGCTGGAAAGCAGCAGCATAGGAAGAGCCCCAGCGTGGGGAGCTGCTCCCCTCATGGGGGGGGCTTTTTCCCCCACGCTGGTGCCACGACTACACAGCCACGTTAACGACACCGCGCTTTAGCCTGGCTAGTGGAGACATGCCCTGAGACAGTCCCTGCCCCACAGCACCCAGTTTAAACCGCCACAGTGGGGGAGGGGAAACTGAGGCACCAAGTGGGAAAGGGCCTTTGGCGGTTTCCAGATCCACCAGCCACAGGAGTTGAAGGGCCAAACTAGGTGAAGATGGATGGGGGGGGGGAGGGAGGGAGGAGGGGGGAGATATACAATTATGCAAATCACTACCTGGGCTCATTTGTATATCTGCATTCATTTCAGCCTAATCCAGAGAGCCCTGTGGCTGTCCAGCCTGGGCAGGGCTGGGCCAAGAGCTCTGGGGGATTGAGGGTAAAATCTCAAGGGGATACTGGCCAGCAGGAGGGAGACAGTCCTCGTGCATTGGGGGATGGGGGTTCGGGCTGGGGGGTCACAGGGCAGCGCCAGGGCCTGGGGCACACGGACCCCTCTGCTGGGTCAAGGACTAGCAACGTGAGAGCTGTGACCTGACAAACATGCGCGCGCGTCCTGCTGCCCCCTGCTGGAGGGGATCAAACCTGCTTTGTGTCTGCTCATGCACCGCCCAGGGATCAGGCCCGCCCCCTACACACCCATGCAGAAAGCACCCGCTCAGCCACGGGCCGGGATCCCACCACACCCGAGCCGGTGACTGGGACAGGACCTGCTCCCAGCGCACGACTCTTGGGGCAGCTTCTCTAGCTGGCCCAGCCCCTGCCCCACGGCGCCCTTGGAATGGCCTGTCCGCGATCACAGACCATGCACTGGCGACCGGGAGCCAGGGAGGAGAGAGAGGGGCTGCGGGTCGGGTCAGGAGTGAGGGGCACCAGCAGAGCTGGGGGGGAGCCCAGGGCTGAGAGGGCAGCAGGCTGCGGGTGAGGGGAACTGGCAGAGCTGGGGGGGCAAGCTTGGCAGCGGGGGTGGGGAGGGGTTCAGTGCTGACACACAGTGGCTCCCACCCCAGGCAGTAAGTGCCAGGAGGCAGATGGAGGGGGCAGGTAGCGTTTATTGGGAAGCCATCTCCGGCCAGCGACTACGGACAGCGCCCCCGGCTGGACACAGGGACACTTGCAGAGGCTGGGGGGGGTTCCTGCTGCCCCCTGCTGGAGGGGATCAGCCCTGACCCAGAGGTTGGAGCCAGCTGTTCCCACCACAGTCCCATGACGGACACTTCAACAGGGACCCCGACTGCCGCCCCCCACGGTCACCCCTCCCTGCACCCCTCACACGCAGGGCTCTTGGCACCACTGCCCAGAGCCCACGAGGGCAGCACCCCTAGAATGTGGGGGTGTTCCCCTGCTGCTGGGGACAGGCCCTGCTCTGTGTGTCCCTGCTGCCCCCTGCTGGAGGGGGACAAGCCCTGCGCTGTGTGTGTGTCTCGGCTGCCCCCTGTTGGAGGGAATGAGACCTGCCGCATGTGTGTGTCCCTATTGCCCCCCGCTGGCTGGCTCAGATTCTGCGGGCTGCAATCAGAGCTTAGGGGGGCCTGGTCTAGGCTAAGTGCTACGGCTATGCAGCATGGGGCGGGGGAAGAGGGAGTCACTCTTCATATCCAGGGAGAGTTCTGCGCCTTGGGGAGACCTGCACAAAGAGCAAACGGGAAGGGATTATGTATGGACAATGAGCAACACTGCCCCACCCAAGGGAGAACCCAGGAGTCCCGGCTCCCAGCCCCCCTGCTCCAGCCCCCTAGACCCCACTCCCCTAGCCAGGGATAGAACCCCGGAGTCCTGGCTCCCAGTCTCCCCTGCTCTAACCCTCCAGACCCCACTCTCCTCCCAGAGCTGGGGCTAGAACCCAGGAGTCTTGGTCTCTATGTAATGTGGATGACTGCCACAGTAGGAATGCAGATCCACAGAACTCATAGCAGCCGGCAGCCCCTGGAGGGGAAACCCCCATGCCCCATTCCCCACCTCCCTGAGTCAGCCAGTCCCCCACCCTGGGGCCAGAGCCAGCGCCCAGTGTTTCATTTGTAGTGAAAGAGGTGCCGGGGCCCCAGCAATTTTTTAGCACTTCTAACTAATGCAGCAAGCCCGGAGGTGCCAGGGCTCTTGACGGCCCAGCCCGGAGATGCCAAGGGCTCAGCCCTGGCACAAACTGAGCACTGCTCATGTTCCCCTGGGGGAAAGGGCCCCATGTCCCATACCTTCCCCCTGCCTCCCCACTCACCAGCCTCTGGGCCCGCCTATCTCATCCGGGTGGACAAACCTGTAGAGAAGAGTCAAGGAGTCAGGTGCCCAGGGCGGGGTTCTGCCTGCGGGAACTGGGGTCAGATCCTTGATAGACCAGCCCTGCGGGGGTGGGGAGAGGACCCCAGCATCCTGGCCATGCCCTCCCCCAGCATGTGTCACACAGGGTCACCAAGGGTGGGAGGGGAGGCAGAAGTGGATTAAGATTTATTAGGACCCTTGGCACAAAGAACTTTTGGGCCCCCCACACTGCCTCCCTGTCACCATGGGCCCCCGCCCCCGAGGCCCCGCCCCCTGGTCAGGCCAGGCCAGGCCAGGCCAGAAGCTGGAGCCAGGCAGGGCTGGCCTTAGGGAAAATGGTGCCCCTGTCCCCTGTGAGCATGTTGGCCCCCACATTGCCCATGGCCCCCATGGTCTCTCCACTCCCCAGGGCCCTGCTGCCTCCTCCCAGCGCTTAATTTGTATTGAACGAGGTGCCGGGCTCAGCCCCAGCACAAAGTTAAGCACTGGCCAGGTGGCCGGAGAGCAGCGGCTGCTGGCTCCAAAGACAACACCAGCAGCGAAGAAGTAAGAGGCATGGTGTATATGGTGTATTGCCCCCCCTACTCTGTGCTGCACTGTGCCCTCCGTGCCCCCAACCCCCACCCAAGCCCTGGTCCCCCGGCACCCCTCACCTTGGGCCTGTGCCCCACGGCCCCCCCACCCCTGCACTCCTCTCCTGCACCCCTACCCTCTGCCCTGTGCCCCACACGCTCCCAACTCCCAGCCCTATGCCCACCGCGCTTCCAACCCCTGCACTCCCCTCTTGCACCCCCACCCTCTGCCCTGTGCCCCACACGCCCCCAACTCCCAGCCCTGTGCCCACCGTGCTTCCAACCCCTGCACTCCCCTCTTGCACCCCCACCCTCTGCCCTGTGCCCCACACGCTCCCAACTCCCAGCCCTATGCCCACCGCGCTTCCAACCCCTGCACTCCCCTCTTGCACCCCCACCCTCTGCCCTGTGCCCCACACGCCCCCAACTCCCAGCCCTGTGCCCACCGTGCTTCCAACCCCTGCACTCCCCTCCTGCACCCCCACCCTCTGCCCTGTGCCCCCCACACTCCCAACCCCCACCCTGGCCCTGTGCCCCTCACATTCCCAACTCCCAGCCCTGTGCCCACCGCGCTTCCAACCCCTGCACTCCCCTCCTGCACCCCCACCCTCTGCCCTGTGCCCCCCACACTCCCAACTCCCAGCCCTGTGCCCACCGTGCTTCCAACCCCTGCACTCCCCTCCTCTGTAGGCCCATGTGTTAATCCGAGGCTGCAGGATGCCTGGTACTTACGGCGAATGGAGCTTCGGAGAGTCCCTTCCTCCTCGTCTGGTTCACCAGTCCTGGGGGGACAGCAGCATTACATGGGTCCCTGTACTCTCAGCAGCCCCCCAGCCCCCACCCGCCCATGTCCTTCACTCCCAACCCGCAGCCCCCATTATCCCAGCAAGGGGCTCCCCTCCCCCACAGCTCTGCCGGAGCCCCTCACTCCTGACCTGCAGCCCCCTCCGGTCCCAGCCCTAGGGTGCGTTGCGAGCGGGGGGCAGTGGGGTATTTACCTTTGTTGCTGGTTAAATTTACAACGGCAGCGTCGACCTAGAAAAGATAAAACAGTAAATACGCCCTGGCAGCGAGATGGCGTGGCAGGGCAGGACAGGACAGGGCGGGGCAGGACAGGGAGCTGCGGGGGGGCTGGGAGCCAGGACTCCTGGGTTCTATCCTGGCTCCAGGAGGGGAGTGGGGTTTGGTGGCTTGGGGGGGTGCTGAGTAGCAGCAGGCTGAGCAGCGAGGGGTTAATGAAAGCAGACTGGGGGAACTGTGGGGGTTAGCCATCACACCCCCTCCCCCCCGCAGCAGATACAGATGGAGCCAAAGCTCTGGGTGAGATTTATGGGGCTGAAGGGACCTGGTGTCCAACCAGCCCCAGGAGCAGCACCCAGAGGAACCAGCCACCCAAAAACTCCCCCTCCTCTCTGGCTGAGCAACTGACTGGCTCAAGGGGATGGGACATGGAGCCTTCCCCTCTAGGGGGCATTGGCCCTGATCCAGCCTCAGGGCAGGGGACTGGCTGGGCAGGGAACAGGACATGGGGCCTTTCCCCTCTAGGGGGCGCTGGATACTCACTGAGGATGATGAGGATTCCCAGCAGAAAGAGGATGACCGCGAAGATGAGGCCTCCAATTCTCAGGGACTGATAGTCTGCGGGGAGAGACGGGCTCAGGGGGAGAGGGGACCTGCCCCCCCCAGAGAGAGACACCGATACACAACCATTGTACATGTGCGTTTGTGTGTCCCTGCCGCCCCCTGCTGGAGGGGCTGGGCCCTGGTCTGCATGTGTGTGGGCTGGTGCAGACATGCACTGATCCCTGCCATGCTGCCGCCCCCTAGTGGCTGCAGCTGGCACCGAAGAGAAATCTAATCTGTGCACCACAGACACCCTCCGCCCCCCTCCCAGCAGGTGCCAGCCCCTGGTCAGAGGCCCAGCTCAGCAGCCACCCGCCCTGAGACCCCCCAGCTCACCGTAGTTAAAGGGGTCGTGCTCCTTGGGAGGCTCTGAGAGAGAGAGAGAGAGAGAGAGAGGCGTTAAGGATCTCTGTCCTGGGATTCAGAGATGCTACGGAGACATGGAGTGCACTCTAACCCCTCTGGCCTCCAGTCTGTCCCCCCCACCCCCTGCTCTAACCCTTAGGCACCACTACCCTCCTAGTGCCAAAGAAAGAACCCAGGAGTCCTGATCCCACTCCCCTCCCAGAGCTGGGGACAGAACCCAGGAGTCCTGGCCCCTAGGGCTGGTCTAGACTGAAAACTTCCCTCAGAGTAGCTATGTTTCTGAGGGGTGTAAAAGACACCCTGCCCCCAAAAGCTGTGGCCAGCACTAGGCAGATGGACAAACTCTTCACTTGCCCAGCGACTGCTTGCTGGGGGCCCCCCGGCTGACCAGGGAGCCCCTTTGGCATCGCCCTGAGCATCTGCCCTGACATGCTGAGCCACTGGAGCCCTACTCGCCTCACCTCCTGGGGCCTGCCTGGCTGGTGAAGGGGGGCTGGGGCCCTTCAGGGGGCACTGACTCCCATCCAGCCCCAGGGTGGGGGACTGGCTGGCCCAGAGGGCAGGGAATGGGTGCCAGGGTCCCACAGGGTGTCTGGGGCAGAGCTGGGATTAGAACCGAGAGGTCCTGAGTCCTAGTTCACTGCTGTAACCATTAGACCTCCCCACGCCACTCCCCACTGCTGGGATTAGTTCCCCCCCTCCTCCTGCTGCTGGGATTCCACCCTCCTCCCACCCCACTGCCCCCTGCCCCGCTCCTGGGATACCTGCCCCCCACTGTCCCCTCCCCTGTGCTGGGATTCCTCCTCCTCGCTCACCTCACTGCCCCCTTTCCTGCTGCTGGGAGTCCCCCCCTGTTTTGGCTCCTCCCATCCCCACTCGCCCCGCTGCCCCCTTCCCTGCTGCTGGGACTCCTCCCCGTCCCCTCCCCACTCACCCCGCTGCCCCCTTCCCTGCTGCTGGGATTCCTCCACCCCCCCGCCCGCTCATGCCGCTGCTGGTTCCCCCAGGCTGTGCTCCCCACACTGGCGGTTTCCCCTGTCCCCCCCCCCAGCTGAGTGGGCAGATGGAGCTTTTTGAATCTCTGCAGTTTGGGCTCCCTCCAAGCTGCGAGTTGGTTGGTGCACAAAAGCCCCGGCCCTGCCCAGTGACAGATTGGGCAGGGACAGTGGTGGGGCTGGACCCCGACCCAAACTACAAACCTGGGAAACCACTGCAAGCCGGGGTGTGGCCACACCCCAGCACCCTAGTTCAGCACCTCTGATCCAGGGGTGCAGGTGCACCGCTTGGAGGGGGGCTGGAGCTAACCTGGGTGCTCTTCTCGAGGGGAGGGGGGTCTAGTGGTTAGAGCAGGGGGCTAGGCGCCAGGACTCCTGGGTTCTATCCCTGACTTGGGGGGGAGGAGTGGGGTCTAGTGGTTAGAGCAGGGGGCTGGGAACCAGGACTCCTGAGTTCTCTCCCCTAGGGTTGCCAACTTTGGTTGGATGAATTCCTGGAGGTTTTATCACATGACATTGTCTTTAATTCCTGGAGACTCCCAGACTATCCTGGAGGGTTGGCAGCCCCTTGTTCCCGGTGACATACCATAGGCCCTGGGTCTGGGATCCGGGTTCAGGGAGCTCCCCTGCGTTCTCTTGCCCCCGGCACTCACCAGCACTGGCTGCTCCCAGCAGGGCCCAGCAGAACAGCAGCAGGATCCACGTCCCCATGTCTGTCCTGCTGAGACACCAAGGGACAGAGGGTCAGCGCCGCCCGCCATGGGGGAGAAGGGAGGGGAGCACAGAAACAGGAAAAGCCAGGGAGGGACAAGATGGGAGGGTGAGGCCCTGGCAGGGCACGGGATGGGGGAAGCAAAGGGAGGGACTGTGGACCATGGGGGCGGAGGGGGTACGGTGAGGTCATGGCGCGTGGGGAGGGGCCCGGGTGGGGATTTACTGGGGGGCAGGGCTGGGATGGGAGGTACTGGGGGGCAGGAACAGGGCTGTGGCACGGGTAGGGGGTTCTGGGGGTCAGGGACGGGGTGGGAAGGTAGTGGGGGGTGGGGCTGTGGCAGGGGTGGGGGTGTACTGGGGGGCAGGATGGGAGGTACTGGGGGGAAGGAATGGGGCTGTGTCACAGGTAGGGGGTTGTGGGGGGCAGGGACGGGGTGAGAAGGTAGTGGGGGGGGAGGTACAGGGGGGCAGAAAGAGGGCTGGTGAGTGGGGCCGTGGCAGGGCCAGGATGGGAGGTAGTGGGGGCAGGGTGGAGCTGTGGCAGGGGTGGGGGAGTCTGGGGGGCTGGGGTGGGATGGGAGGTACTGGGGGGTGGGGCTATGGCCTGGGTACAGTCCATGGCAGGGTTGGGGGTGGGGCCAGGTCATTCACACCTGGCCCCTGCCTGGTGGGTCTGCTGGGGGCCAAAGGTTTGTTACCATAGAGATGTGACCTTGTGTCCCCCCAGCCTGCCGGGCAGTGTTTGCAGATGATAACCCTGCCCTGCCCCCTCAAGCCAGGGGACCCCAGGGTGGGAGGAGGGGCAGGCAAGAAGACCCTGGGCTGGCCTCATGCCTTTTGGACACCGAGTCCCACCAGCCTCACCCAGGGTTCTGCTCCCTCTGCACTTGGGGGGCGGGAGAAGCTGGCTCCTCCTCATCTCCCCGCCCAGCACTGTGCAGCCTGCAGCTTCGCATCAGTGCCCCCCCCCAGCTCCATCCATTAGACCCCACTCCCCTGCCAGAGCCAGGAGAGAACCCAGGAGTCCTGGCTCCCAGCCCCCTGCTCTAACCTGCCAGCAGTGACACATGGTAGGAAGGGGAGTGGGGATCTCTGTAGTCTCTAACCCCCAGATAGAGGACCCCCTTCTGAGATACGGGGGTGTGTGTAAATACCCACCCCCCTCGGTCCCTGCTTTGTCTGCAGCCAATAAAGGGTTAACCCAGGGGATTTGCATTTGCCAGCCTAATCCCTGGCACTGGGCGCCCGTAACCCTGGGCGCCCGTAACCCCGAGTTACGCCTTGCCCCCCCTCCAAGCGCTGGATGCCCCCCCTCCTGCCATTCCCCACAGAGCAGAGAACATTCCAGCCTGCATGCCCCACAGCCACTACACGTCAGCACCCCTGGGGCCTGCCTCTGCCCAGACCCCGCAGCACCCCCATTCTGCCAGGGCCCCTCACTCCCGACCTGCACCCCTATTATCCTAGCCCTGCCCCACCCCCCCGAGTGCCCTTCACTCCCAACACGCAGCCCCCTGCTAGCCCAGTCCTGCTCCCACAGAACTCTACCAGTGCCCCTCAGTCCTGACCCAGACATCTTCTATCCCAGCCCTGGACTGCCCCCCCCCCCACCACAGCTCTGCCGGTGCCCCTCCGTCCCGACCCACAGTCCCTGGTATCCCCACCCACAGCTCTGCCAGTGCCCCTCCGTCCCGACCCACAGTCCCTGGTATCCCCACCCACAGCTCTGCCGGTGCCCCTCCGTCCCGACCCACAGTCCCTGGTATCCCCACCCACAGCTCTGCCGGTGCCCCTCCGTCCCGACCCACAGCCTCCTGTATCCCAGCCCTGGACTGCCCCCTCCCCACAGCTCTGCCGGTGCCTCTCCGTCCCGACCCACAGTCCCTGGTATCCCCTCCCACAGCTCTGCCGGTGCCCCTCCGTCCCGACCCACAGCCTCTGGTATCCCAGCCCTGGACTGCCCCCTCCCACAGCTCTGCCGGTGCCCCTCCGTCCCGACCCACAGTCCCTGGTATCCCCTCCCACAGCTCTGCTGGTGCCCCTCAGTCCTGACCCACAGTCCCTGGTATCCCAGCCCTGGACTGCCCCCCCCCCCACAGCTCTGCCGGTGCCCCTCCGTCCCGACCCACAGTCCCTGGTATCCCAGCCCTGGACTGCCCCCCCCCACAGCTCTGCCGGTGCCCCTCAGTCCCGACCCACAGTCCCTGGTATCCCAGCCCTGGACTGCCCCCTTCCACAGCTCTGCCGGTGCCCCTCCGTCCTAACCCACAGTCCCTGGTATCCCCACCCACAGCTCTGCTGGTGCCCCTCCGTCCCGACCCACAGTCCCTGGTATCCCCACCCACAGCTCTGCCGGTGCCCCTCCGTCCCGACCCACAGCTCCCTGCACCTACCCCTGCGTTCGGGCCTGGGCCTCTTGCTGGCGGCTGGGCAGGACAGGGCGTTATCGTGGGCCGCGGGGACTGGCTCAGGGGCAGAGATTAAGGCAGCTAAATTCGGCTGGGTTGGCTGCCTGACAAGCCCTGGACAGGATGGGAGCTCTCGATAACGGATCTGTGTGGTGTGACTAGCAAGGGAGGGCTGGGATCCAGGACTCCTGGGTTCTCTCCCAGCTCTGGGAGTGGAGGGGGTCTAGTGGTTAAAGTAGGGCCCCTCTGTCTGTGCCCCCTCTCTGGGGAGAGCTGCCAGACACCCCCTCTAGCCCCAGCTGGGATTGTTGGGTCTTCGCGCTCCCTGGCAGCGTGTCTAAATATACCCGGGCCCCGGCACTGGAGTATAAATACCCCTGACTCAGCTGGCCTGGCATGCAGCACCCACGGCTCGGCTCACATCTCAGCTGGGCAGGGGTACTGGGGCCAGTGGGACACCAAGGTGACCAGATCCCACCTCCAACTCCCCCACAAGCTGCATGGGCAGCTTTGTGCCAAGCTGGGACATGGGTCCCCCCACAGCTCAGGAGGGAAGGACAGTCAACCCGGCCCAGCATTGGGACCCCTCACCCTTGTGCCACATACCTCCCCCTTCTCCTCATCCCTACCCCATTACTGCTCCCACAACCCCCTTCACCCCATCCCTCTCCCTGAATCCTCCCTCCCCCCCCACCACTGCTCCCTTGTCCACACAGAAGTCACCAGGTGTTGGTTGCCACCTGGCAAGAAGCCCCGAGGGAGGCACTGGGGGAGGGGCTGGGGGGCCATGCCAGTGGGACAGGCCAGGCCATGGGGGTCTCCGCACCAGTCTCTTGGCCCAAGGACATGGGGCCATTTGTCCCACCATTGACCTGTGGAACTCTCTGCCACTAGGCACCACAGGCCTGGTGGGGAGGGAGCTGGTGTCATGGATGGACTTGGCTATGGGGAGACCCTGAGATCCAGGAAGGGGAGCTGCCTCCCACTGCAGGGGGGGATGGACCCTCCTACAGGCACAAGTGCCTCTGGACCAGGCCTGTCAGATGCGCCCCTGGGGCAGAGTCGGGGCCACCTGAGCACCCCAAACATTCCCCTAAGGTGCTAGTACATCCCCAACCTCTCCCCCTGCAAAATATCCCGTCCTCCCTTCCCAGTCATCACCCCAACCCTCCCCTGGGTCAGACATCCCCCCATTAGAACCTCCCGTGGTTAGACCCCCTCCCTGGGGGGCAGAGCCCCCCTGTTAGACATCCCCAGGATTAGACCCACCTCCCTGGGGGCAGATCCCCCAGGCAGTGCCCCCCTGTTAGAACCCTCTGGTTAAAGCCCCCTCCTGGGGGGTAGAGCCCCCTCATTAGACCCCCCCTTTGGTTAGACCCCCCTCCCTGGGGGGAAAAGCCCCCCTGTTAGACTCCCCTGTGGTTAGACCCCTCTCCCTGGGGTCAGAGCCCCCCGGTTGGACCCATCCATAGTTAGACTCCCCTCCCTGGAGGGCAGAGCCCACCTTTTAAGCCCCCCCAGGTTAAAACCCCATCGTGGGGGGCAGAGACCCCCTGTTAGAACCCCCCATGGCTAGACCTCCTCTTTGGGGGGCAACCCCCCATTAAACCCCCCTTTAGACCTCCCCATGGTTAGAACCCCCCCGTGGTTATAGCCTCCACCCTGGGGGCAGAGCCCCCTGTTAGACACCCCCCCCGGTTAAATCCCCCTCCCCGGGGTTAGACCCCCCCTGTTTGACCCCTTGGGGTTAGACCCACCTCCCTGGGGGCAGATCCCCCAGGCAGTGCACCTCCCCGTTAGAACCCCCAGGTTAAACCCCCCTCCTGGAGGGCGGTGTCCCCCCTGTTAGACCTCCCCAGGGTTAGACCCCCTAGTTAGACCCCCTGTGGTCAGAGCCCACTTTTTAAGCCCGCCCCCCTCCCGGTAAAACCCACTCCCTGGGGGGCACAGAACCCCTGTTAGACCCTTCCCCCATGGTTAGACCCCACCGTGGTTAGACCCTTCCCTGGGGGGGCAGAGCCCCCCTTCTCCCGTTGCCCAGATCTCAGCCGATCCGCCCCCTTCCCCCCACGGGACTTTCCCTCCTCCCCCTGCCGCGTCTCCCCCGGGCCCCCCGGCCGCCCCTTACCCCGCTCCCCTCGCAGCTGTCAGCCCGGCCGAACGCAGAGTGCGGGACCGGACAGCGGGGAGCGCCCGGCCCGGAGAGGGGCGGGGGCGGGGTGGGACTGAGGGAATGGGGGAGGGGACGCGGCAGTGGGTTGGGGGTGGGTCTGGAGGAAGGGGGCGGGGGGTGTCAATTCAGGCAGAATTTCGTAACTGCCCCCTCATAGCGGGATCTGGGTGGGGTGGGGCGAAGCAGCCCCCTGGAGGGCGGGTGTGGTTCTGTCCGTGGGTTGGTGCCCCCGTGTCAGTGTGTCCATGTGGCTGTGTGGCGTGTGATGGTGTGTGGGTGGGGCTGTGTGGGACTTGGCTACAGGGACTTGGCGTGGTGTGTTGGAGTATCCGTGTGGCTGTCAGGGTGACTGTGTCAGTGTGTCGGGGTATCAGTGTGGCTGTGTGTTGGGGTGACTGTCAGGGTGACTGTGTCAGTGTGTCGGGGTATCAGTGTGGCTGTGTGTTGGGGTGACTGTCAGGGTGACTGTGTCAGTGTGTCGGGGTATCAGTGTGGCTGTGTGTTGGGGTGACTGTCAGGGTGACTGTGTCAGTGTGTTGGGGTATCAGTGTGGCTGTGTGTTGGGGTGACTGTCAGTGTGGCTGTCCGGGTGACTGTGTCAGTGTGTTGGGGTATCAGTGTGGCTGTGTGTTGGGGTGACTGTCAGTGTGGCTGTCCGGGTGACTGTGTCAGTGTGTCGGGGTATCAATGTGGCTGTGTGTTGGGGTGACTGTCAGTGTGGCTGTCAGGGTGACTGTGTCAGTGTGTCGGGGTATCAGTGTGGCTGTGTGTTGGGGTGACTGTCAGTGTGGCTGTCCGGGTGACTGTGTCAGTGTGTCAATGTATCAATGTGGCTGTCAGGGTGACAGCGTGTTAGTGTGTCAGGGTATTGGTGTGGCTGTCAGGTTGACGGTGTGGCTGTCAGGGGGACAGCAGTGTCAGGCTATTGGTGTGGCTGTCGGGGCAACAATGTGTCAGTGTGTAAGGGTATAGGTGTGGCTTTCAGGGTGACAGCATGTTAGTGGGTTGGAGTATCAGTGTGACTGTAAGGGTGACAGCATGTCAGTGTGTCAGGGTATTGCTATGGCTGTCAGGGTGTCAGAGTGGCTGTCAGGGTGATAGTGTGTCTGATTGTCGGGGTATTGGTGTAGCTGTTGGGGTGACAGTGTATCCGGGTGTGACTGGGTGTCAGGGTGACGTGTCCCTGTGTATAGCCTGGCTGGGTGGATTCTGTTTCCTGGTTGCAGGTTGGCCAGGGGGGAGCTGGGGGTCATTAAACTGGGGCAGGGGGCTGGGGCGGGCCCTGGGGGAAGAAGGGGCTGCTGCAGGGCAGCGCCCTCTCTCTGGGTCCCACTGCTGCCCCCATGTGGAATTGAACTGTGGGTGGCCACTGGCCAGGATCGTCCTTCCTATTCCATGCACCCCCTTGCAGGGCTGGGACAGACGCTGAAACCTGCCGCTTCGTGGCCAGTAAAGATCCCAAGGCATGAAGGCAGTTTGATAGGCCAAGCTGGAGTGTGAACCCCAGTGTCTGGGCCAGAGCCCAGTTCAGACTGCCTCTGTTCTAGCTCCTGGTTGACACAGGTTGGTTAGGACTTCCTGTCCTAAATGGCTGTTCCCCAGCTGCCCCGACTCAGAGGGGGCTGCATCTCAGGGCGGACAAGCCATCCCCATGCAGTGTGATGTGCGTCTTTTCCCCAGCTGCCCTGCTCCAGAGGTGGCTGCGTATGTGGAATCATAAATCCACGCAAAGCACAAAATCCAGCAGATTCCAAAGAGGGGAGAGGTCGTGTTTCTGGGGCGGGGTGGGGTGGGGCGGGGCAGGGAGGGGGATGATGTTATAATGTTAATGTCCTGGCACTTTGGGATCCTGAGCAGGAAGAAGAGGAGTCAGGTGGTCATAACAAGATTTCTGCCATTCCTTCACACACATACACAGTCACTGACTAGTGTAGCACAACCAAGTTACAAGTGAGCTCAGACTCTGGGAGGGGAGTGGGGTCTAGTGGTTACAGCAGGGGGGCTGGGAGTCAGGACTCTTGGTTCCTGATCACAATTCTCACTCTAGAAGAAAGCACAGGATGCCACCTCCCTCGCCCTCCCTCCAGCAGGGCTTGTCCCCTCCAGCAGGGGGCAGCAGGGACACACACTCTCTCTCTCTCTCTCTCTCTCTCTGTTCTAGCCTTATTCCAGCTGCGGATCCCATTGTCAGGGCCCATCCCCCCCCAGCCACACTCACACCTCCAAGCCCTCTGCCCAGCTGCAGCCTCCTTCCCCCTCACCCCCCAGTGCCCCCGGCATCTCCCTGCAGGGAGTGTTTCAACCACCCAGATTCCCACCCCCCATCACAGGACAAAGGCCCCTGTGTGAGGGGAAATGCCAGCTCCGGGCTGGGATCCCACTCCCAGGGACTGGCGGGCAGCCAGACAGCTGGGCCCATTGTCCCCCGGCCCCCACAATCCACCCCTGGTGCTGAGCATCTGAGCAGGCATTTCTGGGTGAGGGGGCACAGCTGGGATAGCAAGAAGATTAGGAACCAGCCTGGGAGGGGGAAGGCAGAGTCAGGGAAAGAACCCAGGAGTCCTGACTCCCAGCCCCCCACCAAACACTAGACCCCACTCTCTTCCCAGAGCCAGGGATAGAACCCAGAAGTCCTGGCTCCCAGTACCACTCCCCGCTCTAACAACAAGCCCCAATTGCCCTCCTAAAGCTGGTGCCCCCTAGAGGGGAAAGGCCCATGTCCCATTTCCTGCTTGGAGCAGAGGGATGGGATGTGGGCGGGGGAGGTTAACTAGCCATAAGCCCTGCCCTCTCTGGGCAGACAGGCACGGGCCCTGTCTACAGTAGGAGTTGCGACGATCCTGCACCCCCCCAGTTCCCGCCATCTATGAGGCTTTCTTTGTGTCCGGGGCAACTCCAGGGATCAAAGCAGGGGAGGCTGGGAGTCAGGATTCCTGGTTTCTCTCCCAGGCTCTGGGAGTGGGGTGGTGTCCTCTGGTCCCGGGAGTACAGGGTAACTCTGGTAACTGGCGGCAATGGCAGATCATTATCCTGCTCTGCGGCTAGCAGAGGGTTAACAGCAGGTGTAGGATGCGGTCATGCAGTCCCAGCCCTTACTGGTCATCGAGCAAATGGATGTTCACTCTGAACCCTACTGACACCACCTGTTAGCTCTTTGTAATGGCGGTGACCTGGGGTTGTGGGTGGGGCCTGCTTCTGTAAGTGGAGCTTGGTGATGCTGGGTGGGGTACATGGTTAGTTGGTGGGGGGAGGTGGGGCCAAGTTGCCTCACCAGCTAACGCCCCCCACCAGGGGTGGTGAGTTATATGGGCCCGTGGTGCCCGGGCTCCAGGAATATTCAAGGCCCGGCAGCCTGGCTCCACCAATGTTCAGGGCCGGGTATCTCCCCAGCCCTGCCTGCTGCCCCAGATGATTTTAAAGGGACCGTGGGCCCCTGCCGCCATCACCAGACGTGCAGCGGGCCTAAAGCAACTTCCTGCCTGCCCTTGCTTCGCACGGCACGCCACTCCCAGAAGCAGTTGGCACGTCCCTGCGGCCCCTGTGTCTCCATGCATGCCCCTGCCCTGAGCGCCGTGTCCGCCATTGGAACTGCGGCCATTGGGAGAAGCGGAGGTGATCCCTGCAGCCAGCGACATGCAGAGACCTCCCGGTCCCCCAGGTAGGAGCCACTGCCGTAGGGGTGTGCGGGTTGCTTTTGGGAGCCACCTGAGGTATGTGCTGCACCCCTCACCCCCTCCTGTACCCCAACCCCCTGCCCCAGCCCAGAGCCCGCACTCAGCACCCACACTCCCTCCCAGAACCTGCACCCTGCACTTCCTCCTGCACCCCAACTCCTTCCCCTCCCTCCCAGAGCCCACGCCCCTCTTGCACCCCAACTCTCTCCCAGAGCCCGCCCCCTGCATTCCCTCCTGCACCCCAACCCCTGCCCCAGCACAGAGCCCACACCCAGCACCCATACTCCCTGCCAGAGCCCGCACCCCCTCCTGCACCCCAACTCCCTGCCCCCGCCCAGGGCCTGCACCCCACACCCAAACTCCCTCCCAGAGCCTTAGGCAGGTGGGGGGGGGGGCAGGACTTGGACCCGTTCTGGGCACCACCAAAAATTATATAACTCTGCTGCCCCCGCCCTCCCGTCACCCCAGGGTGACCCCCACCCCCTCACTCCAGCCACATGGTTTGCTTCCATGACACACAGAGCTTCACTTTTTGGCATAAACAGGGAATGGCCCAGGCAGCTGCTGAGCCCTCCCACGGCCAGGACAGAACCCAGGAGTCCTGGCTCTCAGCGCTCCCCCAGTCTAACCACCAGACCCCAGTGCCCCCCAGGACTGAGGTAGAACCCAGGAGTCCGGGTGTCCGGCCCCTCCTCCCAGCCCCTGGGCTGAACTGCCCCCTTCCTTTTCTTTACTTATGGCTCCGCCCCTGGTCAACACCCCCCTCCCCAAGGTTCCCCATCTCCGGCTCGCGATTGGCTGGCAGCACTGCCACTCACAGAGGAAGGGACGGCCACAAGAACAGCGGGACGGGGGAGCACCGACAAGCGGACTGACCGAGATCGCAGGGGGACAGCGGGACAGAACCGGGGATGGATGGAGAGACACAGGGTTAGACAGAAAAATAAAGGGACAGATACAGGGTAGATACAGGGGTGGATAGAGGGAGAGATACAGGAGTGGATAGAGGGGTAGATACAGGGGTGGATAGAGGGGTGGATACAGGGGTGGCTAGGGGGAGAGATACAGGGTGGACGGAGAGATACAGGGGTGGATAGAGGGGTAGATACAGGGGTGGCTAGGGGGAGAGATACAGGGTGGACGGAGAGATACAGGGGTGGATAGAGGGGTAGATACAGGGGTGGCTAGGGGGAGAGATACAGGGTGGACGGAGAGATACAGGGGTGGATAGAGGGGTAGATACAGGGGTGGCTAGGGGGAGAGATACAGGGTGGACGGAGAGATACAGGGGTGGATAGAGGGGTAGATACAGGGGTGGCTAGGGGGAGAGATACAGGGTGGACGGAGAGATACAGGGGTGGATAGAGGGGTAGATACAGGGGTGGCTAGGGGAAGAGATACAGGGTGGACGGAGAGATACAAGGGTGGATAGAGGGGTAGATACAGGGGTGACTAGGGGGAGAGATACAGGGTGGATGGAGAGATACAGGGGTGGATAGAGGGGTAGATACAGGGGTGGCTAGGGGGAGAGATACAGGGGTGTCAGAGAGCTGCATAGCAAGAATCAGGAATTCAGGGATAGGTAGAAGGACCCCAGCGTGGAGGGGGTCCCAGGGTTGTATAGGGGGGAGCAGCCCAGGGCCCCTGGGCCAGACAATGGGCTGGGGGGGACCATGGGCCTGTGCCCCCCTGCTCATGCTACTGCTGCTGGCGGCTGGGGGGGGTGAGCGGCGCCGGGCCCCCCGGCGGAAATGCCCCATCGGCTGCAGCTGCACCCAGGACAACGCACTGTGTGACAGGACAGACGGGGTCCCCCAAGGACTGCCCCCCGACATCACCTCCCTGTAAGATCCCCCAGCAGCCCTCTGCCACCCCTGCACCCCCCTCCTCATGACCCTGCCCTGTCACACAATCCCTTGTTACTGGAAGCTGGAGCTGTGATTTGATTCTGGTTCTGATTCAATGGTGCTGGGTTTATCGGTCACTGGTGCCAGTTCTGTTGCTGTGGCTGGTTCTGGTCTATTTGCCGGCTGGGGTGGGTGACTGCGTTGTGTCTGGTGGGACACTGGTGTCAGCCCTGGTAGGGGGCCTGGTGAGAACCCGATTCTGGCACCGGTTCTGGTACTGGTTCAGTGTCACCGCTGGTCTTTGTGCCAGTTGGATCTTTGTGCTAGTTCTGGTTTGACATTGATGCTGATTCTGGCATTGGTTCTGGTTCTGGGAGCAGCTCTGATTTGGGGCTGGTTCTGGTTCTGGTTCTGGGAGCAGCTCTGATTTGGTTCTGGTTCTGGGAGCAGCTCTGATTTGGGGCTGGTTCTGGTTCTGGTTCTGGTTCTGGGAGCAGCTCTGATTTGGGGCTGGTTCTGGGAGCAGCTCTGATTTGGGGCTGGTTCTGGTTCTGGTTCTGGGAGCAGCTCTGATTTGGGGCTGGTTCTGGTTCTGGGAACAGCTCTGATTTGGGGCTGGTTCTGGTTCTGATTCTGGGAGCAGCTCTGATTTGGTGCTGGTTCTGGTTCTGGGAGCAGCTCTGATTTGGGGCTGGTTCTGGTTCTGGGAGCAGCTCTGATTTGGTTCTGGTTCTGGGAGCAGCTCTGATTTGGGGCTGGTTCTGGTGCTGGTGCTGGTCAGAGGTTGCTGGCTGTTCTGGTTAAGGTGCTGGTTCTGGTGCTGGGCCATTCACCAGCTCCACTACAGCTCTGCACCCGGGGTGGGCGTTGCGCCGGGGCTGGTTTGGGTTGGATGGTGCTGGCGGCCTTGCTCCCGGTGTCCCCTTGGGAAGGCTCTGGGGCTGGTTCTGGCAGTGGTACCAGTCGTGCTGTGATAGAGGTGCTGGCTCAGTGCCAGGGGGCGCCTGGTTCTGGCTTGAGTCCCAGGTTCCAAGGCAGGAGGGACTATTGTGTACATCTCGTGGGACTCCCAGGTCGGAGAAGGGCCCAAGTCATCCCTAGAGCAGAGCTGTTCGACAATGTCCAACCATGGCTTAAACATTGCCAGTGAGGGAGCATCCCCGACCCTTGGCTAATTGCTCCCATGGTTAATGCTCTCGCCAGTAACAATTTACATCTTGTTTCTAGTCTGAAATTGTCTAATTTTGACTCCCAGCCCTTGGACCATGTTAGACTTTCCTCTGCTGGACTAACGCTCTGTTCTAGCCAGGATCGCGTCACCCCTGGACCTGCGCTGTGCTCAGCTACAGCGATGGAGCTCCTGGACTTTTCTGGTCTTATAATCCTCCTCCTGGTTCTTCTCTGGCTCCTCTGCAATTTATCCGCCTCCTTCCTGAACTGGACACAGGAGTCCAGCTGTATACACACCAGGGCCGAGGAACCTCTCTGTCCCTACTCAAGACTCCTCTGTTTATGTGTCCCAGGAGCCCCTTGGGCCACGGAGAAAGATAAATTATGCTCTTCAACATTATCACCAACAATGTGGAGGGAAACATAAACCCACCCCCCACTGATACTCATCACTCCCCTTCCTCCCATCCAGGTGCTGTATAGGTTGTAGAACCGCCCTCACGGCCCCTCTAAAGTGGGTTGATTTTGGAACCAGCACGGCCTTCCTCCACCCAGTGACTGCCAGCGCTTCGGGGTCTCTCCGGGGCTCTGAAATGAGTCCAATTATCAGCCTCCTTTTCCTGATTAACATCGTCCTCCCAGCTGGTTTTAGCTCGGGCCTCCAGGCTGCCTCTCTCAATGGTGCTGTTGAACCTGGGTCTTGGCAGGAGGCTGGTGCTGGTTCTGGTTTATGGTCAGTTCTGGTTCTGTGTTGGCTCTGGTTCAGCTTTGGGTTTGCTATTGGGACTGGTTTGAAGTCGGTTCTGGTCTCATATTAGTGCTGGTTCTGTTCCTGATGGCGGTGCTGGTTGTGATCAGAAGGTGGTGCCGGTTCTGGACTGGTGGTGCTGGTCTGATGGTGCTGGTTCTGGTCTGGTGCTGGTCTGATGGTGCTGGTTCTGGACTGCTGGGGCTGGTCTGATGTTGGTCTGATGGTGCTGGTTCTGGTCTGGTTCTGGACTGCTGGTGCTGGTCTGATGTTGGTGCTGGTTCTGGACTTGGTTCCTCTACTGGCTCTGGAGCAGCCCGTGGTGCTGTGCCCTCTCTGTGGGAGTCCTGGTGATGGGTGCAGCACCGGTGCTGGTGCCGGTTCTGACCCGTAGCCCCCTCACACCCCGTCTCCCCTCCTCAGGTCCCTGGTGCGATCCGGATTCACTGAGCTCCAAGAGGGAAGTTTCCTGCAGACGCCATCCCTGCAGCTGATGTAAGGAGACCAATGCCCCCAACTCTCTAGTGTGCAAGGGGGAGCCATGTCTGTGCATGGTAGCCCATGGGGGCAGGGAGAGTATTAGCATGAAAATGGGTGTGTGCTGGCCAGTGTGTACGGGGAGGCGAGTGTGCAAATGGGTGTGTGTCAGCCAGTGCATATGGGAAGGTGCCTGTGCAAATGGATGTGTGCTGCTCAGAGGGGGCAGCTGAGGGGGCAGTCTTGTGGGGGGCAGGTGCTCACCGTTAGCCCAGGAATGCTCACAGCCCCGAGCCGGGTGCCGCCCAGGCACAGTGAGGGATGGGCCCTGCCCCACAGAGCTCACCATCTACACAGACACAGGGGGCAAGGGGAAACTAAGGCACGGAGCAGGGAAATGACTTGCCCAGATTTACCCAGCAGGTCTGTGGCAGAGCAAGCAAGGGAACCCAGGAGTCCTGGCTCCCAGTCCCTGCCCGCTCTAACCATAAGACCCCACTCCCCTTCTGGAGCCAGGACAAGGCTGTCTGGGGGGAGCGGAGGCTGTGGACTGGGATTGAGGGAGGTCAAGAGTTCAGGGTCCCGGCAGGCACTGACTCCCCCTCTCTCCCCAGCTTGTTCACATCCAGCACCCTGGGGCTGATCAGGGACGATGCCTTCGTGGGACTCCTGCACCTGGAGTATCTGTGAGTGTGCGAGGGGGTGGGGGTGCAAGGGGGAGTCTGCACAGGGGACTTTGTGGGGGCGGGAAGCAGGGGGCACACAGGGCGTGACCCACTGACAGAGCCCCCCCCCCCCTTGCAGGTTCATCGAGAACAACAAAGTCGGCTCCATTTCCAAGAACGCACTGCGGGGCCTCAAGGGGCTTGTGCATCTGTGAGTGACACCCCCCCCCCCGCATGGCCTCTGGTCCCCCAGCACCAACAGACCCCAGTGACCCCCTGGCCCCTGAAAACCGATGGACTCTGGGGACCTCACCAGCTCCCCAGCGCCGACAGACCACAATGACCCCCCAGCACCCTAATACCAGACCCCAGGGACCCCTGTGACTGACCCCCTTGGCCCCCCAACACCCCCCACCGCAACACTGACAGACCCCCCCCAAGAACCTCCTGACACCCAGCCCTGATATCCCCCTGCGATCCCTGACACCAGAGGTCACAGTTCCTTGGCACTAACACCCTCCCAGGGACCCCAACATCAGCCTGATGTGACACCCCCCAAGGGGACCCCTCCCCCTGACACTCCTGTCACCCCTAAAGTGAGTCCCCCAATGGGGCAACCCCCGAGGGAACCTATCCCCACACTCCTCCCCGACCCGCGGACAGCCCGTACCAGTGGAACCCCCACCCCATGCCCCCACACACACTGGGACCCCTCTGTCCCCACGGGACCCTGCCCCCTGCCCTGTGGCCAGATGGGAGCAAACACCCCCAGAGGGGAAGGGCGCCGGTGTCGAAGGGCCCTCCCCATCTCTGACATCTCCCCCCGTCCAGGAGCCTGGCACACAACCAGCTGGAGACGCTGCCACGCCACCTGTTCCGGGGCCTGGATGCCCTCACCCACGTGTGAGTGGGGGGCAGAGGCGGGACTGGGGGGCAGGCGTGGGGGAGGGGATGCGGAGGAGCGCTGGGGGGTAGAGATGGGCAGAAAAGAGGAGGAGGAAGAAATGAAGGGTGAGGAGGGGGCAGCAGTGGTGGGGAGGGGCAGAGGAGGGCCTTGCTGCCTGGCTCTGGCCCCCCTGCCCCATGTCCCCCGGCCCCACGCGGGGCGATTCTCCCACCAGGGACCTGCGGGGGAACCCCTTCCACTGCGACTGCCGGATCAAATGGCTGGTGGAGTGGCTGAGCAGCACCAATGCCAGCGCCGAGCTGGGCGAGTGCCAGGGCCCAGCCGAGCTCAACGGCACCCGGCTGAGCCAGCTGCACCTTCAGGACTTTGACTGCATTACCACCGGTACGGAACCCCTGAGCCAGCTGCACCCAGCCTCGGGTAGCCGGCCCCATGCGGCGTTATGTGCGGCTGTTCCCCAGCTGCCCCGCCCCAGAGGTGGCTGCATCTCAGCCCCGGGTGAACCCATTGGAAGGGAAAATGCTTCTTAGCTCATTGCCCTCGCTGCATCTCAACCCAATTCCTGGTGAGACACAAACTGCTCCAGAGCTGGCTGTGTGAGAAGCCTCAGGACTCCTGGGTTCTATCTCCAGACCCAGGAGGGGAGGGAGGTCCAGTGCAGGGGGCTGGGAGCCAGGACTCCTGGGTTCTATTGTCTCAAGGCTGGCACAGGAAGCAGAAGTGAGCGCAGAGCTGGGGATGAACCCAGGCGCCCAGCTGCTCCCCAGCCGTGGTCTAACCTCCACCCCCACCAGCGCTGGTACTGTTCCAGTCGCTGCCCTTCCAGGCACTGGCGGTGGAGCCGTTCTGGTACCGGGGGGAGCAGCACGTGGCCATCACCCAGCCCTTCGCAGGGCGCTGCAGCCTGCTTGAGTGGGACCACCTGGACGGGGCCTTCCGGGCCTACGCCTCCATCAACGGTGAGCGAGGGCCCCAGCCCCCCTGGTTACCCCCAAGTCCCCTTGTGCTCCGCCTCCCCACCATGTCCGCCAGTGCCCCCTGCACCCCACCCGCAGGGATACCCTCACAGCCCCCCTGAGCCCTGCCCCAGGGGTACCCCGGAGCAGCCCCCTCCCCTCCACGAGATCACCCACCCCCCCGGCACCCCTACCTTCAGCTGCCCCTTTTCTTCCCACCAGGCAGATCCCCTGACCCCCTTAACCCATCTCCCCACCCCAGGGACAGCCTTCCCCCCAAAACCCTCCCCCTGTGCAGCCTTCCTGAACCCCTCTCCCTTCCTCCCTCTTTCTAACCTCTGCCCCCCTTGGGCAACCCCCCGATCCCTGTCCCCCTTGGGTAGCCCCTCGATCCCTGTCCCCCTTGGGCAGCCCCCCGATCCCTGCCCCCTTGGGCAGCCCCCCTGACCCCTGCCCCCACAGGCTCGTCGCCCGTGGCCTGCAAGCCGCTGGTGGTGGAGGGGCGGCTGCTGGTGGTGCTGGCGCAGCTGGCCGGGGGTTCCCACGTGTGGCGCCAGGAGGGGGCCTCGGGGCGCTTCGTGCGGCTGCAGGAGCTGGGCCCGCAGCGCATCCGCAAGCCCAACGCCCTGGCCAGTTTCCGGGTGGACGGCGACTGGTTCCTGGCCGTGGCCGACAGCTCCAAGGCGGGCGCCACCACGCTCTTCCGCTGGGGTGGGCGCGGCTTCTACGCCCACCAGGCCCTGCATGCCTGGCACCGCGACACCCACGTGGAGTTCCTGGAGCTCGCCGGCCGGCCCAGCCTCATCCTGGCCAGCAGCTCCCAGCGCCCCGTGGTCTACCAGTGGAGCCGGCCCGGCCGTGCCTTCCTGCGCCACACGGATATCCCCGACATGGACGACGTCTACGCCGTTAAGCACTTCCGCCTGCGCGGGGACGTCTACGTGTGCCTGACCCGCTTCATTGGTGACTCCAAGGTCAGCGCCCGGCGTGTCCCCAGCGTGCCCTGCGCCCAGCGTGCCCCCTGTGCCAGTGTGCCCAGCGTGCACCTCCCGTTCCCAGTGTGCCCCCAATGTGCCCTGTTCCCAGCGCCTAGCGTGCCCCCCCATGCCGGTGTGCCCTGTGCCTGGCGTGCACCTCCTGTCCTCAGCGTGCCCTGTGCCTGGTGTGCACCCCCCTGCTCCCAGCATGCCCTGCATCCGGCATGCACCCCCTTGCTCCCAGCATGCCCTGCATCCGGCATGCACCCCCCTGCTCCCAGCATGCCCTGCATCCGGCATGCACCCCCCTGCTCCCAGCATGCCCTGCATGCATCCAGCAAACCTGCAGTGTGCCCCCGGTGTACCCTGCTAACAGTGCTCCCAGAATGCTCTGCTCCCGGAATGCTCTGACTGGGCCAAGCATGCTCTGCTCCCATAATGCTCTCTGTCTCTGCTCAGCTTCTCCCACCATACTCTTGACTTTGCCTCTGCCCCCAATATGCTCCCATCTTGCTTTGCTCCCACTCAGCCACTCCCATCATTCTCTTCTCTCAGCATGCTTTCTGTCCCCCATGATGCCCTCTGCCTCCAGTCTGGCATTACCCATAGAATCAGAGAAGATCAGGGTTGAAAGGGACCTCAGGAGGTCATCTAGTCCAAGCCCCTGCTCAAAGCAGGACCAACCCCAACTAAATCATCCCAGTCAAGCTTCTCATCCACTGTAATCTCCAGCCTCTCTGCCCTGCTGGCATTTCTGGCATAACCCACAGTCCTCTCTGCCTCTTCAGGTGATGCGCTGGGAGGGCTCCATGTTCCGGGACGTCCAGCACATGCCATCGCGCGGCTCCATGGTCTTCCAGCCGCTGGGCATTGGGAACCACCGCTATGCCGTGCTGGGCAACGACTACTCCTTCAGCCAGGTTTACCGCTACGATGCCCACTCGGGCCTCTTTGTCCGCTTCCAGGAGCTGAACACCCAGGCGCCCCGCTCTTTTGCCCACCTGGCCGTCCACCAGCGGGACTTCGTCTTCGCCGCCAGCTTCAAGGGAGACACGCAGATCTACCGGCACATCACCATCGACCTGAGTGCCTGAGCCCCGCGCTGGGGCAGAGGGGGGCAGAACGGGCTTCAGACAATGTGGGGGAGCAGCACCAGCCTTAGTCACCGGGTGGCACAGAATGGGATGCAGACAATGGGGGTGCAGCACCGGCCATGGCCACCAAGGGCACAGAACAGGCTTCAGACAATGTGGGGGAGCAGCACCAGCCTTGGTCACTGGGGACGCAGACAATGGGGGGGTACAGCACCAGCCGTGGCCACCGGGGCTCAGAAAGAGACACAGACAATGGGGGTGCAGCACCGGCCATGGCCACTGGGGGTGCAGAACGGGCCCCAGACAAGGGGGAACGGAGGAGGAGGAGGCTGTGCCAGTGATGCCCACTAGGTGGGGACAGCAGCAGGGACCGACTTTTCAAACCTATTTCGATGCCAACCCCCCGCCCGCCTTTTAAAATCGGTTCTGGAGTTGGTTAAGAACCGTTTCCCCGTTACATTTTTAAAAATGGATTTCAGAGACTTGTTTTTTCCCCACCTCTTTACAAAGGTTTCTGGTTAAGAGCCAGCGTCCTGTGGCTTTTTCATCGTTAGCATTTCCCTTTCAGGTGTGTCTTTTTCAAATTTTTATTCATTTACAATTTTCCTTAACTAAAAAAATTCGATTTTCAGTCAGGTCCTGCTTTTAAACCGCTGAGTCATTTCACAGAGTCATTAAAGAAAACCATTTGCCGCCTTTTTCATTCATTTCATGTTTCTTACTTTGATGGCATTTCCTTTTTAGCCTTTAAATCTTTTTCCATCTCCCCTACATTAAACGTTCGGGTTCATTTACTGAGTCATTTTGTCTCAAAGTTTTAAAAGTCACGTTAATTGTTTAATTTTATTTACTCTTTTAAGCCTCCCCCACAATAATACCCTGTTGCTTTGATTCTGTCACTTTTCTCGGTACCAAGAAAACACTTTGCTTTGTTTTCGTTCCATTGTTTCTTTCCTTTTTAAAAAACATTAAATAGAAAATTCAGGTCCCCCCACCCCAACTGCCCTTTGTTTTAGTTCCCGTTTAAGGGGGTCAGTTCAAAGGGGGGGGCCGTCCTGTTCCGTCATTCAAAGGGAGGTTTTGTTTGCCTTTTTCCCCATTAAGTTGGAATTTTATTTACTTTTCTCCAACTAATTTGTCCTTGGTTTTTAATTTTGCTTTTAAAATAAAATTGTGATCAAGGCCCCCCATCCAGGTGGCTCATAGGCTGGATTCTTAGCTGCTGGGCACCCCCCGGGCCTGAACCAGTGCAACAAGATGCCAGGCTAGATGGGCCCATGGGGCTGATGGGAGGGGACAGGATGCCAGGCTAGATGGCTCATGGGCCGGCTCCAGGGGGAAGGGAGGCTATGGGGCTAGCTAGGCCCACTCTGGGCTGGGGGAGTAACACAGGACTTGACAGTCCAATAGGCCTCAACCAGCTGGTGAATTTTAACCCTTGCCACCCCTGCTGGTCACTAACCAGCAGTTTCAGCTACAGGTGCCCCATCCCCACACCCTCCACTGCCCCTGGGGGCAATAGGGACTTCAGGGGTGCCTGTGTAGCTAGTGCCCATGTTGGGATGGGCGGGGGGCACACAGGTTGGAGGTAGCTGCTGAAAAATCAGCATGGAGCATTCCTCTGTCCCCCTCCCCCAGACACGACCAATGCCCCCTGCCCCATTACCCCAGCCAGCGCTCTGTAAATAACATTATATATTGTCCCTGTGCTGCTGTGATGGGGGGTGGGGGGCAGAGCAAAGATGAGAAAGGGGGAGACAGCCAGGCCTCCTGGGTTCTACCTCCAGCTCTGGGAGGGGGTGGGGTCTAGAGGGTAGAGCAAGGCAGGACTTGGAGCCAGGACTCCTGGGATCTATCCCAGGCACTGGGAGCGGCGGAGGGGAGCCAGGACTCCTGGGCCTAGGGGATTTAGCTGTTGCAATGCTGAGTGTGGCAGCACCGACCTTGCTAGGGCCCTCCCCCCGCCCCAGTGCCCCCCACTGCACGTTTGGTGCCCACAACCCTGGGCACATCAGGCACTGGCTGAGCCCCACCAGAGCCAGCAGGCTGAGTGGGGAGGAGCCTAAAGTAGCCAATAGGAAGTGCTGAGGAGAGGGGTGTGGCTGGAAGGGCATGGGGTACCCAGGGCCATCTGGCTGCATACCCTGCGCCCCTTCCTAGGGCAGCCCTTAATCCTCCTCCCCCCTTTGTTCGCTGGCACTGCTCCTCTTGCTGAGAGGTGGGGGGCAAAATCACCTTCCCCTGTGTGTGTGTTGGGGGGAGGGTGCTTGATGGCCCCCTCAGGCTCCCACGGGCCTTCTGACTCCACCCTTGAGAGGGCAGGTTTCAGCTAGTCCCATTCAGGTCCCCATCCCCCAGCTTTGGGGCACAGACCGCGGGTTCCTGGCTCCTGGCACAGCGTTAACTGTTTCGCACCCCTGAGGTAACAATGCAAAGTAGAGAGAGAAACTGAGTCACACAGGCTCCCTACAGTTCCAGAACATTCCCCTTGGCCCAGTGGCTCTGGCGGCAGTCCCCCCTGCCAGGACTCGGGCTGGAAGCCCAGCCATGCCGGCCTAATGCTGCACTGGAATATGGCTAAGGACACGGCCTGGCTCCTCCCGCTTCAGCCCTGTGGCTACAGCAGGCAGCTGGGCCAGGGGAGAGCAGGTTCCCTGCGGCCAGGGAGAAAGGATGGGCACAGGTGTTGCCTAACTACCCCCGGGGCAGGCCTGGCTCAACTGAGAGGGAAGCTGTGATGGCAGGGCAAGGGCAGTTTAACCCAGGCAGCCTGGGTTTAGGAGCCCCAGAGACAGGGTAGCCACTGTTTAGCCCTGGCTGCTGTGGGGCGTAGGGAGCTAGGCTCCCAAGAGCGCTGGTGACCAGCCCGTGGCACCCTGTCTAGCGGGACCCAGGCGAGCTAGCCAGGGCTGCAAGAAAAGGATGCTAGGGGGCAGGGAGGAGAGCCTTTGAGAGCTGGAAACCCCTCTCCCAACCCTGTCTTCCCCTGCGGCACAGTGGGATTGGACCCAGGGCTCCCCAGGGCCAGCGGTGTGCCCCGCCCACAGGGTTACATGGAGGGCAGAAGGGCTGGCTGCTTGGCACTGCCTGTGTGAGCAGCTGGCAAGGGCCCAGCTTGAAGCAGGAGTTGGCACAGAGCAGCTGAGTAGGGGCAGGATGCCTGTGGTTCATCCCATGCCCAGCCCGCAGACTGGGGGCAACTTGGGCCTTTCTTGGCCAGTAGTTAGGTGTGCACTGAGCGCAGGGCCTGGCCCCCAGGCTTCTGGCCAGCCCAGCCAGGGCTTCATCAAGAGTTCAGCCAATTCAACGCATTTTCATGGGACGCTGCAGGTTCCTCACACTCTGCTGGAACTAGGAGCTTTCCTGGGGTTCTCCTGCTGGTTTTCTGCCCCATAGCCACCGGGGCCTTCCCTACACCAGAGCCAGCGCCCCCTAGAGGGGGAGAGCCCACTTGTCCTACCTCCCTGCCCTGGGGCCAGATGGGAGCTGGCGCCCTCTAGAAGGGAAAGGCCCCTTGTCCCATTCCCTGCCCCCCCTCAAGTCAGCCAGTCCTGTCCCCCGCCAGGCTGGATGGAAGCTGGTGCCCCACAGCGGGGAAAGGCACCCATGACTTGCTCAGGGTTTCAAGCTCAGGAGACTTTTATTCCACAGCGTGGAAAGTTCAGTTAAAAAACTTCTCCCCCTCCCGCTTTCCTAGATGGGGAGGGTGGGGGGACGGGATGTCCCAGCAAGGAGCCAGCGCCCCGGGCGAGACCTGGCACCGGGACCATCCTGGTTCAGCAGTTACTGGTGCTGCCTGCGGAGAGATGGGGGTGGGGGAAAAAGAGGAACAGACCCGCTTACAAAGGAGCCATGGGAGCAGTCTGTGGAGCTGGGGGTGGGGAAAAACATGCAACCCACTAGCCCCACATAGGGCCCCCTCCCCTCTGCAGCCTGAGAGGTCTCTCCCGCCAGCAGCCAGTAGGGGGCGACATAGGGAAGCAGAAGGAGGCCCACAAGGGTCAGGGTGACAAGTTTAGAGATCCCCTTCCCACCCCCCAGAATCCAATGCATCCCCCCTGGGCCAACCAGGAAAGGGAGAGGGGTTGGGGGACTTACCAGGGGTGATGAGGTGCAGGGGCTCATTTGGTCGCCGGCTGAGGAGGAAGAGAGGGGGTTATGGGCATTTGGAACGTTACCCCCCCCCCCCAACACCACGACCTCCCACTTCCCCAGCCATGACCCCTCCATGACCCTTCCACCCACACACCATGCCCCCTCCTCACTACCCCACCCCCACTGGTTCCCCCAATTCACACCACACACCCCCAGCAGAACCCCCTGCATCCCCAGCCACAGCATGACCCCACCTCTTCCAAAGTGTAGCATGACCCCCCCCTTGACCCCCCCAGACCCCACCCCCTACCTGGCTTTGCGGTTAAATTTGCATTTGCATTTTCCACCTAGGGAAAAAAAAAAGGGGGGGAGGGAGGGTTAGACACAAACCTGGTGGGGGAGAAGCAGTGATCCCCTCCACCCAGGAACAGCTGCCCCCCATCACTGCCCCCCCCCACCGCTAGTGACAGATGCTCAGTGCAGACAATCCCCAATTTCCTCAGGTGCCAGAACATCCCCACCCCACCTCCACCCTCCTGCTGCCGAGACACCCCTAGGGCACAGGGACACCCCCCTCCCCATCACCCCATGGACACTGGGACACTGTCCCAGTTCTGAGGCCCCCCCACTACCTTCCTAGGGCCCTGGGACACCCCCAGCCAACCCTCACCTGCTGGGTGCTGAGACCCCCTCCCCAGTCCCTGCCCCCACCCCACTCACTGAGCAGCACGACAATCCCCAGGGTGCAGAGAACGGCGGCGGCGATCAGCCCCCCGACCCGCAGGCGGTGCCAGTCTGGGGGAAGAAGAGCCATAAGAACCTGGCCTACGGGGACCCCTAAATCATCTCCCTCTGCTGCAGAGGGGCAGCTCAGATATACCCCCACCCCCATGCTCCCAGATCCACCCCCAGAACCCCTCACCCAACACCACATTCCCCGAACCCCCCATCCCCCTGCCCAACACCACATCCCCACAAATCCCCCTACCCAACACCATGTCCCCCAACCCCCCCATGAAATCCCCCTACCCAATCATGTCCCCTGAATCCCCACCAAATCCCCCCCAAATCCTTCCACTTGACACCACATCCCTCAAATCCCTCCATCCCCCTGCCCCCCAATTCCTCCCCGCCCAACACCACATCCCCTGAATCCCTCCCATCCCTGACTCCCCTATCCTCCCACACCCAGAACCCCCAACTAGATCCCCAAATCCCTCCACTCCCCCACCCTCTTCCCCCCATCCAATCCATCCTCCCTCCCTCCCTCCCCCACCCCTTGGTCCAGTGAGGGCTCTCCACAGCCCATCCCAGGCTACTTCCCAGCTCCCCATGAGAGGGCAGGAGACTGGCCTGGCTAGTCCAGCCCCTCCCTGTGCCAGGCTCAGCTGGCGGGGTCCTGCCCCGGGAGATGCCAGTGGAGAGAGATGGCAGGAGCAGCACTTACCATAAAAGAAGGGGCTTGCTGGATCTGGCATAGGGCAGAAACGAAAGAGTTAGGGTCATGAGGCCAGGACTCCTGGGTTCTACCCCCAGCTCTGGCAGGGGCGTGGGGTCTCCACTGGGTTAGAGCAGGAGTGGGGGCTTGGAGTCAGGACTCCTGGGTTCCTTGGACCAATCCAGGCTGGTATCCTTCCCCCAGCTGCTCCATTTTCCTTAGGCCTCTACCGTTCCCACCCCATCAGAGGAGTGACAGCCCAGGCTTAAATGCCCCCGCCACCCTACCCCCAGTGAGTCCCCTCTGCTCCCTCCCACCTCCCAGGGCAGCTCAGGACCATGCTGGCAGCAGGAGAGCAGAGGGTGAACTCACCCATAGGGTGTTCAGCCTTCAGGGCAGGAAACGCTGCTGAAAGAGAAAATAGCATTGGACTCCCAGCAGGGGGCGCTGTGGGGAGCAGGGCAGGAGAGCTGGCAGAGGGGGAGCTCCTGGCTACTCCAGCCCCAGCCTCTTCCAGCAGGGGGCGCTGTGGGGAGCTTCTCACCTGCCAAGAGCAGCAGGAGGCCGGTGGTCACTGGCTGCATCCTGGAACCGCGTCTGGGGGGCAGGTCCCTACACAAAGGGGCAGGGCAGTTAGAGCTGAGAAGGGGCCAGCACCAGGACTCCTGGGTCCCCCCCAAACCTCACTCCCCAACGTTAAACCAACATCTGCCTGGGCCCCCGTGTCACATTTCCCACCCCCTCCCCTAACCACCAGCCAGCCCCGCCCTGGGGCCGGATCAGAGCTGGTGCCCCCTAGCGGTAAAAGGCCCCATTCCCCCCCACCCTGGGGCCAGATCAGAGTGGTGCCCCCTAGCGGTAAAAGGCCCCATTCCCCCCCACCCTGGGGCCGGATCAGAGCTGGTGCCCCCTAGCGGTAAAAGGCCCCATTCCCCCCCACCCTGGGGCCGGATCAGAGTGGTGCCCCCTAGCAGTAAAAGGCCCCATTGCCTCCTGCCCCCCGCCAGCTAGCCCCCACCCTGGGGCTGGATCAGAGCGGTGCCCCCTAGACATGAAGGCTTCTTCTGTCAGTTGAGGGCGCTCGCTCTCTCCCCAGCTGGGGCCGTGGGTTCGTAACCGGCGAGGTCAGTCAGCCGAGCGCGCAGAGCCCTGCCTGGGACCCCACCTCGCAGCCGGGACCCCCAGAGAATGGCCTGGAGATGCGGTATCCTAGCAACCAGGAGGCCCAGCCCAGCTTGGCAGGCAGCTGGCTCTGGCCAGTGGGAGGACAAAGGGCTGCGGGGTCCGGAGAGAGGACCCCAGTGACCTGACCAGCCGGTTGCAGCCAGAGGGGAACAAAGGACGGAAGAGAGAGGGGCCCAGTGCCCCGTTTACCTGCGACGGAGGACAAAGGACAGGAGCCGAGCTGTTGGGGAAGGGGATATAGGATGGTCGGCGGGAAGGAGGGGGCTGCTGGACTGGCGAGGGAGCAGGCAGAGCCCCCCTGGATGCAGGAGAGACCTAGATGTGCTTTGCTGGGGGAGGCCAGGCCTGAGGCCCAGAGAGTTTCCTCTGCTGGGTTCAGATGCTCAATAAACCCTCCTGTGTTACGCTGGCTGGGAGTCCCTGCAGGCTAGAGACCGAGGCTGCTTTGCTCCCTCTGGGCATGGAGGCCCCGGGAGCCCAGAGCCAGTGGACTCCCTGAGGGGCCAATGCAACTGGCCAGAAACGGTCCACAAAGCGTGTGGGGTGGTGGGGAGCATAGCCAGGGCTGGATCAGGACTCCTGGGTTCTATCCCTGGCTCTGGGAGGGGAGTGGGGTTCAGTGGTTAGAGCTGAGGGTGGGAGGGGAGCCAGGACACCTGGGTTCCATCCTGGCTGTGCCACTGGCTTGCTGCACCTCTCTGGGTCAGCATCCTCCCCTTCTGCTCTGAGTGGCCCTTGGGCCAATTCCCCAGTGCTCAGATGGGGGAGTGGGGGCAACGCCAAGCCCGAGCAGCACCAGGGCACACATGCCCCCATCACAGCAGGGCAGGGGTCCAAAGGGTGGCACATGGTAGAAGATAGGCTAGGACTGGCAATGGGACAGGGAGCTCCTCCCCCAGCTCTGGAAAGGTGGGAGGGCCTCAGCCAGCTCAACAGGCTCCTCCCCACAAGCCAGGCACCCAGGGCCCCTTAGCCCTGCTCCCCCAGAGACTAGGCCACCCACCCAGCCCCCTCCAGGACAAGAGAGATGACATCCCTCAGCCAAGCCTTAACCCACCCCCTTCTCCCAAGGAGGTCATAGCAGCTGGAGGTCATAGCAGCTGGCAGAGCTGGAATGTCCTTAACTCCTCCCCGTCATCCTTAACCTTGCCCCCTCTCCTAGAGGTGCTATATTTGCTGGCAGAGCTGCAGCCAGGGTCAGGTCTGTACCATTGGGGTAAGGCGCAGAGGGGAGGGCCGGGGGGGGGTCACTCCAACACAGGAGACAGTCCGACACCCCTGAACCAGGCTGGGATTGAGCCCTGCCCCACCAGCATCACATGGCCAGGGTTCAGCTCTGCCCCCAGATGGAGAGTGCCCCCCGAAGGCAGGGCTGGGACACCTGGAGCCATTGAACTGCCCCGGTCAAGTCACCCCAGTAGGACATCCCAGGGACTCAAGCCCCAGATGCCCAGTCTGGGTGTCAGGATGGCCCCCAGCCCCCACCTAGCACTTCTCATCAGTAGGGCTCTGAGCAGGCCGATATCACGGTCTCCCAGTACAACTGAGGAAACTGAGGCACAGAGAAGGACCAGGACTCAATCCAAGCTACCCAGTAGGCCGCCCTGTCTCCAAGCGAGGGAGAACCCGCCCAGCCCAGCCCCACCCCAACCCTGAGGCCGTTGTGCCAAAGGTGAATTCCTCTCCCAGGAGCAAAGGGATCCCCTGGCTAGTCTGGATTTGTCTGGTTTCGTCAACCAGCTGTCAGCTCCCGCTCAGCCTGTGTCTGCTGGGCAGGGGGGCCGCTGCGCTCAGCTACCTCCCGCTCCTAGAGCCAGCTGGGGCTGTGGGAGCGGCAGGGAGCTGCCAGGATTCCCCGGGGGCGGATTCCAGGGTTAGGGTGTCTCCCTAGCCTGAGGCCTCAGAGCTGGCTGATCCCGCTGCACAGGGAGCCAGGCCAGGGTGTGGCCCATAGAAACCCACCTCCCAGGGTCCCCTCTTTCTGCCCTGCCCCAGAGGCGCCTGGGGCAGCAAAGGGTCCAGCCCACCACAGCTCTGCCCTGGGGAGGGGAGGGAGCTGGCTGGGTGCCCGGAGTCCTGGGTTCTTTCCCTGGCCTGGGGAGGAGAGTGGGGTCTAGGGATTAGACCAGGACGCCTGGGTTCTTTCCCTGGCTTGGGGAGGAGAGTGGGGTCTAGGGGTTAGACCAGGGGAGCTTGGAGCCAGGACGCCTGGGTTCTCTCCCCATTGCTGGCAGGAGCTGGTAGGCTGAGGGTGCAGCACGGCTCAGGCTAATCGTGTTTCTAGGCAACCCCCTAGAGCAGTAACCCCTTAGTCCCCAGCTGGGGCAGGATTAATAATTCCAGTAACAATCCCAGTGAACCAGGCCTGCCTCAGGTCATTTTCACATTGCAGTGCAACCCCCTCAGCCAGCACCAGGCATCGCTACCCCAGTGCCAGGCACCTGCCCACCGGGACCTCAGAGCTCTAGAACCTCAGTGCTGAGCTGGCCACCCAGAACAGCCATTGACACGGGGCAGGGGCAGCCCTGGCCCCCAGGATCTTTGAGGACGTAATGGGAAATACTGCACCCTCTCCATAATGGGAAATACTGCACCCTCTCCAGGCCCCGCACAGACCCCTTCCCCGCCCCACAGATCAGGGCCCCCCCCTCCCCTCCCCTCCCCTCCCGGCACTGCACAGACCCCCCCACAACCCAGCATCCCTCCTGTAGCATTTTAACTTGTAGAGGGCAGATCATAGAATCTCAGGGTTGGAAGGGACCTCAGGAGGTCATCTAGTCCAACCCCCTGCTCAAAGCAAGACCGATCCCCAACTAAAGCATCCCAGCCAGGGCTTTGTCAAGCCTGACCTTAAAAACTTCTAAGGAAGGAGATTCCACCACCTCCCTAGGCAACGCATTCCAGTGTTTCACCACCCTCCTAGTGAAAAAGTTTTTCCTAATATCCAACCTAAACCTCCCCCACTGCAACTTGAGACCATTACTCCTTGTTCTGTCATCTCCTACCACTGAGAACAGTCTAGATCCATCCTCTTAGGAACCCCCTTTCAGGTAGTTGAAAGCAGCTATCAAATCCCCCCTCACTCTTCTCTTCCGCAGACTAAACAATCCCAGTTCCCTCAGCCTCTCCTCAAAACTCATGTGTTCCAGTCCCCTAATCATTTTTGTTGCCCTCCGCTGGACTCTTTCTAATTTTTCCACATCCTTCTTGTAGTGTGGGGCCCAAAACTGGACACAGTACTCCAGATGAGGCCTCACCAGTGTCAAATAGAGGGGAACGATCACGTCCCTTGATCTGCTGGCAATGCCCCTACTTATACATCCCAAAATGCCATTGGCCTTCTTGGCCTTATCCTCCCCACTTTACAGATGGGGAAACTGAGGCACAGAGCAAGGCCAGCCTGGGGTGCCAGCAGCCAAGTCAGGAATAGAAGCCAGGCGCTCAGCACATTCACCCCGGCGCTCAGCACATTCACCCCAATACCCACTCCCAGGGCAACCTGCCCCACACCCAGACAATCTGCCACCAGCAGCCCAGCAACAGGCTGCAGCTCCACACTAGGGCCAGGATCCCCCAGCCCAGTAAGGGCAGTACCAGGTGACTTACCCAGGGCAGAGCAGCAACAGCAGCTAGGCAGGGACAATACAGCTCAGCCCTCTCCTGGCTCAGCTGGTTAAGTAGGGCAGGGTCCAGACCACACCCAGGCAGGTGGAGACAGGTCTGGCTGCCTGGGCTCCAAGGTGGGGGAGGGTTGAGCCTAGATCCTCCACCTCAGCCAGTCAGGAGCTGATCCAGGCACCGCAGCAGGGATCGGGCAGCCCCTCGGGGGCCGGGCACCATGGAGACGAGTTTGGAGGTCTCTGTGTGGTCCCCTCTTGTGTTTCAGTGCTGCAAAGTGTCAGAGTGGGAGCCAGGACTCTTGGGTTCTCTCCCCAGCTCTGTGAGGGGAGTGGGGTCTGGTGGGTTAGAGCAGGCAGGCTGGGAGTCAGGACTCCTGGGTTCTTGCCCTGCCTCTGTGAGGGGAGTGGGGTTGGGGGGCCCTGAGTTCCTGGGTGGTTGTGGGTAATAGAATTGCAGGATTATGCAGCATGCTAGAAGTCAACATTCAATGAGGGATTCCTGGGCTAGCAATGGCTGCAGGTTGAGAGTGAGGAGTGCAGGCAGGACAGGCTGGGCCGGCAGGGGCTGTGGGTCGGGAGTGAGGGGCACCAGCAGGGCTGGGCCGGTGGGGCTGTGGGGTGGGAGTGAGAGGGGCAGGCAGGACTGGGTCGGTGGGGCCGGAGTGAGGGGGGCTGTCAGGGCTCTGGGGCAAAAGTGAGGGGGCTGGTGGGACTGGGCCAGTAGGGGCTGCAGGTCGGGAGTGAGGGGCACCGGCAGGGAGCCCAGGGCCGGGAGCAGGTCCTAGTTGTCTGTGTGTTCAGGACATTCCCTCCCAGCTCTGTATTTGCCGTTCCCAGATGCGGACGTTGCCCAGCAGCGAGAGCCCTGGCACAGCCTGGCCCCTGGAGATAAAGCGGGAGGGCAGGTTGTGACGATGTGAGGCAGCAGGGAGGGGGGAGCGTTGACCTGGGAATGTGCCCTAGGGATGGGAGACCTGAGAGCCTGTCACCTGAGCCAGGAGGGGGAGGGGGAGGTGACACCTCTGCCCAGGAAACTGCACAGAGGCTGCAGAAGGGAACCTGCTGGGGGGTTTAGTTTCAGTTTGGGGCTGGGTGGTGGAACACAGGGAACCCCAGGCCTGGGGTCTAAGCTCCCTGCTCCCCCAGAAGAACTTGACTGAGGGATCCTGGTTGTACCCACAAGCTCTGTTTGAGACTATGTCCCAGTTGTCCAATAAACCTTCCGTTTTACTGGCTGGCTGAGGGTCTCAGTGAATCCCAGGAAGAGGGGTGCAGGGCCTGGACTCCCCCACACTCCGTGACACCGGTGCTGCAGCTGATGCTGGGAAAGGTTAAAGAACCGGTGATGGGCACCTCCAGCCCTGCCATGGGGGTGCCAGCAGCAGGACTGGGGACCTCCATTCACTTTAACAGCGAGACCTGGTGTGGGCAGGATGGATCATCAGCTGGGAGCCAAGGCTCCTGGGTTCTCTCCCCAGTTCAGGGCGGGGAGCTGGGGTCTCGTCATAGGTGCTGGAACTAGGGATGCGGGGGATGCTGCAGCACCCCGTCTTGAAGTGGTTTCCGTATTATACAGGTTTACAGTTTGGTTCAATGGCTCTCAGCACCCCCATGATAAAAATTGTTCCAGCACCCTTGGACCTCATCGTTAGATCTCATAGGTCCTGGCTCTAAACATGAGAGCCCAACTCCCCTTCCACAGCTGGCAGGAGAACCCGGGCTCAGCAGGGGGCGCTGTGCTGCAGGGAGCGGGGCAGGGGCTCAGCAGGGGGCGCTGTGCTGCAGGGAGCGGGGCAGGGGCTCAGCAGGGGGCGCTGGGCTGCAGGGAGCAGGGCAGGGGGTCAGTAGGGGGCGCTGGGCTGCAGGGAGCAGGGGGCTCAGCAGGGGGCTGTGATGAAGCAGGGGCTTTTCTTGTTGTTTTCAATGGTTTGCATGCAGAGGGGGTGGGACTCAGTTTCCCTGGGTGTTACTGGTTTAACGAGGTGGTGGGGGAGGGGGGTTGTTGTTACAGAGGGCCAGCGAGCAGCCTGGAGAATGGACACCCCAGCGACTGGTGACTGGGAGGCCCAGCTCGGGAGTCACCAGTTCCGGTTCTGGCCAGTGGGAGGACAATGGGCTGCGGAGAGAGGACCCCGGTGACCTGACCAGCCGGTTCCAGCCAGAGGGGAACAAAGGACGGATGAGAGCAAAGGAGGCCCAGGTGACCCTGTTTACCTGGAGAAAAGACAATGGACAGAGGTGGGGCTTGGGGCAGGTGATATCAGATGCCCAGTGGGGAAGCAGGGGGGCTCGGGACTGGAGAGAGGGAGCAGGCAGAGCCCCCCTGGATGCAGGGGAGACCCCTAGATGTGCTTTGCTGGGGGAGGCCAGGCCTGAGGTCCTGAGAGTTTCCTGTGCTGGGTTCAGATGCTCAATAAACTCTCCTGTGTTACGCTGGCTGAGAGTCGCTCTGGTCTGGAGAACAGGGTGCATTATTCCCTCTGGGAGTGGGTGGTCCCAGGGGTCCAGAGCGAGTGGACTCCCTGAGGGGCCCACGGCGAGAGACAAGCGTGCTAAGGCTCAGAGAGGTGCAGTCCCAGGGGCCGGAGGAGCTTAACCCCCAAGAGAGAGTGGACCCCCGAGAAGGGCTGTCGCACTGAAGGGGGTTCTCCCCAGGGACTGCACGGGCCAAAAGTGGGCATGACCTAGGAGTCCGTGACAGGGGCGCTGTGCTGCAGGGAGCAGGGTGGGGGGCTCAGCCATGAGCGCTGTGCTTTGGGGGCTCAGTAAGGGGCACTGTGCTATGGGGACACTGAAGATGGATTGTCCCAGGCAGTGTATTTGTGTCACGTCTAAACTGCAGCTTGTGCAAATCCCCATCAGCTGCAGCTGGATTCCTCACTTCCTGCCCTGAACTTTTGCGGCATTATTTGCAGCTGTTCCCCAGCTGCTCCACGCAGCTCAGCACCGGGCACGCCGTCCCTGCCCATGCAGCCATTCAGTGGATGCTGCTGGCCAGTCTCTGCCCCTCCTCACCGGCTCTTGGCTGCCTGTTCAAGGCGCCTTTGCTGCGGGGGGAGTGGGGCTGGTGCCAGTCCCTTGGGGAAGCACAATGGGGCTTGCGTGGTGCCCGGGCAGGAATTTGGGGCACACTGCCAGCCCTGGCTGTCCTGCCTGGCTCTGCACTGTGGGAACCGCTCAACAGTGAAAGGCAGAGGCCTGGGGTGGGTGGTCCTGCCCTGACAGCTCCCCACAGCCCCCTGCAGGGAGATCAGAGGAGACCCGCCCCAGGCACCACCACCCCCGCTGCGGGGGGCAGCAGCTGTGCTGGGCCTTCGCCCCCCCCCCCACACTTGGGGCCTGGATACCCCAGGATTGACTTTCACCTCTCAGTTGCTTCCTTTCCCCAACTTACTGTAAAACCAGGAGCAGCACAGACCCTCAGACCCGCTTCTGGCCATCTGCCTGGCTGTCTGCACTCCCTTGAGGTGCCAGGCAGAGCTGGGGGGAGGGGGAAGCCCAGGGCTGGGCTAGCAGGGGGCTGCGGGTCAGCACTGGGAGCACCAGGTGGAGCTGGGGGGGCAGGGCTGGGCTAGTAGGGGGCTGTAGGTCAGCACTGGGGGCACCAGGCGGAGCTGGGGGGCGCAGGGCTGGGCTAGCAGGGGGCTGTGGGTCAGCAGCGGGGGCACCAGGCGGAGCTGGGCTGGGGCAGGTCTGGGCTAGCAGGGGGCTGCGGGTCAGCACTGGGGGCACCAAGCGGAGCTGGGGGGGGGGCAGGGCTGAGCTAGCAGGGGGCTGTGGGTCAGCAGTGGGGGCACCAGGCGGAGCTGGGCGGGGGCAGGGCTGGGCTAGCAGGGGGCTGCGGGTCAGCACTGGGGCACCAAGCGGAGCTGGGGGGGGGGGCAGGGTTAGCAGGGGCCTGGGCTGTGGGGGAAGGGGGGCAGGGGCCCTGCGGGGGGCTGGGCTGTGGGGGAAGGGGGGCAGTGGGGAATCCTGGCTCCCATGGCTGCTGCCCTGTCCCCATCCCAGGCACACGCTGGTTTCCGCTGACCCCGGCCCCATGGGGCTCCCCCGGCCCAGCCGCGCACAGAGGCCCATTGTCCAGCGCTGGCGGCCACACAAGGCTCCATTGAAAGCCAGGCCTGGGGGGGAGGGGAGGGTCCGGCCCAGGCTTTGTTCTGCCTCCACAGGAAATTCTGGGAGCCGATGATAAAACCTGGCAACAATGTGGGGCCCCTCCCTGCCCCGGGACCTGCCTGCCCCACACAGAGCCACCAGCCCCAAGGAGAACAGGCCAGGGTGGGGACTGGCTGGCTCGGGGTGGAGGAGGGGGAAATGGGGGCACGGGGCCTTTCCCCTCTAGGGGGCGCCGGCTCCGATCCAGTCCCAGGGCAGGGACTGGCTGGCTCGGGGTGGAGGAGGGGGAAATGGGGCATGGGGCCTTTCCCCTCTAGGGGGCGCTGGCTCAGGGACAGGGCCCATGATTTTGCTCTGAGCTCAGTGAGTCTCTGCCCGGCTCCCTGCAGAGTGGGTCCCCTGTTAACAGTCACAGGTTCATGGGGAGCAGCTCTCCCTTCCCTCACCCCACCCCCCCTCGAGGGGACCCTCCAGGGCAGAGCTGGGGCAGATCGTGTGGGAGCAACTCACCCACTCCTTCGGCTCTGCTCTCTGAGCCCCAGCCACCCCCTGGCAACAGGATGTGGCAGCCACTTAGGTCTCGAGAGGGTGGCGGACACATGGAGGGGAGTGGGGTCTAGTGGTTCGAGTGGGGGGGGCTGGGAGTCAGGACTCCAGGGTTCTGTCCTTTCAGTTCTGTGTGACCTGTGAGACCCTCCCGTCTCATGCCTCAGTTCCCCAGTACTTTGGGGTCCCGTGACTCCCGCTGTCTCCGGGTCACGCTGGGGGGACGCTGTGCAGGCAGCTCTGAGCACAGGACGTGGCAGAGGGGAGGTGCCCAGCCCAGCCCTGAACCTGGAGTGCCGCCATTCAGAGCCCAGTGCCCACCCGTGGGCCCAGCTGGGAGGCCAGGGCACCCGGAGTTCAATGGTCGGGCTGTGTGCTGCCCCCTGCCCTTTACCCCCCCTGTGACCGCTCTGGGGGCAGCTCGTGGCATTCCTGGCATGTGGGTATTGCACAGGAACGGGGGAGCTGGTGGTGTCCAAAGCAGGGGGGTTGAGAGCCAGGATTCCTGGGTTCTATCCCCAGCTCAGAGAGGAGAGTGGGGGTCTAGTGGCTTAGAGAGGGGGAGGGGTGTGAATTCTCTTCCCACCACAGGCATGGACTCAATGTCATATTGGGCAAATCTTAGCCCCTTCATGCCTCAGTTTCCCTTTCTGTTCTATGGGGCGAGTGATTCCCCTCCTAGCTGACCTGAATTAACATCTATAAAATGTGTTCAGCTCCCACCATGCAGAGGGGTAGGGTCAGAACTGGGGCATGGGCATGGCAGGGCACTGTGTCTGGGCATGGGGGAAGCCCAAGGCTGGGATAGCAGGGTTTGTGGGACACTGAGAGAGCTGGGGGCGGGGGGAGGCGCTGCAGGTCAGGAGCACGGCTCTGTGCGTGGGGGGCTGCGGGTCGGGAGTGAGGGGCACCAGCACGGCTCTGTGCGTGGGGGGCTGCGGGTCGGGAGTGAGGGGCACCAGCACGGCTCTGTGCATGGGGGGCTGCGGGTCGGGAGTGAGGGGCACCAGCACGGCTCTGTGCGTGGGGGGCTGCGGGTCGGGAGTTAGGGGCACCAGCACGGCTCTGTGGGTTGGTGGGGGGGGCTGCGGGTCGGGAGTGAGGGGCACCAGCACGGCTCTGTGGGTGCGGGGGGGCTGCGGGTCGGGAGTGAGGGGCACCAGCGCGGCTCTGTGGGTTGGTGGGGGGCTGCGGGTCGGGAGTGAGGGGGCACCAGCGCGGCTCTGTGGGTTGGTGGGGGCTGCGGGTCGGGAGTGAGGGGCACCAGCACGGCTCTGTGGGTGCGGGGGGGCTGCGGGTCGGGAGTGAGGGGCACCCAGCGCGGCTCTGTGGGTTGGTGGGGGTTGCGGGTCGGGAGTGAGGGGCACCAGCACGGCTCTGTGGGTGCGGGGGGGCTGCGGGTCGGGAGTGAGGGGCACCAGCGCGGCTCTGTGGGTTGGTGGGGGGGCTGCGGGTCGGGAGTGAGGGGGCACCAGCACAGCTCTGTGGGTTGTTGGGGGCTGCGGGTCGGGAGTGAGGGGCACCAGCACGGCTCTGTGGGTTGTTGGGGGCTGCGAGTCGGGAGTGAGGGGCACCAGCACGGCTCTGTGGGTTGGTGGGGGGGCTGCAGGTCGGGAGTGAGGGGCACCATCGCGGCTCTGTGGGTTGGTGGGGGCTGCGGGTCGGGAGTGAGGGGCACCAGCACGGCTCTGTGGGTTGGTGGGGGGGCTGCGGGTCGGGAGTGAGGGGCACCAGCACGGCTCTGTGGGTGCGGGGCTGCGGGTCGGGAGTGAGGGGCACCAGCACAGCTCTGTGGGTGGGGGGCTGCGGGTCGGGAGTGAGGGGGCACCAGCACGGCTCTGTGGGTTGGTGGGGGCTGCGGGTCGGGAGTGAGGGGCACCAGCACGGCTCTGTGGGTTGGTGGGGGCTGCGGGTCGGGAGTGAGGGGCACCAGCACGGCTCTGTGGGTGCGGGGGCTGTGGGTCGGGAGTGAGGGGCACCATCGCGGCTCTGTGGGTTGGTGGGGGGCTGCGGGTCGGGAGTGAGGGGCACCATCGCGGCTCTGTGGGTTGGTGGAGGCTGCGGGTCGGGAGTGAGGGGCACCAGCACGGCTCTGTGGGTTGGTGGGGGGGGCTGCGGGTCGGGAGTGAGGGGCACCAGCACGGCTCTGTGGGTGCGGGGCTGTGGGTCGGGAGTGAGGGGCACCAGCACGGCTCTGTGGGTGGGGGGCTGCGGGTCGGGAGTGAGGGGCACCAGCACGGCTCTGTGGGTTGGTGGGGGGGCTGCGGGTCGGGAGTGAGGGGCACCAGCACGGCTCTGTGGGTTTTGGGGGGCTGCGGGTCGGGAGTGAGGGGCACCAGCACGGCTCTGTGGGTGCGGGCTGTGGGTCGGGAGTGAGGGGCACCAGCACGGCTCTGTGGGTGGGGGGCTGCGGGTCGGGAGTGAGGGGCACCAGCACGGCTCTGTGGGTTTTGGGGGGCTGCGGGTCGGGAGTGAGGGGCACCAGCACGGCTCTGTGGGTTTTGGGGGGCTGTGGGTCGGGAGGTGAGGGGCACCAGCACGGCTCTGTGGGTGGGGGGCTGCGGGTCGGGAGTGAGGGGCACCAGCACGGCTCTGTGGGTTGTTGGGGGCTGCGAGTCGGGAGTGAGAGGCACCAGCACGGCTCTGTGGGTTGGTGGGGGGGCTGCAGGTCGGGAGTGAGGGGCACCAGCACGGCTCTGTGGGTTGGTGGGGGGGCTGCGGGTCGGGAGTGAGGGGCACCAGCACGGCTCTGTGGGTTTTGGGGGGCTGTGGGTCGGGAGTGAGGGGCACCAGCACGGCTCTGTGGGTGGGGGGCTGCGGGTCGGGAGTGAGGGGCACCAGCATGGCTCTGTGGGTTTTGGGGGCTGCGGGTCGGGAGTGAGGGGCACCAGCACGGCTCTGTGGGTTTTGGGGGGGCTGCAGGTCGGGAGTGAGGGGGCACCAGCACGGCTGTGCTTTCCCAGCACTGTCCCCTCGTTCCCAGCCGGCCTGGTTGCTGGGCGGGGGAGGGGGGCTGGTGGCGCTGGAGCTGTGGGGAGGGGCTGGGATCCTGGCCAGGGCTCGCTCAGGCTGGGGCAGGCAAGGGCACAACCCCCTGGCGAGCGGGGCCCACGGGCTGCCTTGGGGTCTGGGCATCAAGCCCTTCCCGGAGGGCACCGGGACAGCAGAGGCCCCAGTTGCCACCGGCGCCTGGGCCCGGGGGGCTGCACCAGAAAGTCTCCCCCCACCCCGGGGAACAAACAACGTGGCCTCCCCCCACCCCTGCTCGGCTCCCGCCGCCGCTGGTCCTGACACCGCCCCCGCCCCTCCCAGCTCGTGCTCCACGCCCCAGCACAGGCCGTGTCCCCCCCGCCTGTCCCGGCCTGAGCTCCGGGCTGGGCTCCGGGCCGGCTCCTGCCCACAGGCCTTGGGCGGAACGACACGCCGGCCCGGCCCCGGCCCATTTCCCCTTCCCTGGCCAAGGGGAGCTCGAGCAGGGCCAGGCCTGCCGCTGTGTCCCTGGGGCTGGGGGCTCCCGCACACCCCGCTTGTTCGGCAGGCGCTTAGCACAGGTGGGCGATTTGGGAGCCTGGGGACACGGGCACAGTTTGTTCTTGTAGGGCCCGCGATACGTGGCGAGGCTGCACCTGTTGGTCGCTGTAGGGCTCTGCAGCGGGGTTTGTTATTGCAGGGCTGCTGGCAGGTGCTGTGCTCGGCCAGGCTGCCCAGGCCGGTGCATTTCTTAGGGAGGGATTCCTGAGGCGGAGAGCTTGTCATTGTAGAGCTGCTGGGGGGCGGGTTTGTGTTGCCGGGGGAGGGGTTGGTTAGTGTGGGGCTGCTGGCGGGGGCGGGTTTGTGTCGCTGGGGGAGGGGTTGGTTAGTGTGGGGCTGCTGGCGGGGGCGGGTTTGTGTTGCCGGGGGAGGGGTTGGTTAGTGTGGAGCTGCTGGCGGGGGCGGGTTTGTGTTGCCGGGGGAGGGGTTTGTTAGTGTGGGGCTGCTGGCGGGGGCGGGTTTGTGTTGCTGGGGGAGGGGTTGGTTAGTGTGGGGCTGCTGGCGGGGGCGGGTTTGTGTAGCTGGGGGAGGGGTTTGTTAGTGTGGGGCTGCTGGCGGGGGCGGGTTTGTGTTGCCGGGGGAGGGGTTGGTTAGTGTGGGGCTGCTGGCGGGGGCGGGTTTGTTGTTGCCGGGGGAGGGGTTGGTTAGTGTGGGGCTGCTGGCGGGGGCGGGTTTGTGTAGCTGGGGGAGGGGTTTGTTAGTGTGGGGCTGCTGGCCGGGGCGGGTTTGTGTTGCCGGGGGAGGGGTTGGTTAGTGTGGGGCTGCTGGCGGGGGCGGGTTTGTGTTGCTGGGGGAGGGGTTTGTTAGTGTGGGGCTGCTGGCGGGGGCGGGTTTGTTGTTGCTGGGGGAGGGGTTTGTTAGTGTGGGGCTGCTGGCGGGGGCGGGTTTGTGTCGCTGGGGGAGGGGTTTGTTAGTGTGGGGCTACTGGCGGGGGCGGGTTTGTGTTGCTGGGGGAGGGGTTGGTTAGTGTGGGGCTGCTGGCGGGGGCGGGTTTGTGTAGCTGGGGGAGGGGTTTGTTAGTGTGGGGCTGCTGGGGGGGCGGGTTTGTGTTGCTGGGGGAGGGGTTTGTTAGTGTGGGGCTGCTGGCGGGGGCGGGTTTGTGTTGCTGGGGGAGGGGTTGGTTAGTGTGGGGCTGCTGGCGGGGGCGGGTTTGTGTTGCTGGGGGAGGGGTTGGTTAGTGTGGGGCTGCTGGCGGGGGCGGGTTTGTGTTGCTGGGGGAGGGGTTTGTTAGTGTGGGGCTGCTGGCGGGGGCGGGTTTGTGTTGCCGGGGGAGGGGTTGGTTAGTGTGGGGCTGCTGGGGGGGGGCGGGTTTGTGTTGCTGGGGGAGGGGTTTGTTAGTGTGGGGCTGCTGGCAGGTGGGTTGTTGGGGAGCGCCTGGCAGCTAATTACGGGCGCTGGGGCACACAGTGCAGGGACGTCCAGTCGTGGAGCCCCCGGCCACCCCTGCCACAAGGGGACTGGCGTGTGACTGGCAGCCCGAGCCCCGCTCCCAGGGCGGGCGAGGGGCCCACGGCCAGTCACAGGCAGCCGCGGAGCCTCCCCCACCAAAGAGGGGGCCGTTCATCATCCTCATTTCACAGAGGAGCAGAGAGGCACCCAGGGGAAAGGACCTGACCAAGGTCACAGCCAGAGCTGGGATCAGAATCCAGGAATCCTGGGTCCTAGCCCCACCCCCCACTCTGACCATCAGACCCCCTCCCCTGCCAGAGCTGGAGATCGAACCCAGGAGTCCTGGCTCCCAGCCCCCTGCCCTGTTGTGGCGAAGCCAGGCTACTAGTCACAGCCCAGAGAGTCTCGCACTCACTTTATTCACCCCGTACCGTAGCGGGGGCAGGCAGGCTGGGGGCACTGGGATTCCCTTGGTTCTCCCAGGCTCCTCCTTCACCTGCTAGGGCTGTGGCCTCACTGGGTCCCCGTGAGGGTGCTGGGGGGCAGGGGACCAGCTCAGCCCCTCTTCCCAGAGCACTGACTGGCCGCCTGCCTGCCTGGCCACCCCCTGCCTGCCCTCCCAGGGCTCCCTGAGGCCTTGCACCTCGAACCCCCTGCCCAGGCCTGGCCCTGGGCCCCGGCTCAGGGGGCTCCAGCAAGGAGCAGGCAGGAGGTGCTGAGCAGCAGCTGCAGGAGTGGGGAGCAGGTGGGTGACTCAGGGCTCCCGCTGGCCAGCTGCAGACCTGCAAAGAGAGAGGCAGAGATGTCATTTCACATCACCGGGGGGGGGGGGGGGGGCGCTGTGAGGGGCAGATTCCCCCCTGGGCTGGGGTCCCAGCAAGGGCCTGAGCCACCAGGGATGGGGGAGTGGATCAGAGAGAGGGGAAAAAAGCCAGGCCCATAAGGCGCTTGGCCTGAGGGTGGCGCGATAACGAGACCCAGCACAGCTGGTGCCCCTCACTCCCGACCTGCAGCCCCTGCTATCCCAGCCCTGGGTTCCCCACAACAGCGCGACTGGTGCCCCTCACTCCCAACCCGCAGCCCCTGCTATCCCAGCCCTGGGTTCCCCACAACAGCGCGGCTGGTGCCCCTCACTCCCGACCCGCAGCCCCTGCTATCCCAGCCCTGGGTTCCCCACAACAGCGCGACTGGTGCCCCTCACTCCCGACCCGCAGCCCCTGCTATCCCAGCCCTGGGTTCCCCACAACAGCGCGGCTGGTGCCCCTCACTCCCGACCCGCAGCCCCTGCTATCCCAGCCCTGGGTTCCCCACAACAGCGCGACTGGTGCCCCTCACTCCCGACCCGCAGCCCCTGCTATCCCAGCCCTGGGTTCCCCACAACAGCGCGGCTGGTGCCCCTCACTCCCGACCCGCAGCCCCGGCTATCCCAGCCCTGGGTTCCCCACAACAGCGCGACTGGTGCCCCTCACTCCCGACCCGCAGCCCCTGCTATCCCAGCCCTGGGTTCCCCACAACAGCGCGGCTGGTGCCCCTCACTCCCGACCCGCAGCCCCTGCTATCCCAGCCCTGGGTTCCCCACAACAGCGCGGCTGGTGCCCCTCACTCCCGACCCGCAGCCCCTGCTATCCCAGCCCTGGGTTCCCCACAACAGCGCGACTGGTGCCCCTCACTCCCGACCCGCAGCCCCTGCTATCCCAGCCCTGGGCTCCCACCAGCTCGGCCGGTGCCCCTCACTCCCGACCCGCAGCCCCTGCTATCCCAGCCCTGGGTTCCCCACAACAGCGCGGCTGGTGCCCCTCACTCCCGACCCGCAGCCCCTGCTATCCCAGCCCTGGGTTCCCCACAACAGCGCGGCTGGTGCCCCTCACTCCCGACCCGCAGCCCCTGCTATCCCAGCCCTGGGTTCCCCACAACAGCGCGGCTGGTGCCCCTCACTCCCGACCCGCAGCCCCTGCTATCCCAGCCCTGGGTTCCCCACAACAGCGCGGCTGGTGCCCCTCACTCCCGACCCGCAGCCCCTGCTATCCCAGCCCTGGGTTCCCCACAACAGCGCGGCTGGTGCCCCTCACTCCCGACCCGCAGCCCCTGCTATCCCAGCCCTGGGTTCCCCACAACAGCGCGGCTGGTGCCCCTCACTCCCGACCCGCAGCCCCTGCTATCCCAGCCCTGGGTTCCCAACAACAGCGCGACTGGTGCCCCTCACTCCCGACCCGCAGCCCCTGCTATCCCAGCCCTGGGTTCCCAACAACAGCACGGCTGGTGCCCCTCACTCCCGACCCGCAGCCCCTGCTATCCCAGCCCTGGGTTCCCAACAACAGCGCGGCTGGTGCCCCTCACTCCCGACCCGCAGCCCCTGCTATCCCAGCCCTGGGTTCCCAACAACAGCGCGGCTGGTGCCCCTCACTCCCGACCCGCAGCCCCTGCTATCCCAGCCCTGGGTTCCCCACAACAGCGCGGCTGGTGCCCTCACTCCCGACCCGCAGCCCCTGCTATCCCAGCCCTGGGTTCCCCACAACAGCGCGGCTGGTGCCCCTCACTCCCGACCCGCAGCCCCTGCTATCGCAGCCCTGGGCTCCCACCAGCTCGGCCGGTGCCCCTCACTCCCGACCCGCAGCCCCTGCTATCCCAGCCCTGGGTTCCCCACAACAGCGCGGCTGGTGCCCCTCACTCCCGACCCGCAGCCCCTGCTATCCCAGCCCTGGGTTCCCCACAACAGCGCGACTGGTGCCCCTCACTCCCGACCCGCAGCCCCTGCTATCCCAGCCCTGGGTTCCCCACAACAACGCGGCTGGTGCCCCTCACTCCCGACCCGCAGCCCCTGCTATCCCAGCCCTGGGTTCCCAACAACAGCGCGGCTGGTGCCCCTCACTCCCGACCCGCAGCCCCTGCTATCCCAGCCCTGGGTTCCCAACAACAGCGCGGCTGGTGCCCCTCACTCCCGGCCCACAGCCCCTGCTATCCCAGCCCTGGGTTCCCCACAACAGCGCGACTGGTGCCCCTCACTCCCGACCCGCAGCCCCTGCTATCCCAGCCCTGGGTTCCCCACAACAGCGCGGCTGGTGCCCTCACTCCCGACCCGCAGCCCCTGCTATCCCAGCCCTGGGTTCCCCACAACAGCGCGACTGGTGCCCCTCACTCCCGACCCGCAGCCCCTGCTATCCCAGCCCTGGGTTCCCCACAACAGCGCGGCTGGTGCCCCTCACTCCCAACCCGCAGCCCCTGCTATCCCAGCCCTGGGTTCCCCACAACAGCGCGGCTGGTGCCCCTCACTCCCGACCCGCAGCCCCTGCTATCCCAGCCCTGGGTTCCCCACAACAGCGCGGCTGGTGCCCTCACTCCTGACCCGCAGCCCCTGCTATCCCAGCCCTGGGTTCCCCACAACAGCGCGACTGGTGCCCCTCACTCCCGACCCGCAGCCCCTGCTATCCCAGCCCTGGGTTCCCCACAACAGCGCGGCTGGTGCCCCTCACTCCCAACCCGCAGCCCCTGCTATCCCAGCCCTGGGTTCCCCACAACAGCGCGGCTGGTGCCCCTCACTCCCGACCCGCAGCCCCTGCTATCCCAGCCCTGGGCTCCCACCAGCTCGGCCGGTGCCCCTCACTCCCGACCCGCAGCCCCTGCTATCCCATCCCTGGGTTCCCCACAACAGCGCGGCTGGTGCCCCTCACTCCCGACCCGGAGCCCCTGCTATCCCAGCCCTGGGCTCCCCCCAGCTCGGCCGGTGCCATTCAGCACGGCTCTGTGGTGCCAGCACTTGGGTCTCTCTGCACCAGAGACCAGCCAATTGGCTGGTCCGACACATGGCCAAATGGGGGCTCCTGGCCCCAGGGCAGACGCCCCAGACTCCTGCTCTGATCTCGGGGCTGAAAAGCTGCGTGTCCCCTGCCCTCTACTGGCGTGTCCTGGGACTGCAGGTAAACTCACTGAGCAGCTGTCCCTTGCACACTCAGCTGGGTGCTCCCAGCCCCAGGGAGACCCTGAGCGTCAAACCCAGATGGCATCTGGCAGCACCAGAGCCTGCGCCAGCTGCAAATCACCTTGGTCGGCAGCTTCGTCGTACTTCAGGAAAGGGCCAGCGGACACGACCCCCGATGGAGGCTTCCTGCCCTGCACAGCAGAGCCCGGCCTGGCGCAATGCTGCAGGGGGAGAACAGAGCCTTGTCACCGCACTGAGCACTAGGGGGCACTCTGGAGTCACCCAGCACGGGGGTAGCAAGAGGCTCCTTGGCACAGAGGCTCAGATAGCACTGCAAAGGACCTTGCAGCCTGTTTATGTGGGAATGCAGCCACCTCTGGGGAGGGGCAGCTGGGTCCCAGCCACATGGCAATGCTGCTGGGGACAGCTTGCCTGGCACTGGGATGCAGCCACCTCTGGGGTGGGACAGCTGGGGCACAGCAGCATGAGAGTGCTGCATGGGACGGCTCACAAGGCACAGGGATGCACTGCAGGCCCCATCCTACCACACAAGGAGGACCTGGCAGGAGCTGCTCCCCTCTACACCAAGGGGGTTTCCATGGTCACACTCAGCCCCACATCTGGACAGGGCCCTGGTCTGGGTTTGTCCCTTGGTGCTGCATGTGGACCAGGCTGAGAGCACGGTCTCTTGCCCACCCAGGGCTGCCCTGTGCTGCACCAAGCCACTTAGCACCACTGGGGAGGTTTCCCAAGGAGTCTCAGAGCAGATCCCCTTCCCTGGTGTGGAGGGGGAGGGTCCCATTACCCCTGGCTCGTCTGCCCATGTGCTCACTCACCATGGTGCATGTGGCCGCCTGGGGGCTGCAGAGCCGGACCCGGCAGTGCAGATACACCAGCTCTAAGTCTGGGATGAACTCGAAGACATTGAAGGAGAAGCGGCTGATGGTGGAGACGCCGTCCTCCTCGATTGTCACTGTGCCATCTCGCAGGCTGGGGCACCTGGGTGAGGGACAGGGCACAGGGGTCAACCAGACATGGCACTAAACAGCAAGCAGTAGGTTGGACACTGTTAGCCAGCTCTACTTGGCTACTGCAGGTTCCTCCCTGCCCAGCGTAGTGTTGGAACCCAGAAGTCGGGACTTTCAGCCTCCTCACCCCAACCCACCATGCCCCACTCCCCTCCCAGAGCTGGGGATAGAACCCAGGAGTCCGGACTCTCAGCTCCCCCTTCTAACCCACTAGGTCTCACTCCCCTCCCAGAGCCAGGGATAGAAGCCAGGGGTCCTGTCGCCCAGACCCCCTGTTCTGTACCCTCACCCCACATCCCCTCTCTGCTAGGTGATGTGAAGCAGAAGGGCCAGCTGCTCACTGGTTGGTGATGAGATCCCATCGGATGCTGGAGGAGGGGTTTCGGTCCGGAGTGGCCCAGCACGATGACAAGGTCAGCACAAAGTGGCTGGGGTCCAACCCCGAAACCCTGATATCCACGTAGACCCTGTGGTTGACAGTGAGTGGGATGGGGCTCTGGGTGAAGGGTTTGCTGTATCGAGGGTCTTGATACAGGACCATGGTGGTCAGGTAGCTCCCTTGGCCGGAGGGGAGGGTTGTGTTAACGACACTATGGAAGAAGGTGAGAACAGAAGAGAGAGACATCACTCGATGGAGGCTAGAGAAGAAAAGTAACGTATCTGCGGCAGGGTGTGGCATTAGTGGCACCAGTGGGCAAATGCAGCTTTAAGAGGTTGTGGGAACTGATGAAGTGCCAGGAGCTGCAAGGAACGGGGGGCAGGAACCAGCATGGTGCAAAGGGGCAGGAGAATAAGGGGTCACAGGAACCAGCACGGTTCAAGGGTACATGGGAATCAGCAAGGTGCTAGAGGAGGTGGGAACCAGAGGCCACAGGACCAGTGTGAGCAAGGGGATGTGGGAACAAAGGGGCATGTGAACCAGAGTGGTTCAAGGGGATGTGGGACCAAAAGTCATAGGAATGGCACAGTGCAAGGCAGGTGCACCCAGGGGTCACAGGAATGGTGCGGTGCAAGATAGGTGGATTCAGGGGTCATGGGAACCAGCACAGCGCTAGAGGGGTGGGACTCAGGGGGTTGCAGGAACTGGCACAAGGGGGCAGGACCCAGGGGTCATGGGAACCGGCGCAGCACAAGTGGGGTCAGGACCCAGGGGGTTGCAGGAACTGGGACAAGGGGGCAGGACCCAGGGGTCGTGGGAACCGGTGCAGTGCAAGTGGGGGCGGGACCCAGGGGGTTGCAGGACCCAGGGGTCGTGGGAACCAGTGCAGCCAAAGCGGGGTGGGACCCAGGGGCGGTGGGAAGTGGTGCTGTGCAAGGAATCCTGCGAAGCCGCAGGGTGGAGGCAGTGCTGTGGGCTGCGAGGTGGGGCACTGAGGAGGGGCGCCCAGTCTCCTGCTGGCTCCTGCGGCCCTACTCACTCCTGTATGGGCTGGATGGCCATTGGGACGGACAGGTTGAAGCTCAGTGGCTGGGCGCAGGAGAAGTGCAAGAAGAGGAGCCTGTCCCGGCTGATCACCCCTCCATAGGTGTTGCCCACCCGGCCCTGCACCTCGTTGGAGTAAGTGGCGTGGGTGGCGTTGACCTGCGGGGGCACAGAAGCAGCAGCAGTGGTGAGAGTCGAATCCCTCCATGCCCAGGATCCACGTCACTCTTCCCGCCACGACAGGGCACCCGTGGCCCTGGCACACTCCTCCTTTGCACAGAACGCACATCACTGGTCACCGCCCTTCTCTCTCCTACCCGCCTGGTGAGTGCCCACTGGACTGGGGGAGGGGGGTGCCTGCCAGAGCGGGGGGCCAGCGTGTCGACTCGTGTTTGAAGATGTGCTTGGCTGTGTGACCCTACGGAGGTGTGCATCCTCATGCAGGCACTCGTGCGACACCATGTCGGCGTGCCCTGCTGCAGGTGTGGGACGGTGTGTGGGGATGACTCGTTCCAGTGGGTGTGGGTTTGTGCGTGTGAGAGCTAGTCTGTGGGGGCGGGGGGCGGTCTGGATATGTGGAAGCGTGTTCGGGTTTGTGTCTATGCACCGGTGGCACTGTGCATGTGTGCCGGGGGCAGTGTGTTGGCAGGGGATGTGCACAGGGCCATGGGTTGGTACGTGTGGGGGTGTACATGTGGCCACGTGTTTGTGCACATGGCTGTGTGCTGCTGCATATTCATGTGGCCATGTTTTGGTAGGCGCATGTGGGTGTGTTACGTGGTCATATGTTGGTGCACGTGCACATGGCTGTGTGCTGGTCGGGGTGCACAGGTGTGCACGTGGCCATGTGTTGGTACATGTGGCCGCGCGCGGGTCGGGGCGGGCGGGCGTGCCCGTGGCCGCGGGCGGGGCGGGGCGGGGCGGGCGGGCGCCCGTGGCCGCGGGCGGGGCGGGGCGGGGCGGGCGGGCGCGCCCGTGGCCGCGGGCGGGGCGGGGCGGGCGGGCGTGCCCGTGGCCGCGGGCGGGGCGGGGCGGGCGGGCGCCCGTGGCCGCGTGCGGGGCGGGGTGGGCGGGCGCCCGTGGCCGCGTGCGGGGCGGGGTGGGCGGGCGCCCGTGGCCGCGGGCGGGGCGGGGCGGGGCAGGCGGGCGCGCCCGTGGGCGGGGCAGGGCGGGGCGGGCGGGCGCGCCCATGGCCGCGGGCGGGGCGGGGCGGGCGGGCGTGCCCGTGCGCGGGTAGGCTGGTAGGAGCGGGCGGCCGTGCCCGTGGCCGCACGCTGTGACCAGTCGCCAGCCTCCTCCTCACCGTCACCGTGGTCCCGCAGCTCTGTTGTGTGCTGTCAAAGTAGAAGACAAGTCTCTCCCTGACGAGGGTGCCGGTGCAGCTGGGGTCGGCCAGGTGCAAGGCCTCCGAGGGGAAGCCGTCGGAGAAGAGCAGGCAGCGGGACAGGGACACTGAGCTGTTACCGCCACTGCAGGCCAGCTGGTAGTCTGGAAGGGAAGTGAGAACAGGTACATGGCAGGGACCATCCCACGGGGCCTCTCTAGGCATGGCTGGGGCTGTGCCCTGGTTCCTGGCATGCCAGGCGGAGACCAGCTGCGCTGCGGAGCTGCAAGCCCACAGGACAAGAGGAGACTCTCCGTGTGCCTGGGAATCCCACATCAATGAGATCTCCGAGAACTCGCCCACCGTGGCTGAGAGGCCAGGCACACGCTGGGCACTGCAGGGAGACCCCTAACGGCCAGGATTGGGAGCCAGCTGCAGAGGGGGAGCGGGCAGACGACGGGGGCTTGGAGGGGGAGACAGCTGGCTCCCAGTCTGAATCTGGAGGTCCCACCTCCTCCCCTCCCCCGAGCAGCCTCGCCTTCTACCCTGTTTTCCGCCTGGGATGACAAAGGTTCAGGACATTTAGGAGACACATGGGGAGCCGGGGCCAGAATCAGAGCCCAGAGTCACCTGTGTTGCCAACTCTTTCCCCAGAACAACCCCATGCCAAGCTCCTTGCCCCCTGCTCTTCGGCTCAAATCACTGCCCTCACACTGTGTGATGAGAGAAGTAACCTTGGGAAATCTGCTGTCCCAGTGCTGCCCCAGTTCACTGAGCCACGGCATTCGCGGCAGACATAGCCCGGCCGGCGATGGTTCCCTTGGAAAGCATGGATAGATTTCCGTGCCTTGAGTGTCAGCGGAAATCAGGACAGAGGAAGGGACCAGAAATTGCTCTTTACCATAGTCAGCCACTTGGATGGGCTCAGAAGCTCTGTAGCAGTAACAGCCCCATCTCCCTGCCTGCTCTCCACACCACTCGTTCTCCCCGCAGGCCAGAGCAAGGCAGGGATCACTCGCAGCTGCAGAGGGAATCAGAGTTTAGCAGCAGCAAAGCCGACCTGTTGATTGTATCTGCAGCTGTTCTCTGATCTGCCCAACCCCCTGTATTTCTAAGGGCAACCTCTACGTCTCTCGAGCCTTTCCAGTTCAACGCATCAAAAAGCACTTTGCAAATTACACAGAGTTCCCACAGCTCAGGCTGGCATACAGCCTCCCCTGGGCTGGGTGCAGGCAGCAGATTAATAGCCCAGGGACCGCTCATTGGGGCTGAAACATGGCCACTTCTGGGGAGGGGCACAGCGGCAGGCTAGCAGTCACAGAGCAATGCGGCTCTGTCAGCGCTGACATGCAGCCAGTTCAGGAGTGGGACCCAGCGTTGTTTTAGCAGCCACACAAATACTGTACAGGGATTGTTCACGCGGTGCTGAAATGCAGCCACCCCTGGGGTGAGGTGCAGCCACTACGTGACAGCCTACGGAAACGCTGCACAGTATTTGTGGCAGGAAGGGAAGGAGAATCCTTGTTTGAGGACGGAGGAGGAAGAATGTAAATACCCAAATGGGGATGTGACTAGGACAAAACCCAAAAAGGGTTTTAATGACTACGGGGGATCAGGTCATTGGCTTTATGGCTCCTCCACAATTTCAGGCTCAATCTCAATATTGCCAACACCTCACACTCCCAAATTCCCCAACCCAGTGCTCTCCCCCTGGGCCTGCAGGTGGGACTGGTGCTCACGGCACTGCGCAGATGATCTCCACGCGCCAACACGTATCCCCTGAAGGCTGCACAGCTCTTCGTAGGAGGCGATGGCCATGCACAGCATCCCATTGGCCGTCCCGTAGTGGCATATGTCGTACAGGCAGGAGGAGTAAAATGGGGCAGGGTCCACATGCCAGTGGCACTCGGCAAACGGTCCCGATTGGCTAGTCAGGGTCCCGCAGAGCTCTTCAAACTCCAGGGGGTCGCTGCAGGGCTCGGGGGAGCCGGTGTCATCCAAACACCTGGAACAAAGGGAAGTTAGCAGTACTCATGGCAGGGCAAAGGGACTGGCTCTCTCTAGTATCACCTAGGGAGTGGGGGAGAGGGATAGCTCAGTGGTTTGAGCATTGGCCTGCTAAACCTGGGGTTGCAAGCTCAATCCTGGAGGCGGCCATTTAGGGATCTGGGGCAAAAATTGGGGATTGGTCCTGCTTTGAGCAGGGGGTTGGACTAGATGACCTCCTGAGGTCCCTTCCAACCCTGATCTTCTATGAGTGTCTGACCCGCCCCTCCCAACCCCGCCTCCTACCAGGGGACCTTCTGAGCTCAGTAGTAAGCTTTGCCTCCCAGTAACATGCACTGGACCAACCTACAGCGCATCTCCCAGGGCCACTCCAGCTTGTGATTTCTCATGCAGACGAATAAATGAGGCCCAGCTGTAGGTGAGGGGATGGGACTCGGGGGAGAGGCAGGGGTGGGGAAAGAGGAGCCTGTCACAACGTACACACGGAGGCACACACACAGATTCATAGGCACACCCAGACACACGCATACAGGTCCTGTCCTCAACCTACAGTGAAGTGAACAGGAAATAATTAGTTTTTAAAGAGTAATTGACTAACAGTTTGTCACCTTCTCTCTCTGCCCCCACCTGCTCCATTCATCTGTTCAGCCAGCTCTCCCACCTCACTCCACTCCATTCATCTGCCCGTCCCACCAGGAACAGGCCTGAGACCCAAACTCATCTCCCACAGGAGTCACCAAGCAGCTGTCCCACCACTGCCAATTTCCAGAGCCTCGTTTGTGAGCTCTGCCTCCCAGCCCAGTCCAGCAGTTTCACTCCCACAACGATCTGTCCCAACACGAAAGCCTCGGTTAATTTCTCTGGTAAACAGCAACCCAACGTCCTCAGGGATCCCACTGCTCCGTCAGGATACCAGACCTGGCCGGGCTGGGCTCAGACTTCCAGGCGTTCCCGAACTCTGCATCACTCCGGGCTCTCTCCCCGCTGGGCAGGACTTTGTCGTCCCTGCGGATGTCGTTGAAATTCCCACACATCCCGCACAGCCGCGCCCGATACTCCGGGCCCACACGGACGAACAAAGTGTGGCGGCCGTTGAACTGGATCTCCACATTGGCTGGGGTCTGTATGGTCACCAGGTTTCTGATCCTGGTCACACTGCCCAGAGGGCCCAGGGTGTGCGGCAGGCTCACCCTCTCCCCGTTAACCTGAAAGAGCAGAGGACTCAGTGCAGTGAGCATCGCCGGGGACACCACCTGCCAGGCGCAAAGCCCCTGGGGGGAGGCCAAAACCTCGCCCTCTGCAATCAGGGAGCCCCTGGCCTGTAACAGCCCTGGGGGCACCAAGCCACCAGGGCTGAGTTTAACGGGGGGAGGGGGCTGGAAGGAAAGACGTTCAGCAGGTTCTAGGTTGAGGCCCCGAAAGCTGATTTCACTCCTCAATATTTATGTATATTGTAGGGGCACCTTTGAGCCCAGTGACAGGCCAGGACCCCTGCCCCTGCCCCAAGAGCCGTCTCTTCCCAGCAGAGCTAAGGCACGTTCTAGCTCCTGACGGGAGTCCTGGCCCCACACAGACCCAGCTGCTAACACAGCCCCCCTGAAATCCGGATGCCGACTAGTGCCACTTCAGTGCCGTCAGTCCTCCCATGCCTTCCCTACACCCCGCAGGCCTGCCCAGGAAGGACAGACGCTCTCCTGCAGCGCACTGGGAACAAATGCATGGGGCGGCTCAGTTTCTTGCAGCGCTAAGGGCCATGGGACATGCCCAGAAGTCTTACCGCCACAGACCGGGGCGCTGGAATGTGTGTGGGGGGCTCAGGGGGCCATGGCCCCCCCTCACTTTTTACTGGCCTTGAGGCCGAGCGATAGGGTTGAGGGGCGGAGAGGAGCGAGCGAGGGGGTCTTGGGGGGAAGAGGAGGGCGGTGCAGCAGCAGGCCCTTGGGGGAAGAGATGGTGCAGGGCTGGTGGCTCAGGGGGCAGGGCCATGGTTCGGGCTCCTGTGGCCCCCCACTTTTAGGGTGCTTCCGCCGTTCCTGCCGAGGCTCGGGCGCCGGCACGCTGTTTTGCAGCATGGCTGTTCTCATGCGAGTGTCGCTGCCTGGGGGAGCCCTCAGTAATCTACTATAATCCTGCGCAGACCTGAGCCCTGCCAGCAGGTGAGCAAATTGTGCCACCCCCTAGAGAGTCAGTTTAAGGCCAGAAGGGACCATGAGATCCCCATCCGACGTCCTGGATCTTCCTGGGCAGCCGCCCACCGACCCACCAACACAGAGCAAACGAGGCCAGCAGGAGACTCGACTGCTCCATGCCACAGGCAGGGAATAGGAGGGACCAAAGTGTACCGGTGCAATGGCGGAGCAGTGACCCAATGACATACAGGTGCCTCGTCTAGCAGGCGAGTGGGGACCCCGATGACTAATTCCGTTTGCAAACACCAGGTGCTGAGGGGACAGGTCAGAGCCCCCGTGGTTTCGGAACAGCCACCCAGGTGCTGTTAACCTCCCCACTTTAAATAAGATCTTTGAGTTATTTACCCATGTCGCGCTCTGCCGGGGGAGCAACGCTCACTAATGGAGCAGGTGGGGAGGGGCTCCTTGGGCCTGGGATCCCCTGGGGAGCAGTGTTCACTAGCAGGGGCTGTGCTGGGGTCGGGGGGGGCTGGGATCCCCTGGGGAGCAGCGTTCACTAGCAGGGGCTGTGCTGGGGTCGGGGGGGGCTGGGATCCCCTGGGGAGCAGCGTTCACTAGCAGGGGCTGTGCTGGGGTCGGGGGGGGGGGGGCTGGGATCCCCTGGGGAGCAGCGTTCACTAGCAGGGGCTGTGCTGGGGTCGGGGGGGGCTGGGATCCCCTGGGGAGCAGCGTTCACTAGCAGGGGCTGTGCTGGGGTCGGGGGGGGGCTGGGATCCCCTGGGGAGCAGCGTTCACTAGCAGGGGCTGTGCTGGGGTCGGGGAGGGGGGCTGGGATCCCCTGGGGAGCAGCATTCACTAGCAGGGGCTGTGCTGGGGTCGGACAGGGAGGGCTCTCTGGGGCTGGAGCTCCTGCTCTTGAGAGAGTTGATGGAAGCCCCTTTCAAATGCCTCCACCCTCACCTCAGCAGCCTTGCTGTCCCCCAGGACAACGTGAGTGTCCTGATCCCCTTTCTCGAGCCAGACGTCCACCCGGGAGACGAAGGAGACCCGGCGATTCCTGCGGTGCCTGTTTGTGGCCACTACCCGGAAGGAGAAGTCGAGGGAGGAGTTGCAGGTGTGCGAGATCTCGTAGGCGCACGTGCCCTGGAAATGGGCCACCGCCCCATCGAAGGTGAAGTAGTGAGGGTCCCCTGTCACCGTGCAGGTGGTCAGCTGGCCCTGGCAGCCCAACTTCCCGTCCTTCACAGCACACCGCTGGCTGGGGTTACAGCTGGCAGGGACGCAGTGAAAATTTAAATGGCCATCACAGCTGCACCTTTCCTGGCAACCGGAGATCCAGACCCGGTCCCCAACCTGCAGGGGTAACAGACGGAAACCAGTCAGCAGAGTGTAACTGTAGAAGGAAGCATGGGTGGAAAGAAGGGAAATACCCCAAATTGTAAGACAGAGATTTGATCCCAGTCCGAGAAGGTGCTGCAGGTGACAGGTGACTCGCCCCTTAAAGGCTGGGGCTAGTCAGCCCTGGCGACAGAACGAGGCCCACCGTGGGTGAATTGGGTCGTTCTCTAGAAAGGGCAGCCATGGCTGCAGCCAAGGGGGAAGCTCAGGGAGCTGTGAGAGTCTGCAGAGAAGGAGGAAAGGCACCTACCAGGAAGACCAGGGGAGTTGGTCCTAGCAGGGAAGCCTGGGAGAGACCCTGACCAAGCAGGGTCCATGCTGGGGTCAGAGGAGTGGGGGGCTGGGATCCCCCGGGGAGCAGCGTTCACTAGCAGGGTCTGTGCTGTGGTCGGGGGGTGGAGGGGCTGGGAAGAGCTGTAAAAGGCCTGGAGGGAGGAGGAGAAACCCTGCATTGTCTGGACTTAGCAATGGATTCTGTTTGGGATTTTGATTTTTATTTGTGGTTCTTTTACATTAATAAACCTAGTCCCCAAGGAGGGGCATTTTCAACCAAGCAAAAACCTGAAGGGAAGTTTTATTGGAACAGTCTAAGAGGGGAAACTGAGGCAGGCTGCCCGTAGCATGATCCTAAACCATGAGGGGGGTGCACGGGAGTTGGCTGGCCCAGGTACATGGGTAGATTAGCACATCCACATGAAATCCCATTTGCTCTACAAGGGTGCACTTAGGCCATGCAGATGTCGGCTCTATCCCCTGGTTAAAAGATCTGGTGATGTGACTGAAGCAGCCACAGAGGTGAGTGAAGTAATGTTGGCCTAGCACAGAGTTTATCCAAATTTCTCTGGGGCTTTCCTTGTCAATTTGACACCTCCCACAGGGCTCAGTAGCAGAGCTGGTCGGAAAACGGGATTTCCGTTCCATGTGAAAGTCCAACATTTGGACCTTAGTTTTCATTCCGAACTGAACTAAAAGCTGAAGTTTCCTGCAAAATAAAAATTCCAGAAAAATGGATTTGGAGCCATCAAAATGTTTTGTTTGGGTTATGTCAAATTGTATTGTTTCACTACGATAAAAACATTTTGTTTAGATCATGTCAGAACCTCATAATACCTTTATCACAAGAAATATTATAAAGGTGAAGGCATTCAGAGAAATAGGTCCCTGTATGTCAAAATGAAATGAACCAGCTGATGAAGTAGCCAATGCAGTTTTTTGAAATCGACATGTTCCCACAAAACATTTTGATTTTGACAAAAAACAGTGAAAACTGCATTTTCTGATGGAAAAAACCCTTTTTCCAAAAGGTCTCCTCAGTACACCGGAGCCAGGAAAGCACCTGCCAGGAAACTCACCGGGTAATGCAGCCCGTTGCGCACGCAGCCGCACTCCTTCTCTGGAACGCAGCTGGCCCCGCTGCGCAGGTACCCGTTGGTACAGAAACAGCCTTCGGCACACAGATGGCTGCAGTGAGCCTGGACCAAGCTGCGTGCACAGGAGTCCCGGCAGGCGGGCTCGCAGAGCTTGTAGTGACTGTGTGCTGGGCATCCTGGGTCTGGCAAACAGGAAAGAGCAGGAAGAGAAAAGATCCAGTGTTAATCCTGGGGAGAAGCACTTAAGAGTTTCCAGAACAAGATATGAAAAGGCCCCAGCTGGGGAGCCCAGAATTCACACCAGGGGCTAGAGGGTCTTGGCAGTCCTGCCCAGTTCAGGATGTTTCCGGGAGATGAAACCAGTGAGCAAAGCCACTAGGGCAGGGCAGGAGAACTTTGCTAGACACCTACCAGCCAGGGGGCTAAACCAGCTAGTAGGTACAAAAGAAGCATCCCATCCTACCCCCACCCACTACTGCAAGGCACCAGGGCAACACTCTGGTAGGAAACCGTCCCCCACCTGCTGGGAAAGGGAGCTTGGATTCCTGCCAGGGTGCTGTCTGTGGGCTCCACCTTTTGTAACAACTGCTGACATTGGCATCTGATAAATGTGAAGCCTCCCTTGCAGAATGCTGGAAAGGAGAAGGAGTGCGCGCTCTCGCTCCCTCTATTTCCTTCTCCTCTTCCTCAACTCAGGTATCCTTGGACTGGGGGGCTCCTGCCTCTCCTCCTCCCCTGGCAAATAGCCCTGGTGCCATTTTTCTCAGGCAGCAGGTGGGTAAAACTGACCTAAATTTGGTCATCCTGTTGACGGAAGCTCAAGCTAAGCTGGGATTTGGCCACTGATGTGAAGCTGGTGACAGCTGGCCATTCACTACTGGGATCAGATGTTTGAGGAACAACATTTGAGCTCTGTGTTCTTAGGAGCCAACGGCTCCTGGCAGGTGGCGTCATCAGAATGTGGCGACATCTCAAGTCGCAAATGAGATACTTTCAATTTAAAAAGCAAACGCAAACTTGGTCTCTGCTTACCACAGAAAGACTCGCTCCTCCAAGGTGAGATGGTGACATTCGCTCTCTGGCAGGCGGCTGCGTATGTCTGAATGGACTGGCACAGGACACTGCTCTCCCCTCCTGACACACACAGGTCAAAGATGCAATCAGACAGATAGGGGCCTGGATCAATCTGGGAGTGGCAAGAGGCGAACGGCCCATTGAGATCCTGGATCACCCAGCACCGGGACTTGGACTGCACCAGACTTTCCTCCTCTTCGCACCCAGGGCAGGAATCAGAGCAGCCGTCGTCACAGCCAGGGACATCCTCCGACTTCCAGTCTGCAGCGAAGTGGAAGGCGTCCTTCCCTAGGGAGCCGTTACGCGTCACAAAATCATCCTCAGCGGCACCATTGAAGTTCCCGCACAGCCCGCAGGTCTGGCCTCGGTACTCAGGAGGGAGGCTGACAAAGAGGCTGTGGGCCAGGTCATAGCTCACACTCAGCCCAAAGGGAGTCTGCAGTACTGTATACAGCCCATGCTGATAAATGGCAACTCCTAGTGTTTTCACATTCACTGGGAGGGTCACCGTCACTCCAGCGATCTGATTGGGAGAAAACAGCACCAAAGAGATTAATCCGGGGATGGATCCCTCACACACTGTAAAACAACAGGACAGTAGCATGCAGAGTTTGTGATGGGTGAGGAGTTTAGGGAAAATCCCACTGTAATCTGCTCAGGACAGAGCTATTAACCAGCTTCTCCCTGTAGCTGTGTATTGTTGTATTGGCCATTTAAACTGGATAACACCCAGCACAATTTTCTGTAAGAATCAACCCTGGAGCATTTGAAGGGGGAGGTGTGGGCAGGGAGGGTGTAGGTAGGAGAATTAAGCTTGGATGTCTTTTTGTTTTGTAAAAAGAAAAGGAGGACTTGTGGCACTTTAGAGACTAACAAATTTATTAGAGCATAAGTTTTCATGAGCTACAGCTCACTTCATCAGATGCATACGCATCCGATGAAGTGAGCTGTAGCTCACAAAAGCTTATGCTCTAATAAATTTGTTCATCTCTAAGGTGCCACAGGTCCTCCTTTTCTTTTTGCAGATACAGACTAACATGGCTGTTACTCTGAAACCTTTTTGTTTTGTGTTTGTATAGCACCTAGCACAACATGACTAGGGCTCCTAGGCCCACAGCCATACGAATAATGAAGACATCTTTCCCCTTCCTTTTTAATTTCTATTGCATAAAAACGACGGGGGTAGGGAAGGATGCACAGTAAGGCACTGCCATGCCAGGGAGTGCAAAGCTTTGGGGTGTATGCGCAAGCCAAACTACACTCCCTCGGGCATATGCCGGTTCATGCAGCCTTTAATCACTGCTTCTCATCATTCAACCTTCTTAGATACAGTATCCACATGTGGCCTTCCTCTCCCAGAGCGTACTGACCTTTGTGTGCCAGGCGGGGTCCATGAAAGTCATTCATATGCCAGATGTGAATCAAACTGAGCACTGGCCTCTTTCATTTCCCACCTGAGCCCTGCTTTACGATGTGGTTTGAAGAAGACCTGGCACAATCCATTCCGTGTGCACCCGAGCAGGTGGCATTGTCATTTCCACCTTGGCAAGTGCGCTCCTCTGAATGCTATACAGCTAAGACCCATGTAAAGCACCGCTTTCCTTGGTTTGGGGCATTGATAAAAGGAGCAAAATCATCCCGCGGGGACTGAATGTGGGTGAAGGGCCATTTTCAGACTACTAAAGAGCTAATTTCATCCATACTCTCAAAGACAATTCTCCTCAATGGCGACTAGTGCCCAGGTCAATTTCACTCTTCTCTCCCCAGCTGCTTTGACACTAGACATGCTCAAATCAACTCTGAAATAACTGTTGGTAACAGACAAATTCTTGGGGGGGGAGGGGTGGGTTTCATTCTTCTTGTTTGGATAAATAGCTAAGCTTTTTCAGATCAAATGTTACCCCAGCAGTTCGCCCTCAGGCAGAGATAGGCATGGAGTATGTCTACACAACCACTTATGTCCAAAAAACTTATTTCACTCAGGGCTGTGAAAAAAACTCCCCCTTGACTGACATAAGTTACACTGACACAGGCTCTGGTGAGGACAGTGCTATGTTGGTGGGAGAGCTTCTCGTGCCGACATAGCTCCTGCCGCTGGTTGGGGGTAGTTTCATGATTTCGATGGGCGAGCGCTCTCCTCTCAGCATACAGCAGCTGCATCGGTACAGCTGTGTCACTGTAAGCTTGCTAGTGGAGACATGGCATGAATTGTGACCGTTTCAGGAAGTTCTGAGTGATGGTGCTGGTTAAATCTCCCCAGATGGTGATACCGTGCTTTCCCAGAGAGCACTAGCCCCATGGAATTACCTTGACTGTCCCCTGCTGCCCTCTCTGCAGATGGATCTCAGTCTTGTTCACAAGGACAAAGACCTCCGAGGGCACAGCCACAGGAACATGGGGCAGGTTTTCGTTCTTCACTTCCACTCTGAAGAAGGATAAGGACTTTGATGTCCCACACAGTTCAGCAAACACATATTTGCAGGTGCCCTGGAAATTGTATCGCTTCCCATCAAACGTAGTGTAATGGGGCAGACCAGACACCCAGCAGATGCCGTTGGTTCGCTCATGGCACCCATAAGCCCCCTTTCGAGTGCCACAGAATTCCCCAGGGGCACAGGCAGAGCGGGAGCACTGGACAGCGTGGGAGGAGCCGTCACAGCTGCACAATCTCCGGCAATTTTCTCCTTCCCAGAAGCTTTCCCCTGCCAGGTGGTATCTGCCATTGTGGGTGCAGCCGCACTGCTCTGGAGGCACACAGTCAGTGCCACTCCGCACAAAGCCAGGGTCACACTGGCACCCTTCTTCACACGCAGTCCGGCAGCGGGAGGGCACAGATGGGTGGGCACAAGAGGCCGGGCAGGAAGGTCCACAGAGCTCATAGTGGCTGTTCGGGGGGCAAGTTAACTCTGAATGAAAGAAAGGAGTGTTTAGAAATACGGGAGAAACACGGCAGGGAATCTTCCTAAGCAGGAATAAAAATGGAGGAAAGATAAGAGCAGAGAGTGGCCAGACCACTAAGGCCCAGCCCAGTGTTCGAGTAGGTACATAAAGGAGAAAGATTTTGCGGGTACAGCTAACAAAGATTCTTCTAGTATTTGGAATCATCTACTTACCGCACACAGCCCGCTGTCTCCATGGCTCAATGGCAATGCCGTGACTTTGGCACTGCTGGGCATAACTGCGAAGCACTTCACACAGGGTCTGCCGGCTGCCCCGAGTCACACACACATCCCTCACGCAGTTCTCCAAATGGATCTGAGCATCAACCAGCTGGTTACACTCTTTAAAAGGCCCAGCAGTGTCTGCGATGACCCCGCAGTAGCTCTGAGATCTGTACTGGGCTTGTTCTGCTTCATTACATGGGGCTGGGAGCCCAACGGCTGTGCAATGAAAAGGGGAATCAGCATCCTTCCAGCTATTGCCAAAGGTGACGGCGTCATGGACCACAGAACCGTTTGGGGTCCGGAAATCATCACTCTGGTTCCCATTGAAATCCCCACCGAGTCCACACAGTGACCCAAAGTAGATCTCAGAAACAGAAACCGACACAGAGTGGGACCAGTCGTAGGACACAGAGAGGCCAAAGTCGGTCTGGAGCACAGCAGACGAGCCGCTGTAATAGGCGTAGAGTTTGCCCGATGCAAGGACCAGGGGCAGATTGACCAGGGCTCCATTCACCTAGGGGGAAAGCGAGACATGGGCCATTCACTGTCATGCCAAACCCCACTGTGCATTTCTGGCTCTCAGCTATTTCACAGCTGAGCTGTGGTCTGAGCCCCTGGATCGAAGTGTGATTGGGACATTGGGTTTGGCTGCACTGTTTGCCTTTCAAGCAGGGACTGTGCTGAGCTTGGCATTCATACCTTCAGAATTTCTCTACCTGTAGGCTGGGGAATTACTTGAAAAAGCACAAAGCTGCCTGCAGCAGACAGGGAAGCTCTGGTTTTCTCTAGGCAGCAGCCCCAGGTCCCTGAGGGGTCGGTTTAGAGACCCTGTTGATGGCAGTGCAAGGGTTACTATTTTGCTGCACATCTCTAGGCATCCTTAGTCACTGCACACACTTGTGTCATAGAATCATAGAATCATAGAATATCAGGGTTGGAAGGGACCTCAGGAGGTCATCTAGTCCAACCCCCTGCTCAAAAGCAGGACCAATCCCCAATTAAATCATCCCAGCCAGGGCTTTGTCAAGCCTGACCTTAAAAACTTCTAAGGAAGGAGATTCCACCACCTCCCTAGGTAACGCATTCCAGTGCTTCACCACCCTCCGAGTGAAAAAGTTTTTCCTAATATCCAACCTAAACCTCCCCCACTGCAACTTGAGACCATTACTCCTTGTCCTGTCCTCTTCTACCACGGAGAATAGTCTAGAACCATCCTCTCTGGAACCACCTCTCAGGTAGTTGAAAGCAGCTATCAAATCCCCCCTCATTCTTCTCTTCTGCAGACTAAACAATCCCAGTTCCCTCAGCCTCTCCTCATAACTCATGTGTTCCAGACCCCTAATCATTTTTGTTGCCCTTCGCTGGACTCTTTCCAATTTATCCACATCACATCACACATGTGTCACATCACATCTGTGTCTGGGTCCCTGCACATCTGTGGCCAGTGAGAACTGATGCCTCACTGGGCCTTTACCTTTCAAGCTGTCAAGGAACGGTCTGCCTGTCGCTAACGTGGCAACGAGGCACTATGTTCATGGCAGCGTGGGAGATGTGGCAGGGTGCAGCGTGGATGCAGGGTTCACCTGCACAGCCCTGTACGGCTTTGATCAAAGTTGCTGCCCTTCTAATGGCTTTGGGACACTAACCCACTTTCACTTGGACAGGATCTCAAAATCACAGTGGGAGGTAAGACTCACCTCAACATTCTGCATTCCCCCCAAAACACATCTAAGGGGACAGTGACCCCTACAAGACTGTCCAGGGCTTTTGCTTTCTCACCTGATCATTTCTGTGCTGAGCAGTTACTTTCTTCAGAGCTATGAAATGCCCTTACCTGCACCTGGCCGTACTGGCCCCCGGCTATAGCAATACGCTCCCCGTAGACATCTAGCTCCACCAGGCGCGTCCAGGACACCGCAATGGAGCTTTTCGGCTCATTCACCACTTGGATGGTGAAGTTGGGGAGGCTCCCCGGGGGGCCACAGTACTTGCTCAGGGTGTACTTGCAGACTCCTTGATAATCAAACATGACTCCATCGAACGTGGTGTAGTGGGGGTGGCCGAACACCCATAAGGTGCCAAACTTCACAGGGTAACAGCCTCGGATGCCACCAACAACGCGGCATATCTCCAGAGCCCCGCAGGCATGATCCTGGCACTCCATGGGCTGGGCAGGCTGCCGGCAGCTGCATTTCCTGCGGCAGGTGTCTGTCAGGATCACCTCCTCTCCCAGCTGGTGATACTGACCCTTCAACGTGCAGCCACACCGGCTCACAGGCACACAGTGTCCAGCGTCCAGAACATAGCCTTCCCTGCAGAAGCATCCCGCCACACAGGGCTTTGTGCAGAGCAGGGGTGCACTAAGGTTGGCACAAGTGGCAGGGCAGGCAGGGCCACAGAAGTCATAATAACTACTGGCTTGGCAGGTGGTATCTAGGATAGAGGAAAGAGAGTCACCAGAGGACAATGCAGAAGTCCCAGAAGACTCTTGTCCCATTTGCTCGGGTTAATGCCTAGTGCACAGGGTTTGGTAACTTCCAACCCTATATTGGCAATCACCTTCTAGGTGTAAAAAGCCGCTGAAACACAGGAACACGAGCTGGGCGCTCAGGTGGCTGCAGGGTTTGCATCTCCACCTTCCGACTACAAAGCTGGAGTCATTGGTGTAGGAGACACAGAATGCTGATGCTTTAAGGGGAGGCAGCCAACACCTTGCCCCCTGTCCTCTCTGGGTGAACCTGGCCCCCGTGCGGGGGTCAGCCCAAGCATTTAAATCAGTCATCCCCAAACTGCAGGGCGCACCCTCCCAAGGGGGTATGGAGCAGCAGCCGGGGGGGGGGCACGGGCCAGCCCCCACAGAGGAGCAGGGAGGGCGTGCCACCCAGCCCACTCTGCCCCAGCCACAGCCATGGCTTTGCTCTTGGCTGTGGCTTGGTCACCAGCTCCTGGCCCCTGCCCCTCCGGCTGCAGCCCCGGGCCTGGCCACGACTCTGCTCCCGAGCTGTGGGAGCCCAGACACATTCCATTACTAGCAGCAGGAGCCGCAAAAGGAAAAGTTTGGGCACCACTGACTTAAATCCTATTTTGAAGGCGTCGGTGGGACACAAGACGGGTCTAGGCCTTGGGCTGGTCCATCACATCCGGGTGAATGTCTCCCAGAGAGTGCAGGGAAGGAGCAAGCCAGCTCTGCTGCCAATGCCCTGTGCCAATAGAGGACCCTTGTATTCATAGAATCATAGAATATCAGGGTTGGAAGGGACCTCAGGAGGTCATCTAATCCGACCCCCTGCTCAAAGCAGGACCGATCCCCAACTAAATCATCCCAGCCAGGGCTTTGTCAAGCCTGACCTTAAAAATATCTAAGGAAGGAGATTCCACCACCTCCCTAGGTAACGCATTCCAATGTTTCACCACCCTCCTAGTGAAATAGTGTTTCCTAATATCCAACCTAAATCTCCCCCACCGCAACTTGAGACCATTACTCCTTGTTCTGTCATCAGCTACCACTGAGAACAGTCTAGAGCCATCCTCTTTGGAACCCCCTTTCAGGTAGCTGAAAGCAGCTATCAAATCCCGCCTCATTCTTCTCTTCCGCAGACTAAACAATCCCAGTTCCCTCAGCCTCTCCTCATAACTCATGTGTTCCAGACCCCTAATCATTTTTGTTGCCCTCCGCTGGACTCTTTCCAATTTTTCCACATCCTTCTTGTAGTGTGGGGCCCAAAACTGGACACGGTACTCTAAATGAGGCCTCACCAATGTTGAATAGAGGGGAACGATCACATCCCTCGATCTGCTCGCTATGCCCCTACTTATACATCCCAAAATGCCATTGGCCTTCTTGGCAACAAGGGCACACTGCTGACTCATATCCAGCTTCTCGTCCACTGTCACCCCTAGGTCCTGGAGCCTCTCCCTTCTATATCACTGAGATGCAGAGACCAATGCTGGGGCAGTGCATGTCCCTTGGTCACTTGCAGCAAGTCCCCCACTTCCCTGATGTGTAATGCCGGCCTCTGCCCTACCCAGACATAACAGCTCCCTCTACAGCCCCAGAGGAATGGCTGCTAACCCACGCCACGGGCTCAGAGAGCCGTTCTTTAGCTCACACTGTATAACAACTCTTATTTGGGACAGGGAAGGTCTTTTCCCCCTGCTCTTAGCTGCGGAATTTTGGGATTGGTGCATTTGCATACACATGCGCTGCGTGGAGCTTCTCTTTGTACCGCTCCATGTTATGCAGTTTGGAGTCCTGCAGCCCCATAATGTTGGGGTGTGACGACAGAACCCATCCTGACATTCAAATTAGCAGCCCCATAACCTCAGGCAGAGGCACTGGGGGCCCAGTTAGACTGCACCCTGCATTGCATGGATAAAGTAGGCAGCTCGTTCTAGATCTTGTCTGTTCCAGGATGTTAGGCAGAGTATAACTAATGCTGAATAGAAACAAAGGCCATTATTGCTTACCACAGCCAGTCGCTTCTCCCCAGTTACCTATCTTCACACCGTGAATAATACACATCTCTTCGTAGGAGTCGATGGCTGCACACAGCATCTGATTGCCCGGTCCGTACTGGCAGAGGTCGTAGACACAGGCCTCGTAGTAAGGGGCTGGGCTCTCATGCCAGTGACACTCAGCAAACGGTCCGGTGCGGTTTGTTAGGATCCCACATGCTTGCTCAACCTCGTACAATTTTGGACAGGGCTCAGTGAAGCCAGTGTCATTCTTACACCTGGAAGTGTCACATCGGTAACAGTTACATGGCAGTTCATCAAGAGGCATTTTGCTAAAGGGTCAGGACATGCACAAGCACAGAGGCCAATTCCTGACAATGGTCCTTGTCTTACTGCATCAGTTCCTCTCTCTGTAGCTCCCACCTGTGATGTGGAGGAGCAGATTCAGCGTGGGGGGAGGAAGGAAAAGAAGAACTGTGTCATTATGGGAGTTTCCCTAATACAAGCTCTTCCTGATCCACAGGCCTGCTCTTTTCAACCAGCTGATAGGGCTCATTTCTGAACTGGACTGTTAAAGGGAAACTGGGGCTTCTGCCACAAAGTGCAATTCCTCTGCAGGGGGAGCTGGTGAGAGCCTGTGATATCTTGCAAGAGACATTGGAAGTCCTCTTGCAGTGAGGGGGAACCTTGCAAAACAAGAGACCTTTCCTTTGCTTCTCCATCATAAGCAGCCAAGACATGGGAATAGGAATAAATGCTGTTCTCTGAAGTTTTGCAAGGGTAACATTCTTCTATAGAGTAATGCTGTGCCTGACACAAGAGGGGAGCGGACAGTCACGGCGGAAGGTAAGTGAGATACGCAGTTATAATCCGGAGCACCAAATAACATCCTGTAGAACGGCCATACTGGGTCAGACCAATGGTCCATCTAGTCAAGGATCCTTTCTGACAGGGGCCGGTGCCAGACACTTCAGAGGGAGTGAACGGAACAGGGCAATTATTGAGTGATCCCCTGTCATCCAGTACCAGCATCTGGCAGTTGGAGGTTTAGGGACACCCAGAGCATTGGGTTGCATCCCTGACCATCTTGGTTATTAGCCATGGATGGATTTATCATAGAATCATAGAAGATTAGGGTTGGAAAAGATCTCAGGAGATCATCTAGTCTAACCCCCTGCTCAAAGCAGGACCAATCTCAGCTAAATCATCCCAGCCAGGGCTTTGTCAAACCAGGCCTTAAAAACCAATAAGGATGGGGATTCCACCACCTCCCTAGGTAACCCATTCCAGGGCTTCACCACCCTCCTAGTGAAATAGTTTTTCCTACTATCCAGCCTAGACCTCCCTCATTGCAACTGAGACCGTTGCTCCTTGTTCTGTCATCTGCCACCATGGAGAACAGCCAAGCTCCATCCTCCTTGGAACCCCTCTTCATGTAGTTGAAGGCTGCTCTCAAATCCCCCCTCACTCTTCTCTTCTGGAGACTAAACAATCCCAGTTCCCTCAGCCTCTCCTCCTAAGTCATGTGCCCCAGTCCCCTAATCATTTTCATTGCCCCCTGTTGGACTCTCTCTAATTCGTCCACATCCTTTCTGTAGTGTGGGGCCCAAAAGTGGATGCAATACTCCAGATGTGGCCTCACCAGTGCTGAACAGAGCGGAATAGTCACTTCCCTCGATCTGCTGGCAACGCTCCTACTAATGAAGCCCAATATGCCATTAGCCTTCTTGGCAATAAGGGCACATTGTTGACTCATATCCACTTCTCGTCCACTGTAACCCCTAGGTCCTTTTCTGCAGAACTGCTGCTTACCCTTTCAGTCCCCAGCCTGTAGCGTGCACGGGATTCTTCTGTCCTAAGTGCAGGACTCTGCACTTGTCCTTGTTGAACCTCATCAGATTTCTTTTGGCCCAATCCTCCAATTTGTCTAGGGCCCTCTGTATCCTATCCCTACCCTCCAGCGTATCTACCTCTCCCCCCAGCTTAGTGTCATCTGTGAACTTGCTGAGGGTGCAATCCACGCCATCCTCCAGATCATTAATGAAGATATTAAATAAAACGAGCCCCAGGACCGACCCCTGGGGCACTCCGCTTGATACCAGCTGCCAACTAGACATGGAGCCGTTGATCACTACCCGTTGAGCCTGACAATCTAGCCAGCTTTCTATCCACCTTATAGTCCATTCATCCAGCCCATACTTCTTTAACTCACTGACTTATCCTCCAAGAAGTTATCTAATTCTTTTTCCAGTCCGGTAATACTTCTGGCCTTCACAACAACCCCTGCGAGCTGTGTGAAAGAGGAGTTCCTTTTTTTTTTTTTAAACCTGACACATCTTAATTTCATCAGGTGAGCCCTAGTTCTTGTGTTATGGGAAGGGATAAATAACACTCCCCCATTCGTTTTTGCCACACCATTCATGATTTTCAAATGCCCCTTTAACCATCTCTTTTCTAAGTGGAACAATCCCTGTTTTTCAATCTCCCCTCATTTGAAAACAGCCCTAATCCTTTTCTTTGCCCTTTTCTGGACCTTTTCCAGGGTAACATTTAACCTTCTCAGCTTCCATAGGGATGCTTTACACCTTGGTCAGGTAAAGATATTTTCTCTCTGAGAAAAGAACAATGAGTAGAGTACAAACAAACAGAGATCAATAATTTATTGGAAAAAGCATGTGTTCTATGGTGGGAATGGAAGGGGGGATGCTGCCATGACAATATACTGAACAGAGAAAGAGGCGATAAACTAGAGCAACAGAGTGTAGGGAGAAGAACGCACGTGGCCATGGAGACAGGCATTCACTGACAAAGAAGGGAAGATCAATAGATAACAAACACACCTTGGTGGGCTGATGTCAGAGGTCCAGGCATTCCCAAACTCTGCGTTGTTCGACGCTCTCTCCCCATTGGGCAGGATTAGATCATCCCTGCGATCCCCATTGAAGTTCCCACACATCCCGCACAGCTGCTCCCGATACTCTGGGCCCACACGGACAAACAAGGCATGGCGGCCGTTAAACTGGATCTCCACGTTAGCACCTGCTTTCAGAGTCACCATGTTTTTCACCCTGGTGATGTTGGCCACAGGTCCCAGCTGGGCCGGTAAAGGCGTCTTTGTCCCGTCAACCTGAAACAGGAAGGGAGGTGGGCTGAGACTGGGGTGTATCCTCCTGAGTAGGTAATAGAACTATTCCCAAGGGATTACAGAGGGGATTTTCCATGGCCACACCATAAAGAATATTTCCAGCCATAAAACTGCATGGAAGCAGCTGTACAGTGGCAGCCATGGTATTTGAGGAGCTAGCTCAGGGGCTGGCAACCTTTCAGAAGTCATGTGCCGAGTCTTCATTTATTCACTGTAATTTAAGTTTTCATGAGCCAGTGATACACTGTAATGTTTTTAGAAGGGCTCTCTCTCTTTAAGTCTATATTATATAACTAAACTATTGTTGTATGTAAAGTAAATAAGGTTTTTAAAATGTTTAAGAAGCTTCATTTAAAATTAAATTAAAATGCAGATCTTATCAGTTTAGTGTGATCCTTGCCCTTGCTTTTCCTTGCTGAGTTTTCCAGTGTTCCCAGGCAGGCAGCAGGCTGAGCGGGGCTGGCGGCTGGGACCCCAGCTGGCAAGGGGCCAGCAGCCAGAACCCCAGAACAGAAGCAAGCTGAGGGGGGCCAGCGGCTGGTATATCAGGCCGGCAGTGGGCTGAGCAGGGCCAGTGGCCAGAACCCCAGACCGGCAGCGGGCTGAGCGGGGCCGGCAGACGGGACCGCAGACCAGCAGCGGGCTGAGCAGGGATACAGCAGACAGAACCCCAGACCGGCAGCGGGCTGAGCGGTGCCGGAGAACAGGACCCCAGACCAGCAGCGGGCTGAGCAGGGATACAGCAGACAGAACCCCAGACCAGCAGCGGGCTGAGCAGGGCCGGCGGACGGGACCCCAGGCCGGCAGCAGGCTGAGTGGGGGTACAGCAGACAGAACCCCAGACCGGCAGCGGGCTGAGCAGTGCCGCAGGATGGGACCCCAGACCGGCAGCAGGCCGAGCGGGGGTACAGCAGACAGAACCCCAGGCCGGCAGCGGGCTGAGTGGTGCCAGAGGATGGGACCCCAGGCCGGCAGCGGGCTGAGCGGGGGTACAGCAGACAGAACCCCAGGCCGGCAGCAGGCCGAGCGGGGCCAGCAGGCGGGATCCCAGACCAGCAGCGGGCCGAGCGGGGGTATAGCAGACAGGACCCCAGGCCAGCAGCGGGCCGAGCGGGGTACAGCAGACAGGACCCCAGGCCGGCAGCGGGCCGAGCGGGGTACAGCAGACAGGACCCCAGGCCGGCAGCGGGCCGAGCGGGGTACAGCAGACAGAACCCCAGGCCGGCAGCGGGCCGAGCGGGGGTACAGCAGACAGAACCCCAGGCCGGCAGCGGGCCGAGCGGGGTACAGCAGACAGAACCCCAGGCCGGCAGCGGGCCGAGCGGGGTACAGCAGACAGAACCCCAGGCCGGCAGCGGGCCGAGCGGGGTACAGCAGACAGGACCCCAGGCCGGCAGCGGGCCGAGCGGGTACAGCAGACAGAACCCCAGGCCGGCAGCGGGCCAAGCAGGGGTACAGCAGACAGAACCCCAGGCCGGCAGCGGGCCGAGCGGGGGTACAGCAGACAGGACCCGAGGCCGGCAGCGGGCCGAGCGGGGTACAGCAGACAGGACCCCAGGCCGGCAGCGGGCCGAGCGGGGTACAGCAGACAGAACCCCAGGCCGGCAGCGGGCCGAGCGGGGTACAGCAGACAGAACCCCAGGCCGGCAGCGGGCCGAGCGGGGTACAGCAGACAGGACCCCGGGCCGGCAGCGGGCCGAGCGGGGGTACAGCAGACAGAACCCCGGGCCGGCGGCGGGCCGAGCGGGGTACAGCAGACAGAAGCCCAGGCCGGCAGCGGGCCGAGCGGGTACAGCAGACAGGACCCCAGGCCGGCAGCGGGCCGAGCGGGGTACAGCAGACAGAACCCCGGGCCGGCAGCGGGCCGAGCAGGGGTACAGCAGACAGGACCCCAGGCCGGCAGCGGGCCGAGCGGGGCCGGCAGGTGGGACCCCAGGCCGGCAGCGGGCCGAGCCGGGTACAGCAGACAGGACCCCAGGCCGGCAGCGGGCCGAGCGGGGTACAGCAGACAGGACCCCAGGCCGGCAGCGGGCCGAGCGGGGTACAGCAGACAGAACCCCAGGCCGGCAGCGGGCCGAGCGGGGTACAGTAGACAGGACCCCGGGCCGGCAGCGGGCTGAGCGGGGGTACAGCAGACAGAACCCCGGGCCGGCGGCGGGCCGAGCGGGGTACAGCAGACAGGACCCCAGGCCGGCAGCGGGCCGAGCGGGGTACAGCAGACAGAACCCCGGGCCGGCAGCGGGCCGAGCAGGGGTACAGCAGACAGGACCCCAGGCCGGCAGCGGGCCGAGCGGGGCCGGCAGGTGGGACCCCAGGCCGGCAGCGGGCCGAGCCGGGTACAGCAGACAGGACCCCAGGCCGGCAGCGGGCCGAGCGGGGTACAGCAGACAGGACCCCAGGCCGGCAGCGGGCCGAGCGGGGTACAGCAGACAGGACCCCAGGCCGGCAGCGGGCCGAGCGGGGTACAGCAGACAGAACCCCAGGCCGGCAGCGGGCCGAGCAGGGGTACAGCAGACAGAACCCCAGGCCGGCAGCGGGCCGAGCGGGGTACAGCAGACAGAACCCCAGGCCGGCAGCGGGCCGAGCGGGGTACAGCAGACAGGACCCCGGGCCGGCAGCGGGCCGAGCGGGGGTACAGCAGACAGAACCCCGGGCCGGCGGCGGGCCGAGCGGGGTACAGCAGACAGAAGCCCAGGCCGGCAGCGGGCCGAGCGGGGTACAGCAGACAGGACCCCGGGCCGACAGCGGGCCGAGCGGGGTACAGCAGAGAGGACCCCGGGCCGGCAGCGGGCCGAGCGGGGGTACAGCAGACAGGACTCCGGGCCGGCAGCGGGCCGAGCGGGGTACAGCAGACAGGACCCCAGGCCAGCAGCAGAGGGCCACTGAAGATCAGCTCACGTGCCGCCTTTGGCACTAGTGCCATAGGTTGCTGACCCTGAGCTAGATCTATAAAAATATAGATCTCAACACGACACAGTAAGAGGCAAGCAGCAGACGAAGTTCATGTACGGTAACTTTTTACAAGGACCGAATCTCACAGTCTGGCCAGAGTAAGGCAGCTAGGCCAGGATGGGGACTGACCAAGCAGTGGCTAGTGACTCTCGGGGGCACAACTGATCTACTGCCGGGACCAAGGGGGAAGCAATCTGCTGTCAGTTATACCCGTCATCTCTCTGTACAGTTTACCTCTTCTGGCCAGTGTGCTGGGTGCGATGTCAAGGCTACACCCATTCCACACCCCTGCCTGCCTGTACACGCTGGGACGGGGCAGCATCTCCAGAGCCTGCTCTCCCCAGCCATGCTGTGACACCCCCGCCGCCCCCCCAATGCAGACAATCTGCACCAGGAAGCACAGGGCCACCTCATGCCTTTGTAAATCACCAAGGTTAAAAGACCTCTCCCCAGGGAAAAGGTGCTGAGTCCAGGCACAAAGCTGACAAAGAGCAGAAGCTGAAGTTCCATAAGTCCGGAGGGGGCAGGTACTTATCAAAGGTGAGTCCCAGCACATAGCTAGGGGGAGAGGTGCTCTCAGGACAATCCCAACTGAAGCCCTGCTTCTCCTTGGACAAATGACCATAACAAAAATTTCTCCCATTATTTGCCTTGTGGTAGGGTAGGAATTGAATGGGCTGGCTGATAGGAGGCTAGTGTGGAACTTGGGTGACCAGGGTTCAAGTCCTGGGTCTGCCACAGACAGTGTGTGACCTTGGGCAAGTCCCTTAAGGCCAGATTTTCAAAAGGTATGTCAGCCCCTAAAGAAGCAGATAGACACTAATAGGGTTTTCATAAGTGCCTTGGTGCTTTGAAAACCCCCCTGGACAGCTATGAGCATCTTTAGCCACCTCAATACCTTGTCTCTCTAGTGCTGACGCTCAAAGGTATGTAGGTGCCTAACTCCCACAGAAATCACAGAGGATCTTGGAATCTGCACCTCAGTTTCCCCATCTGTGAAATGGGGATAATAACACTTCCCTGCCTCACAGGAGGGTTGTGAGGTTAAATGATTTCAAGAACATGAGGCGCTCGGATCCTATGGTGATGGGAGCCAGATAAACACCTATGAGAGATGGATAGTTGTGGCTGTTTCTTCTTTGTCCTTTCTGATAATAGGTCAAAGAGCTCAACTCACCAGGACATCTTTGCCTCGCTCCAGAACAACATGGGAATGAAAATGGCCAGTTCTGAGCCAAAGTTCCACTCGGTAAATGAAGGAGACCCGGGGATTCCGGAAATTCCTGTTTGTGGCCACCACCCGGAAGGAGAAGTCGAGGGAAGAGTTGCAGGTGTGCGAGATCTCGTAGGCGCACGTGCCCTGGAAATGGGCCACCGCCCCATCGAAGGTGAAGTAGTGAGGGTCCCCTGTCACCGTGCAGGTGGTCAGCTGGCTCTGGCAGCCCAACTTCCCGTCCTTCACAGCACACCGCTGGCCGGGGTTACAGCTGGCGGGAACACACCGGAAAGTAGCGGAGGAGTCACAGCTGCACCTTTGGGTGCAATCAGCGAGCCAGAGAAAATCTCCAACCTGGGATGGAGAAAGAGAGGGAGAGAGAGAGAGAGAAGGAAATGGCCATGGTCATCATCAGCAAAATGTCACAAAAACAAACCACTCGAGTAGGCGACACACAGAAGGAAATGGGAGATTTATCAGGGCTCATTAACTCTGGGACATACCCTGAGTCCAGAAAACATCCTTAGGCAGGAGGGCACTTATGCAAACAGAATTGTCTGATTATTTCTTTGTGTTCCCTGGTCTGTCTCTACTTGTTGACTCTTGCATTATCTATAAGTTGTAAGCTGTTTTGGACAGAGACCATCTCTTTGTTCTGTGTCTATTTCAAGGGTGCCCTATTTTTTGAGTAGGCTCCTAGGTGCTATCAGACTACAAAGAATAACAACAATAATAAAAAGAAAGAGCTAGGGAGAGAAACAAAACAGGAGCTTGACTCCTCAGGTGTAAACACATGCTGCAGGGCTCCAGGGTTAGATAGGAAAGAGACTCTTTGCTCCTTGAGTAGGAAAAAAGAGTTTTGCTTCTGTACTTGCCCATACAGCCATGTTTCCTCAGGATTGTCCAGAGAATGAAGTTGCAACTCACCCTGTAGTAGTGTCCGTCGTGCTCACAGCCGCAGTGCCCTGGCAGGACACACTGTTCCCCGCTCCACAGGTACCCGTCATTACAGAAACACCCTTCAGAACACAGGGAGCTGCACAGATGCTGAGGCCAGGAGCCGGCACACAGGTCCTGGCAGGGATGCTCACACAGCTTGTAGTGGCTATTCACTGGGCACCCAGGGTCTGTGAAAGAGGAGGGAGTTCTAGTATCAACAAAATGGAAACACATATGAGGATTGAAATTGCCCTTGACCCCCTGAGCAGCAAGCCCATGGCACCCGTCTTGGATGATTAACTAAGCCTCAGTTTAAAATGCTTCGCTCTTGTTTAGAAGGCCAGAGGATTAGACAGTGCATTCTGCAGAGACCAGCAGGCCCAAGACACCATAGCGCCCAACAGAGGGAAAAGACTGAGTCCCTCTAGCACCCGTGCCCTACAGTCTCCGCTAATTGGCTACCTTGGATGCACTTGCATGATCCTGTAATGGGGTTGACAAACCCCCTACAGAGCATAGGCACAACGGAGAGGAGAATCTTCCCTGCTTACAGGGAAGCTGACTGATCACATCCTCTGCAGCTGAAAGTACTGCCCAGTCATGGACACTGGCACCCAGGGGCGTCAGGTTTGTAGAAATTTTGGTGGTGCCCAGAATGCTCAGAGCCCGCCCCCTCCGAACTCCGCCCCCCGCCTGCCTAAGACTCTGCGAGGGAGTTTAGGTTGGGAGGAGGAGCTCTGGGGTGCAGGCCCTGGGTTGGGGCAGGGGATTGGGGTGTATGATGGTTGAGAGGCTGGGCTCTGGGAGGGAGTTTGGGTGCTCGGTGCAGGCTCTGGGCTGGGGCAGGGCCTGGAGGTGCAGGAGGGGGTGAAGGGTGCAGGCTCTGGGAGGGAGTTTGGGTGCAGGAGGGTGTGTGTGGAAAGGGGGTGAGGGTGCAGGCTCTGGGAGGGAGTGTGGAGGGCTGGCTGCAGGCTCTGGGAGGGAGTTTGGGTGCAGGAGAGGGTGTGTGGGAAGAGGTGAGGGTGCTGGGATAAAATGAAGCTATCACATGCCAGCGCCACAAGATTACAAGAGTCAATTAAAAGTGGAAAGTCAGAAGCAGCACTTGCCTGCTTCAATATATTATATGTTGTTGTACCTGTTGTGATTCTAGACGCATAGACTTTAAGGTCAGAAGGGACCATTATGATCATCTAGTCTGACCTCCTGCACAACGCAGGCCATGGAGTCTCACCCACCCATTCTTGTAATAAACCCCTAACCTATGTCTGAGCCACTGAAGTCCTCAAATCATGGTTTAAAGACTTCAAGGTGCAGAGAATCCTCCAGTGAGTGACCCCTGCCCCACGCTGCAGAGGAAAGTGAAAAAACCCCAGGGCCTCTGCCTCTGCCTGGGGGAAAATTCCTTCATGACCCCAAATATGGCGATCAGCTAAACCCTGAGCATGTGGGCAAGACTCACCAGCCAGACACCCAGGAAAGAATTCTCTCTAGTAACTCAGATCCCACCCCATCTAACATCCCATCACAGGGCATTGGACATATTTACTGCCAATGGTCAGAGATCAATTAATTGCCCAAATTATGCTATCCCATCATACCATCTCCTCCATAAATTTATCAAGCTTAATCCTGAAGCCAGATATGTCTTTTGCCCCCACTGCTCCCCTTGGAAGGCTGTTCCAGAACTTCACTCCTCTGATGATTAGAAACCTCCATCTAATTTCAAGTCTAAACTTCCTGATGGCCAGTTTATATTCATTTGTTCTTGTGTCCACATTGGTACTAAGCTTAAATAATTCCTCTCCCTCCCTGGTATTTATCCCTCTCATATATTTATAGAGAGCAATCATATCTCCCCTCAGCCTTCTTTTGGATAGGCTAAACAAGCCAAGCTCTTTGAGTCTTCTTTCATAAGAAAGTTTTTCCATTCCTCGAATCATCCTAGTAGCCCTTCTCTGTACTTGTTCCAGTTTGAATTCATCCTTCTTAAACATGGGAGACCAGAACTTGCACCCAGTATTCCAGATGAGGTCTCACCAGGGCCTTGTATAATGGTACTAACACCTCCTTATCTCTACTGGAAATACCTCCCCTGATGCATCCCAAGACTGCATTAGCTTTTTTCACGGCCATATCACATTGGCAGCTCATAGTCATCCTGTGATCAACCAATACTCCTAGGTCTTTCTCTTCCTCTGTTACTTCCAATTGATGCGTCCCCAGCTTATAACTAAAAATTCTTGTTATTAATCCCTAAATACATGACCTTGCACTTTTCACTATTAAATTTCATCCTACTACTATTACTCCAGTTTACAAGATCATCCAGATTGTCCTGTATGATATCCCAGTCCCTCTCTGTATTGGCAATGCCTCCCAGCTTCGTGTCATCCGCAAACTTTACTAGCACATTCCTGCTTTTTGTGCCAAGGTCAGTAATTAAAAGACTAAATAAGATTGGTCCCAAAACCGATCCTTGAGGGACTCCACTAGTAACCTCTCTCCAGCCTGACAGTTCACCTTTCAGTGTGACCCACTGTAGTCTCCCCTTTCACCAGTTCCTTATCCACCTTTCAGTTTTCATATTGATCCCCATCTTTTCCAATTTAGCTAATAATTCCCCATGTGGAACCATATCAAACGCCTTACTGAAATCAATGTAAATTAGATCCACTGCGTTTCCTTTGTCTGATAAATCTGTTACCTTCTCAAAGAAGGAGATCAGGTTGGTTTGTCGCAATCTACTTTCTGTAAAACCATCTTGTATTTTATCCCAATTGCCAATGACCTCTGTTTTAGACTGTGTTCTTTCTGTTTTACTGGCTGGCTGAGAGTCACGTCTGACTGTGTAGTTGGGGTGCAGGGCCCTCTAGCTTCCCCAGGAGCCCTGCCCAAGCAGACTCGCTGCGGGAAGCACACGGTGTGGCAGACAGCATCACACTGGCCCTCTAGGGCTCTGTAACAATCATACACCCTTATCCCACCACCTAGATCCTTAAGAAATGCACAGGGGAAACTGAGGCACCCACAAAGTATTCAGAGAAAACATTAAGAACATTCCCACTTCATAACACCTGTATACAACCAATTATATACTTTAAAGGGTATAAAATAATCAAGTATTGTGCTAAACATGATCATACCCCAAATTGACTGCCAAATTTATGTTGCGTGTTTTTCCCCTCAAATGAGGGCTCTTGGGTGGGGCTGGGGATGAGTGGTTCACAGTGCAGAAGGGGGCTCAGGGCTGGAGCTCAGGATTGGGGTGCTGGGGGCACAGGCTCTGGGGTGGGGTAGGGCCAGGGATGAGGAGCTTGGGGTGCAGACAGGCTGTCCCAGGGCTAGGGTCAGAGAGGACTTTCCCCCCCCTCCTCTCCCCGCCGGCAGCAGCGAGCTCTGGGTGAGGGACCCCTCCTCTCCCCTGATGCCCCGCACCGTAGTCTCACTGGGGGTAGGGGATGGGGCTGCCCCTCGCCCAGCGTGGGGGAGCCCACTCCAGGCAGGGACAGCGGAGGGACCCAGCTCCAAATATTGGTGAAGCGGGGCCCCCAGTTCTGAATATTCCTGGTGCCAGGGCTCCACGAGCCCATATAACTCACCACCTATGCGAGGTACCCACAGCTGGGACCAAGCGAGAAAACAAGCCCAGCTCTAAAGCAGGGGAACAGAGAGAGAAGGGGAGGCAGAGAGGCCTGGGTTAGCAGAGGAGCAACAGCCCCAAGCCAGGCTGCCTCTGAGAAACCAGAAGGGAGATAAAAGGAGCCTGCAAGCCCTGGGCTGATAACTTAAATTGAGTGTAAGGGTTTATAGCCTGGTCTAATTGAAGATAAATTGAAGGGGACCACTTAGGAGAAAGCTGGGACCCCTAGAGAGACTGCACCAACAGCAGACAGCAGATCCCTACTCTATCCACTAGAAGAAGCATAAGAAACACCAAATCTCTTATGCTCTAATAAATTTGTTAGCCTCTAAGGTGCCACAAGTCCTCCTGTTCTTTTTGCGAATACAGACTAACACAGCTGCTACTCTGAAACCAAATCTCTTGCCAATTGAAACAGTGGGAAAGATCCCAACGATGGCGATCACGTTGTAAAATGACAAATAAGCTTTTAAAGCAGTGAGCAACAGGAAGGCCACTAGCCCCAGCAACACGATGGAAGTCTGAGCTCCGTCTGTCTCCATTTGTTCCACAGACTGGGCTTTTCAGGCGGTCTCTCTGAAGAGCATTAGTTATCCAGAGAACTGGAAGAAAAAAAGGGGTTTCTTCCCGTGGAAAAATCTAATTTTTTTTCGGCAAGAATTTGAAAATATTTCAGTGCCTCATGGGAATTGTACATCAGGGAATTGTATGCCCTGCTCCCATTCTCCTCTATTGGTCGGGCTCGTTGATCAGACCACATCACCCACAATGCACTCCCTTCCCTTTCTGGGGGCAGCGGAGGAATAGTGCATTATGGATTGCCTGGAAACGGTACATCAGGAGATACGGGGTCTAGCAGCGTTTCTCAATTGACATATTCTGTTTAATTAAAATGAAAAATTGTTCTGTGGAAACCAAACACTTTTCATGAAAAATTTCATTTTGGTGAAAACCCCATTTTCCATCTCTAACTCGTTTTGATGGAACATTTTCCACCAGCCCCGGTTATTAGCTTTTCTGAACAATTAGGATTCATAGAATCATAATCATAGAATCATAGAATATCAGGGTTGGAAGGGACCTCAGGAGGTCATCTAGTCCAACCCCCTGCTCAAAAGCAGGACCCATACCCAATTAAATTATCCCAGCCAGGGCTTTGTCAAGCCTGACCTTAAAAACCAATAAGGATGGGGATTCCACCACCTCCCTAGGTAACCCATTCCAGGGCTTCACCACCCTCCTAGTGAAATAGTTTTTCCTAATATCCAACCTAGACCTCCCTCATTGCAACTGAGACCATTGCTCCTTGTTCTGTCATCTGCCACCATGGAGAACAGCCAAGCTCCATCCTCCTTGGAACCCCTCTTCATGTAGTTGAAGGCTGCTATCAAATCTCCCCTCACTCTTCTCTTCTGGAGACTAAACAATCCCAGTTCCCTCAGCCTCTCCTCATAACTCATGTGTTCCAGACCCCTAATCATTTTTGTTGCCCTTCGCTGGACTCTCTCCAATTTATCCACATCCTTCTTGTAGTGTGGGGCCCAAAACTGGACACAGTACTCCAGATGAGGCCTCACCAATGTCGAATAGAGGGGGACGATCACGTCCCTCGATCTGCTCGCTATGCCCCTACTTATACATCCCAAAATGCCATTGGCCTTCTTGGCAACAAGGGCACACTGCTGACTCATATCCAGCTTCTCGTCCACTGTCACCTCTAGGTCCTTTTCCGCAGAACTGCTGCCTAGCCATTCGGTCCCTAGTCTGTAGCGGTGCATTGGATTCTTCCGTCCTAAGTGCAGGACCCTGCACTTATCCTTATTGAACCTCATCGGATTTCTTTTGGCCCAATCCTCCAATTTGTCTAGGTCCCTCTGTATCCTATCCCTGCCCTCCAGCGTATCTACCACTCCTCCCAGTTTAGTATCATCCGCAAATTTGCTGAGAGTGCAATCCACACCATCCTCCAGATCATTTATGAAGATATTGAACAAAACCGGCCCCAGGACCGACCCCTGGGGCACTCCACTTGACACCGGCTGCCAACTAGACATGGAGCCATTGATCACTACCCTTTGAGCCCGACAATCTAGCCAACTTTCTACCCACCTTATAGTGCATTCATCCAGCCCATACTTCCTTAACTTGCTGACAAGAATACTGTGGGAGACCGTGTCAAAAGCTTTGCTAAAGTCAAGATACAATACATCCACTGCAGGTTCTCTTGACCTGATGCCAGAGGATCAGCACTCCCACTGTGAATAATGAGGAGAACTGGGCACTTCTACGGTGCTCAGGATGCCTTGTGCGGGGTAGATCTGGAAAACCTTCCACAGAAGTCTGAGGGGATGGTTTCTCTGAGGGGTCTGGGATCCCTTTGGCAGATGATTATGAGGACCTGGGTTTCAGCCAAAGTTGAGCAGCTTTTGCTTGTGTTGACAGACTACCATTTTACCTCAGAGTATCACGTAAGGAAAGCCAGACCACCACCAGCACACAGTCCAGTAGCACAGTTACACAGTGCTGCCTTACCACAGAAAGACTCATTCCTCCAAGGTGAGATGGTGACATTCGCTCTCTGACAGGCGGCTGCGTATGTCTGAACGGACTCGCACAGGGCACTGCTCTCCCCTCCTGACACACACAGGTCAAAGATGCAATCAGACAGATAGTGGCCTGGGTCAATCTGGGAGTGGCAAGCGGAGAACGGCCCATCAGGGTCCTGGATCACCCAGCACCGGGACTTGGACTGCACCAGACTTTCCTTATCTTCACACAAAGGGCAGGAATCAGGGCAGCCGTCGTCACAGCCAGGGACATCCTCAGACTTCCCAGCCAAAGCCAAGTGGAAGGTGTCCTTCCCATGGGAGATGTTCTGCATCACAAAATCATCCTCAGCCGCTCCATTGAGGTTCACGCACAGCCCGCAGGTCTGGCCTCGGTACTCAGGGGGGAGGCTGACAAAGAGGCTGTGGGCCAGGTCGTAGCTCACGCTCAGACCAGAGTCGGCTTGCACAATTGTATGAAACCCATCCTGATAAACGACAATTCCTCTTCTCTTGAGATGCACCGGGAGAGTTAGAGTCACCCCATCAATCTGAGTGAGGGAAAATAGCACCAAAGAGATCAGTGCAGGAATTTATGCAGTCATAGATAGGGACCATTCTGATCATTTACTCTGAGTCCCTTGCATGACCCAAGCCAGAAAACTTCACTCAGTAATTCCTGCAGTGGAGGGAATTATTCTTCTCTACTACATAAATGATACCAGAGAGCCCAATATCCAATGTGATGAATGTGGGAATTTTGGGTAATATTTTTATGATCCATATCTGTATCTCAGTTTAGCCCCTGACTGTAATCCGTGTATGGGAGTTAAATTGATTTCCATGGAAGAGGGGGTGGGATGGACTATTTGGGTCAGGTGGGCTGCCTGAGTTGGATCCAGATGTGCTATCAAGAACTGAATGGGCTCAGCACATATGAATAGAAGGTCCTGCATTGACAATGGAAGAGCCAAGGACCGTGACATTAACACCTAACAACTGAGGGCCCAGAGCAAGTTAATTTCCCCCCCCCCCCCCCGACTATCAGTAGAGGAGGAGTCTAAAAGTCCCAAGCAGGAGAACAAAAGAACTGAGCACAACCAAAGGAGGCTCCCAGTGGGACAAGGAAACAGAGATGGAGACAGACTTGAGGAGTCTCTGGGAAGCAGGACTGATGGACACTGACTAAAAGTTTGCTTCTCCATGCTGACCTAATGTCTCTCTGATGCTGTAGGCCTGTTGACTAGTAAATGGTGCCTGGCTTTGAAAAGGCTGCCCTGCACCAATGCAGATGTTTTCCTGGTTGCCTTGCTCTCTGAGAAGGAGTCTGATCACAGGAAGCCACGCAGCTGTTTCTTGTGAAAAAGCTAAACCCACAGCCCTGGGGATTTCCAAAGGGTGCTTTCCAAAGAGGCTATACTGGCTGGGGTGATCACGCAGACCCTGAGAATCCATGACACCTTGTAAAAAGACATCAACCTCAATTTGAATAGTCCAGGTGAGGGTGAGTGAACCACTTCCATTACTCACTGTGAAAACGTTTCCTCTTGTCTGCAATTTGAATTATTCTAACTCCAACTTTCAGCCGCTTTTATTCCTTTCTCTGCTAGCTGAAGAGCTCCTAAAACCAGGTCTCTTCTATCTACTTACAGGCCCGATCAAGACTCTGCTTAACCTTTCCTTTGAGAAGCTGAATAGGTTGAGATTACCTTGCATCCAGCACAACACGTACACAAACAATAATTAGTGTGCACATGAGATCTGAGCTAACCCTAAACCTGTCCTGGGCATTATGGTCTCGTCACGAAGTGCTGAACAGACTGCTGTAGGGGAAATAATGGCACTGTTCCGTCTAATTTTTTACATGCGTGTGCAGAATTAATTTTGTTATGTGCGCCAATATGGAGGTGATGTGTGGTGGGGGTGGAGTCGAGGGGTTCAGAGTTTGGGAGGGGGTTCAGGGCCAGGGCAGAGGGTTGGGGTGTAGGGTTGCGAGCTCTGCAATGGGGCCAGGGATAAGGGGTTTGGAGTGTGGGAGGGGGCTCAGAGCTGGGGCAGGAGGTTGGGGTGCAGGGTGGTGAGGGCTACAGCTAGGGGTGCGGGCTCTGGGGTGGGGCCAGGGATGAAGAGTTTGGGGTGCAGGCAGTCCTGAGGCTGCAGCGGGAAAAGAGGACTCCCCCCAGCCCTTCCTTGGCGCAGCAGCTTGGGGCCAGGCCAGGGGAGGGGCTCCTCTCTCAGGCCAGGGCAACTCCAGCTGGGCCGGGCTGGGGTAGGGGCACCTCTCCCCGCTTGCGTGGCCTTCGCAGCTCAGGGGGAAGTTAGGCACTGACGGGCGTATTCAGGAAAGTGGGAAAAAATCAACAACTACTGGGAAATGACTTTTCCCCCAATTTCATTTATTTCATTAAGTACTTTCCCAGGGAGAACTAGCCCCGTGGAATTACCTTGACTGTCCCCTGCTGCCCTCTCTGCAGATGGATCTCAGTCTTGTTCACAAGGACAAAGACCTCCGAGGTCACAGGCACAGGAACATGGGGCAGGTTTCCGTTCTTCACTTCCACTCTGAAGAAGGGTAAGGACTTTGAATCCCCACACAGTTCCGCAAACACGTATTTGCAGGTGCCCTGGGAATTGTATTGCTTCCCATCAAACGTAGTGTAATGGGGCAGACCAGAAGCCCAGCAGATGCCGTTGGTTCGCTCATGGCACCCATAAGCCCCCTTTCGAGTGCCACAGAATTCCCCAGGGGCACAGGCAGAGCGGGAGCACTGGACAGCGTGGGAGGAGCCGTCACATCTGCACAATCTCCGGCAATTTTCTCCTTCCCAGAAGCTTTCCCCTGCCAGGTGGTATCTGCCATTGTGGGTGCAGCCGCACTGCTCTGGAGGCACACAGTCAGTGCCACTCCGCACAAAGCCAGGGTCACACTGGCACCCTTCTTCACACGCAGTCCGGCAGCGGGAGGGCACAGCTGGGTGGGCACAAGAGGCCGGGCAGGAAGGTCCACAGAGCTCATAGTGGCTGTTGCGGGGGCAGGTTAACTCTGAAAGGGACATGAAGAACTGTGGTTAGAAATACAGAAGGACGCTGCAGGGAATCCTCCCAGGCAGAAAATCCAGGACAAACAATGAAAACAGGGGTCAGAGGAAAGACTTAATATACAGAGAGCAGGACAGATCCTTCATTTCCTAAGAAATAATTTTCGTGCTAAAAATCTAGGGTTTCTCCTTACAAGCAACACTCCTCTCTTAGGATCAAGTTCCAGGCACAGCTAATAGCCTAGCCAGTAAATATCAGCATGTCACTACAGCATCAGTAGTGGCTTCTACTCTGGGCCAGAAAGATGCCCATCCAAGTCCCTCCCCTCCCTTGGATTCATACCCAGTGATGACTCTGCAGACAGTCCTAGGGAGGGATGCTGCACTAAGTACCATTTCCCAGCGCACCCATTAAGGTGACAGACTGGCCTTAGTACCCGTCTCAGAGTTATTCAGATAGCACTAAAAGGTCCTGTAGCATTTTCTAAGAGTGAGCAATAAACAAGCATCCCAGCTGCCATTAGGTTGCTCAATGAAATCTGGATCTGGTTTGTTATCTGTTTTTAGTGCTCTCTATTTACATGTGGAATCCCTGTCCGGCTGGTATTTAACTCATTGCATTGTGTGTGACACTTTGTGAGACCAGGAATGGAAGGTGGAAGAGAAAGGTAGACCCTGAGATCCTGATTCAGAGATCCTGATATTAACTGTAGTTAATATATTTTCAAAGTATATTTTAACGTGTACACACTGTACAGTTTCAGAATAGCAGCCATGTTAGTCTGTATCCGTAAAAAGGAAAGGAGGACTTGTAGCACCTTAGAGACTAACAAATTTATTAGAGCATAAGCTTTTGTGAGCTATAGCTCACTGCATCCGATGAAGTGAGCTGTAGCTCACGAAAGCTTATGCTCTAATAAATTTGTTAGTCTCTAAGGTGCCACAAGTCCTCCTTTTCTTTTTACACTGTACAGTGAATGTAATTCTTCTCCCTCTGTCCTTTTAACTAGCTGGTGACAATTATCCTTATGCTTATTTGAAACATTTAGCTTCTTCTCAAAGCTAAAGACAATGAGAATTTATTGGCCCATCACAACAGGTGGGACATCTCGTCTGGGGAGTATTAACTAAGCTAAAGTTAAAATACACAGTTCCCAGGAAAGGAAAGCTCAGATGTCTGATAAGGAATCTTCCAACTATTGTTAACGTCTCAAAGGTCTCCCATAGTTTACATAGGGGAGGTCTACACTTAAAATGCTGCTGTCTGTAGAGCTTTAATGAAGACAATCCTATGCTGAGCTGGCATAGTGAATCCACCTCTCAGAGAGACGGTAGCTATGTCAACAGACACAGCGCTGTCTACACCGGGGGTTAGGTTGGTTTAACTGCGCCGCTCAGGGGTGTGGATTCGCCCTGAGCGGTGTAGCTATACTGACGTGAATCTCTAGTGGAGACCAGACCATACTGTTAACCTCCACCTCTCTTAGCTCTGGTCTACAGTACAAATGTATGCTGGTGTAACTATGTCGCTTGGGGGTGTGGAAAATCCATACCCGAGAGACACAGTTGTAGTGACTGAACTCCTGCTGTGGACAGCGCTATGTCGATGGAAGAGTTTCTCCCGTCAACACTGCTACCGCCTCTCGGGGAGGTGGAGTACCCAAGCCAGCAGGAGAAGCTCTCCAGTTGGTGTAGGTAGTGTCTTCATTAAGCACTAAAGTGTAGACAAGCCCTTAGCCTAACTAAGGCTATGTCTACACTACGCACCTTTTAGTGACACAGCTGTACCATTACAGCCATGCCACTAAAAGGTGAGCAGTGTAGCCGCTCTTTGTCGGCGGGAGAAAGCTCTCCCACTGACAAAAGAATCCCACCCCCAATGAGAGGCTGTAGCTTTGTCAGCAGGAGAGCTCTCCCGACCACAAAGAGCTGTTCACGCTGGTGCTTTTGTCAGTACAAATTTTGTCGTCCGAGGGTGTGTGGTTTTTTTCCACACCCCTGAATGACAAAAGTTTTACCAACGAAAGTCCAGTGTAGACAAAGCCCCAAGAGAACCCCTGCCAGGCCAGAGATAAGAATAACTTTCCTTTTCCCTGTGCAGAGGACTCTGTTGGCTCAAATATGTTAACTAAGAACCAGAGATAAGTGTAGAAAATGTAAGTTAGAAATAGCTTGCTGTGAGACTCAGAAAACTGAAGGTCAAATGGAGCAAACTGTTACCCCAAGAAATCCAAACCATCTGGCCTCCATCCCAAATTGTACATTTGTCTGCCTTGGGAATCAGATTTGCAACTCTCCTTATGAATAATCGGTCTTGTTCTTCCAGTGTAATGTCTCCTATCCTATGATAAGCCTGGAAGATGGGATGTGAAAAGTATTAGATACAGTGCAAGAATGTATGGTGGGAGGGATAGCTCAGTGGTTTGAGCATTGGCCTGCTAAACCCAGGGTTGTGAGCTCAATCCTTGAGGGAGGCCATTTAGAGATGGGGCAAAAATTGGGGAGTGGTCCTGCTTTGAGGAGGGGGTTGGACTAGATGACCTCCTGAGGTCCTTTCCAACCCTGAGATTCTATGAATGTATGGAGCTAGATTTAGAAGACAAGAGATTTTGTTTGCTTTCTATATAAATTATTGTTGCACTGTAGAAGAGATAGGAATTGTATAGCACTAGAAGGAAAAAAAGAATTTTGAATGATATCAGCACCAAGCCAGGGTATAATGCTGGAATATTAAGAGTAACGTGTGAGGGCTTGTCTACACTAGAAGCAGCTGCACCATGTCTGGTTGCCACGTCTCTATGCGAATGGGAGAGAGCTCTCCCATCAACATAATAAAATCACATCCGCGAGAGGCAGTAGCTGTGTCAGTGGGAGAAACTCTCCTGCCAGCATAGTGCTGTCCACACAGCACTTATGTCAGTGCAACTTATGGGGCGCAGGAGAACGGTTTATTCGCACATAAGTTAACACGATATAAACTGTAGTACATTGTCTTAAAAACGGGGGATGCCAATTTATTGTTGGGGCAGATGCTAAGGTCAGGTCAACACTACAGAATTACTTCGGTGCAGCTGTGCTGATGCAGTGGTTTAAGTGTAGACATACGGTAAAATATAATCCATGAAGTGACTGAAATGCTCCAACTAAGGAAGCATCGAAGAAATGTGTTATATACCAACCCATCTACTGGACACTGATAGAAATAACAGAGAAACCAGAAGCTGAACACTTAGCCCAATTTGGCAAATGGCCAATAGAAACAGATTTCAGAGTAGCAGCCGTGTTAGTCTGTATTCGCAAAAAGAAAAGGAGGACTTGTGGCACCTTAGAGACTAACCGATTTATTTGAGCATAAGCTTTCGTGAGCTACAGCTCACTTCATTGGATGCATAAAGTGGAATATTAATTAATTAATATTGTATTAATTAATTTATTAATACTAATTAATATTAATTAATAAATATTACAACTCTCCTCATGAATAATCTGTCTTATTCTTCCAATGTCATGTCTCCTATCTTACAATAAGCTTGAAAGATGTGATGTGAAAAGTATTAGGTATAGTCCAAGAACATACAGAGCGTGTCTGCTAGATTTAGAAGACATTAAGGGGTATTGTTTGTTTTCTTTGTAAATTATTACACTGTAGAAGCAATAGGAATTGTACAGCACTAGAAGGAAAAAAAGAATGTGAAATGATATTAGCACCTAACCAGGGTATAATGCTGGAATATTAAGAGAAATGTCTTAAAAAGGGGTGATCCCATAGTTGGAGCAAATACTAACATACAGTCCATGAAATGACTCAAATACTCCAACTAAAGGAAGCACTGAAGAAATATGTTATACAGCACCACCATCTACTGGATCCTGGTGGAAGTAGCAGGGAAACTGGGAGCTGAAAGCTGAGAGCAATTATGGCCAATAGAATCTGCAGGGTGGCAACCTTCCTGCTAACTTCAATTAACAGAGCATACAACCCTGAGGCCACTGCCCATAGTCTGTATCCCCAGACATAGGTGCTGATGTCTAGTTTTCTCCAGGTGTGCTCCACCCCCGCTCTGCCCCGAGGCCCCTACCCCACACCACCCCTTCCCCCAAAGCCCCACCCTCGCTCAGCATCTTCCTGCCCTGGCTCCGACCCCTCCCCCGAGGCCTTGCCCTTGCTTTGCCTCTTCCCATCCCCACTCTGCTCCCTCCCCTAAAGGCCCTGCCCTTGCTCCACCTCTTCCCAGCCCCGCTCCACCCTCTCCTCTAGGTCCCCGCCTGCCCGCCGCTTGCTGCTCTCCACCCTCCCACCTGGCTGCAAATTAGCTGTTTGGCGGTGTCACAAAACAGAGGTTTGGCAGCACCCCTGACTAGCTCATCTGGGCGCCACCAAACAGTTGATCGGCGGCCGTGCTGCCAAACCGCTGTGGCTCATGGGTGCTGGGCACCCTTTTTTTTTTCCCATGAGTGCTCCAGCCCCGGAACATCCATGGAGTCGGCGCCTATGATCCCAGAGCTTGCTGAACCCCTGCGGACAACATCTCCTCCTGTCCAGGTTGGGTCAGAAGGCCAAGAAGAGCTGACTGAACCCCCAGATAAGCAGCTGAATCCAGAAGTGCAACTGTGCAGCCATGTGGAAAGGAGTCTCTCTTATTCCAGGGTTAAGAGGACAAGAAGAAGCAGTGAGATTTCATCTCAAAGATTGGACTTGTCCTTCTGTTCTTTAATATAAATGAGTGAAGGTTAGCTTGTTGAGTCTACGCTCTTCAGTGAGACATCAAGGAACCCCCTTTTGGATTTTAACTGACTAATGCTATATGCCGGCCCTCCTTGATAAGTCCAAGCAAACTGGCTTAAGAGAGATTTAAAACAATAACTTTAAGAAATTACTTTTGATACTTTAAACTTGTCCTTTTCACACCAAACCATTTGTGACGGGGCAAGGCCAAATGGCTATAGAAAAGTAGTGGGAGATAGATATATTAGCTCCAGGCTAAACAAATCCCTGGTACCAGGATAAGTGAAATGGCAGCTGCTCCAGGTCAATTAAGACACCTGGGGCCAATTAAGAACTTTCCAGAAGGCAGGGAGAATGATAGGTTGCTTGGGATACCTGAAGCCAACCAGGGGCTGGCTGAAACTAGTTAAAAGCCTCCCAGTCAGTCAGGTGGGTGTCAGGAGCTGTGGGAGGAAGTTGCGCTGTTGGAGAGGCTGAGTAGTACACACCATATCAGGCACAAGGCAGGAGGCCCTGAGGTAAGGGGGAAGCGGAGCTTGAGGAAGTGAGGGCTGCTGTGGGGGAAGTAGCCCAGCTTGGCTTAACAGTGAAATCCTTGCTGCTCTTAAATACAAAAAAGAAGCTTACAAGAAGTGGAAGATTGGACAAATGACCAGGGATGAGTATAAAAATATTGCTCAGGCTTGCAGGAGTGAAATCAGGAAGGCCAAATCACACCTGGAGTTGCAGCTAGCAAGAGATGTGAAGAGTAACAAGAAGAGTTTCTTCAGGTATGTTAGTAACAAGAAGAAAGTCAAGGACAGTGTGGGCCCCTTACTGAATGAGGGAGGCAACCTCGTGACAGAGGATGTGGAAAAAGCTAATGTACTCAATGCTTTTTTTGCCTCTGTCTTCAGGAACAAGGTCAGCTCTCAGACTACTGCACTGGGCAGCACAGCATGGGGAGGAGGTGACCAGCCCTCTGTGGAGAAAGAAGTGGTTCAGGACTATTTAGAAAAGCTGGACGAGCACAAGTCCATGGGGCCGGATGCGTTGCATCCAAGAGTGCTAAAGGAGTTGGCGGATGTGATTGCAGAGCCATTGGCCATTATCTTTGAAAACTCATGGCGATCGGGGGAGGTCCCAGATGACTGGAAAAAGGCCAATGTAGTGCCCATCTTTAAAAAAGGGAAGAAGGAGGATCCTGGGAACTACAGGCCAGTCAGCCTCACCTCAGTCCCTGGAAAAATCATGGAGCAGGTCCTCAAGGAATCAATTCTGAAGCACTTAGAGGAGAGGAAAGTGATCAGGAACAGTCAGCATGGATTCACCAAGGGCAAGTCATGCCTGACTAATCTAATTGCCTTCTATGACGAGATAACTGGCTCTGTGGAGGAAGGAAAAGCAGTGGACGTGTTGTTCCTTGACTTTAGCAAAGCTTTTGACACGGTCTCCCACAGTATTCTTGCCAGCAAGTTAAAGAAGTATGGGCTGGATGAATGGACTATAAGGTGGATAGAAAGCTGGCTAGATTGTCGGGCTCAACAGGTAGTGATCAATGGCTCCATGTCTAGTTGGCAGCTGGTATCAAGTGGAGTGCCCCAGGGGTCGGTCCTGGGGCCGGTTTTGTTCAATATCTTCATAAATGATCTGGAGGATGGTGTGGATTGCACCCTCAGCAAGTTTGCAGATGACACTAAACTGGAAGGAGAGGTAGATATGCTGGAGGGTAGGGATAGGATACAGAGGGCCCTAGACAAATTGGAGGATTGGGCCAAAAGAAATCTGATGAGGTTCAACAAGGACAAGTGCAGAGTCCTGCACTTAGGACGGAAGAATCCCATGCACCGCTACAGACTAGGGACCGAATGGCTCGGCAGCAGTTCTGCAGAAAAGGACGTAGGTTACAGTGGACGAGAAGTTGGATATGAGTCAACAGTGTGCCCTTGTTGCCAAGAAGGCCAATGGCATTTTGGGCTGTATAAGTAGGGGCATTGCCAGCAGATCGAGGGACGTGATCATTCCCCTCTATTCGACATTGGTGAGGCCTCATCTGGAGTACTGTGTCCAGTTTTGGGCCCCACACTACAAGAAGGATGTGGAAAAATTGGAAAACGTCCAGCGGAGGGCAACAAAAATTATCAGGGAACTGGAACACATGACTTATGAGGAGAGGCTGAGGGAACTGGGGATGTTTAGTCTTCAGAAGAGAAGAATGAGGGGGGATTTGATAGCTGCTTTCAACTACCTGAAAGGGGGTTCCAAAGAGGATGGCTCTAGACTGTTCTCAGTGGTAGCAGATGACAGAACAAGGAGTAATGGTCTCAAGTTGCAGTGGGGGAGATTTAGGTTGGATATTAGGAAAAACTTTTTCACTCGGAGGGTGGTGAAACACTGGAATGCATTACCTAGGGAGGTGGTGGAATCTCTTTCCCTAGAAGTTTTTAAGGTCAGGCTTGACAAAGCCCTGGCTGGGATGATTTAGTCGGGGATCGGTCCTGCTTTGAGCAGGGGGTTGGACTAGATGACCTCCTGAGGTCCCTTCCAACCCTGATATTCTATGATTCTATGATTCTATGAATTGTACATATCATGTTTCTAAAAGGTCAGCTACCATAGCTGATACTATTAGGGTCCGTGGCCTGGAGCCCGGAGTAGAGGGTGGGCCCGGGCTCCCTCACACACACCCTTTGCCCCCTGATTAATCACTGAGACTGGGAGACAACAGAGACTGTGCAAGGAAGGATAACTTCTCCTCACCTCCCTCTCTGGCTTATGATGAAAATGGCTCAGTAGACTGTGACCCTTGTCTCTAGAGAGAGAAGGGTTATGTGGAGAGTCACAGTGAGCCTCTGAGGCTAGCGAAATCCACCAGGAAACGCGAGACCCACGGAGGCAAGGACAGAGCTTTGTCACACATTCAAATAGCAGGGACCACACACCTGAAAGTGCCTTGAAGACATGTGTATCCTTGCTCCTTGGAGAGGCACTAGAATTGTAATAAATGTATTAAAAAGTACTAAACAATTGATGATCATAAGCACATTTAATAAGAAACCTTGGTGATTTGGATGGCTCCTTGGTACAACTGCTGAGACCTGAACCATAGTCTATGACAATCGCTTGCAAGGCTTCAGAGTAGCAGCCATGTTAGTCTGTATTTACAAAAAGAAAAGGAGGACTTGTGGCACCTTAGAGACTAACACATTTATTTGACCATAAGCTTTCATGAGCTACAGCTCACTTCATCGGATGCATTTGATGAAGTGAGCTGTAGCTCATGAAAGCTTATGCTCAAATAAATTTGTTAGCTTGTAAGGCTGAAGTGGTGTATTCAGAATATTGGTTGTGTCTACCTTTGATTGGTGAACGGCTGACTGCATACTGAGGTGGTTCTGGGTGAATCAATTACTTGCTGATTGGTTAAGAATAACTTGAGCATCGTGATCGTGATCAAGGTACAAGCTGGTTAGAAAGGAACCTAGTAGACTAATGCTCCCTGGACTCAATAAAAAGGGGTTACCCTAATTAATTTCCAATTCCAGTTCTGATTACGACACTTATCCAATTGGCAAGTCTAGTTTGTTTCATTTCAGCTTTAAATTCTCACTGGCACCCAAGCAGCTGCGTGACCCTAACTCCCTTTCACCCTGACAGAGAGATCAGTTGCAGACACATGTAGCTGGCACATGACTCTGGCATTTGGAGAGGCTGGCCACGAGCGCTGGAAGCTCCCTAGAAGTGGGAGGCGCTACCGGCACCCGGACCATGGCCCCGCGGCCCGCCCCCCACCTCTCACTGTGCCCCAAGGTGTCCCCCGACCGCTTTGCTTCACCCCCCTCCCTGAGGCTAAGAAAACTCCTTAGCCAACCCTCTGTCACTCCAGCTCCAATTAAGGGAGGTGAATTGGAGCTGGTAGATCACCTGGCCCTGACTGGTGAAGCTGGAACAGCTGCTGCCTTGTCAGTCTGGGGCTGGGTAAAAGCCCCAGGGGAAGGAAGCCAGGGGAGGAGCTGGAAAGGCTGTGAGCTGCACTAGAGGAAGGCCAGTGAGGGGAAGCAGAGAGAGGTAGCTTGCCCCCTGTCTCCTGCTGGTGGACTGTAAGAAGGGGGCTATGTGTATGGTGGAAAGGTGGTGGGAACACAACCTGTAAATAAAAGCACCAGGTGAGCACTGCACCAAGGTCTCTGTGTGACTTTCTCAGCCCAGCGAGGGCAGGAGCCAGGAGGTCTCTGCAGCCACCCCATTACACCCCTCCACCTGCTCCTCTTCGCCCCCTACCCCGAGACCCCCCCACCCATTCCGCTTCACCCTTTCCCCCGAGGCCCACCCGCCCGCTCCACTTTGCCCCCTCCTCCAAGGCCCCGCTCCTCTCTGCCCCCTCCCTTGAGGCTCCCCCGCCTGCTGCTTGCTCCTCTGTGCCCCTGAGACCCTCCCCATCCGCCTGCCGCTCATTCCTTTCTGCCCCCTCCTGCCGTAACGGTGAGCGATGGTGGGGGGAGGAGAGAAATGAGCGGCAGATGGGAGGGGCTCGGGGGAAAGAGGTGCAGCGCGGGTGGGAAGAAGTGAAGGGGGGGCGGGAAAAAGAGGGGAAGAGGCCAAGCAGGGGCAGGGGTTTGGGATGGAGCATGGGTGGGGCCATAGACTGGGCGCCAGCAGACCCAACTTCTTGGTAGCTTCTGGCAGCAGCGCTCCAAATGTGGTGGGCTAGTGGCATTTCTTGCCCCATTTGGGGATGTTTAGCCTCCCCAATCCTCTTATACCCACTGCGTTCCTGTGACTCAATGGGGCCGGAGCCAAATCTGATTGAAATCAGTGGAAAAACTCCCTTGATTTCAATGGACTGTGGATCAGACCAAGGAAACAAAGAAGATTTGGGGAGTCTGAGGTAACACTCTCCATATATTTGGACTCGACTGCTTACCGCATCCAGCCCGCTGTCTCCATGGCTCAATGGCAATGCCGCGACTTTGGCACTGCTGGGCATAACTGCGAAGCACTTCACACAGGGTCTGCCGGCTGCCCCGAGTCACACACACATCCCTCACGCAGTTCTCCAAATGGATCTGAGCATCAACCAGCTGGTTACACTCTTTAAAAGGCCCAGCAGTGTCTGCAATGACCCCGCAGTAGCTCTGAGATCTGTACTGGGCTAGTTCTGCTTCATTACATGGGGCTGGGAGCCCAACGGCTGTGCAATGAAAAGGGGAATCAGCATCCTTCCAGCTATTGCCAAAGGTGACGGCGTCATGGACCACAGAACCATTTGGGGTCCGGAAATCATCACTCTGGTTCCCATTGAAATCCCCACCGAGTCCACACAGTGACCCAAAGTAGATCTCAGAAACAGAAACCGACACAGAGTGGGACCAGTCATAGGACACAGAGAGGCCAAAGTCGGTCTGGAGCACAGCAGACGAGCCGCTGTAATAGGCGTAGAGTTTACCCGATGCAAGGACCAGGGGCAGATTGACCAGGGATCCATTCACCTAATGGGAAAGCGAGACAAGTGTGTGCATTAATCCCCTCTCCCCAAGCCTGGTGCATTCATTGTCATGCCAACAGGCAGCCCGCATTTCTAGCTATTTCACATCACTTTTATTGTCTGTATCTGTATCCTAGGATCGTTCTGTATGTTTCGGGTATTTGTTTTTCTGCCCTGCTCTATATTCCATCCCCTTTGCAAACCAGAACTATGGCCAGCTTGTCAGATTGTTCGTCCGGGTCATTAGTGAATGAAGGTTCCGAAGACAACCTGACAAAGTTTAGAGCAAGACTGAATCACTGGCTTACCTTAGTAGCAGGTTCTTGACACCCACGTACATGGAAGAGGAGCATATTTAAGGCTTCTCCCAGTTATGATTTTCCTGGACCTACATTTCCTCCCTTAACTCCGTTCAGCACGGAAGAGATCAATTTCTTCAAATCTGTGAAATGCTCTTACCTGCACTTGACCATACTGTCCTGCCACTATAGCAACATGCTCTCCATAGACATCTAGCTCCACCAGGCGAATCCAGGACACCGCGATGGATCCTTTGTGCTCATTCTTCACGTTGACAGCGAAGTCTGGGAGGTTCCCAGGGGGGCCACAGTACTTGCTTAGGGTGTATTTGCAGGCTCCTTGATAATCAAATATGACTCCATCAAATGTGGTGTAGTGGGAGTGGCCGAACACCCAGCAAGTGCCGAACGTCACAGGGTAACAGCCTCGGATGCCATTCACAACGCTGCATATTTCCAAAGTCCCGCAGGCATGATCCTGGCACTCCATGGGCTGGGCAGGCTGCCGGCAGCTGCATTTCCTGCGGCAGGTGTCTGTCAGGATCACCTCCTCTCCCAGCTGGTGATACTGACCCTTCAACGTGCAGCCACACCGGCTCACAGGCACACAGTGTCCAGCATCCAGAACATAGCCTTCCCTGCAGAAGCATCCCGCCACGCAGGGCTTTGTGCAGAGCAGGGGTGCACTAAGGTTGGCACAAGTGGCAGGGCAGGCAGGGCCACAGAAGTCAAAAGAGTTCTTGGCTGGGCAAGTGAAACCTAGAAGAATCAAGAGAGACCTGTGCATGAATTCTTTGCCAGCACTTCAGAAACAGCCCCAGACTGATGCACAAGCCCTAATGGTCTTCTCCCCATTTTTCATCTGAAAGTTAAGTTCATCTTCACTTGCTTCCCAGGGCTAAAACCAGAGCAAGAGAAACCATCAGCACTTGTCAATTCACTACAAACAGAATCTGCCCTCTGGGGAGTATTACTCTTCATATATATTTGTATGAGTATCAGGCAAGAAAACAGAGAGAAATGGCATGGATGGAGTACCTAGAGTGGAAAAGGGACAGTTCTGATCTCAGCTTCTGCACCTACTTCCTATTCCCATGAAAAGTAAACCTTTGGATTTGTTTCAGAGTAGCAGCCGTGTTAGTCTGTATTCGCAAAAAGAAAAGGAGGACTTGTGGCACCTTAGAGACTAACAAATTTATTTGAGCATAAGGTTTCGTAAGCTACAGCTCACTTCATCGGATGCATTCAGTGGATTTTCCACAGCTGTAGCTCACGAAAGCTTATGCTCAAATAAATTTTTTAGTCTCTAAGGTGCCACAAGCACTCCTTTGGATTTGGAATCAGACAAGAAAGTGTATCCACCTTCTGACGTAGTCTGGTATTGTTCCTTCCCTCCTCTTTACGTTGGAATTGGGGAAGCTGTGACAATTGTGTTGCACATGCACATTGTGGAAATGCTGCTTGTGTTTTGCAGTGCTGACTTTTGAGGCCCCTGACTCAACAGGCCCCTGACTTTTGAGAACACTGTATCACATTCACACAGTCAATAGGTCATTGTAAAGCTGGGATACCATAGACAGGGAATAGCCATTTTAAATAAAAGCAAAGACCCTTATCGCTTACTGCATCCCATCCGTGGTCTCCAGTTGGCCATTTTCACACCGACAATGGTGCATATCTCATCGTAAGATTCGATCGCGGCACACAGCATGCGATTGCCCAGGCCATACTGACAAAGGTCGTAGACACAGGACTCGTAATAAGGGGATGGGCTCTCGTGCCAGTGACACTCAGAGAAAGGTCCCGAGCGGTTCGTGAGGATCCCACACAGTTGCTGGAACACGTGTAATTTTGGACAAGGCACAAGGTTGCCAGTGTCATTCGTACACCTGGAAGAGTCACGTTAATAATGGTTACAAGGTTTTTTCTCTCATCTCGCTAAAGAGTCAGGATGCACACGGGAGCATAGGCCAGTCCCTGATATAGCATGTTGATGCATTCCGCATTCACATTTTTAGTGAGTACTTCATTACTTTAATTTTAGCTTTTCATCAGAAACTGACGTGAATAGCAGAGTCCAGAGTGAAACTCATCTGCAGGGCGAGCTTCTCAGATTTTGCCAGATGCTGCAGGGGACCCTGGGATCTTCACCCCAATCCTGTGCCTCTTGAAGTAAAGGGAACCTAACGTAAAAAAGGGCCTGACCCTGCACCATTGAATTCCTGGGAGTTCTGCCCATTGACATCAGTGACCACAGCCTGGGCACCAAAGGAACCTTCTCCCACTTTCACTGGAGGACAGGTCCATCAATGGCTATTAGCCAAGATGGCTAAGCCTCTGACTGCCAGACGCTGGGAGTGGACAACTGGGGATGGATCACTCCATGGCTGCCTGTTCTGTTCATTCCCTCTGAAGCAGCCAGTTCATGAACTCCACCGCTGTGGCTGTCAGCCTTTCCGGGCTCCAGACTCATGTGTAAATGTTGATGGCCTTTCACAACCCACTAAATAGGCTGGTGGAGGGGAAGCTGGGTTCTTCCCCTGGAGAGGTATAGGGTGGGGGTGGGAGGCCCTGTGGGGATTGCAGAGCCCCTCCTCCCCGCAGCACTGACTCCTGCGGTTCCAATCCAATGGGGCTGGCTGAGCTGGACTTTCTGCTCCGGGCTTTGTGACTTCTGGGGTTGCGCCACCGCTCAGGTTTGGCCCAGCCGCCCCTCTGGCATGTCACATCTCAAAGAGTGGTGCAGTGCCCCCACCCACCAGGTTGGGGCACAACTCCCGCAAATGTGACCCAGCCAGCCCCTCATCAGTGCAGGCTGGCAAAGCTCACCAGAGCAGTGACCCCGAGGTCGTAGTGCACAGAGCTCAGTCAGCTCCAGCGGGCCAGGGCCACCACACAAACTTTGAAATGGTGACTGGGTCATGATCCAGGGTTCAGAAACCCTGGTCTAAGACTCCAGTGTATGGGGCCCACACTGTCCTTGGGGGCTTCTGGGTATCAGCGCTCTACAAACAACAGGAGGGAAATATGGAAACTGCGTTCCCAAAAGCCCCAGGGAACAGGCCACTTGTAGGCTGGAGACTCCAGCCAGTAGGAGCAGCAGCAGCAGAAGCATCCAAAGCAGGGACATCTGGTCATGTAGACACTCAGAACTGTCTAGAGCTTTGCGTCCACATTTTGTGCTTGTGCTGATGTGTTGTTTGGCCCAACCCTCCTGTGTCCTCATAAGAACATAAGAATGGCCCTACTGGGTCAGACCAAAGGTCCATCCAGACCAGTATCCTGTCTACCGACAGTGGCCAGTGCCAGGTGCCCCAGAGGGAGTGAACCTAACAGGTAATGACCAAGTGATCTCTCTCCTGGTATCCATCTCCACCCTCTGACAAACAGAGGTTAGGGACACCATTCCTTACCATCCTGGCTAATAGCCATTAATGGACTTAAGCTCCATTAATTTATCTAGTTCTCTTTTAAACCCTGTTATAGTCCTAGTCTTCACAACCTCCTCAGGCAAGGAGTTCCACAAGTTGACTGTGCGCTGTGTGAAGAAGAACTTCCTTTTATTTGTTTTGAACCTGCTGCCCATTAATTTCATTTGGTGGCCCCTAGTTCTTATATTATGGGAACAAGTAAATAACTTTTCCTTATTCACTTTCTCCACACCACTCATGATTTTACAGACCTCTATCATATTCCCTCTTAGTCTCCTCTCTTCCAAGCTGAAAAGTCCTAGCCTCTTTAATCTCTCCTCATATGGGACCCGTTCCAAACCCCTAATCATTTTAGTTGCCCTTCTCTGAAGCTTTTCTAATGCCAGTATATCTTTTTTGAGATGAGGGGACCACATCTGTACACAGTATTCAAGTTGTGGGCGTACCATGGATTTATATTAGGGCAATAAGATATTCTCCGTCTTATTCTCTATCCCTTTTTAAATGATTCCTAACATCCCGTTTGCTTTTTGACTGGCACTGCACACTGCGTGGACGTCTTCAGAGAACTATCCACAATGACTCCAAGATCTTTCTCCTGATCAGTTGTCGCTAAATTAACCCCCATCATATTGTATGTATAGTCAGGGTTATTTTTCCCAATGTGCATTACTTTACGTTTATCCACATTAAATTTCATTTGCCATTTTGTTCCCCAATCACTTAATTTTGGCACCCTCAAGGTGTCTTCACCTCAGCTTCACCCCGCACCTGCACCTACTACTTCTCCTCCCCTGCCCTGTCCCTCTCACTCTTCCCTTCATTTTTAGCTAATCCCCTCCTAACTAAACCCACCTCCATACCCCCAAGAAAACCATGGAATTAACATGCTGTTTGCTAACATCACATTTTCCACTCTGCTTGTGTGTTCAACCCCTTTCCTCTGCCCTGTGTCTGTCTTGTCTAGTGAGACCCGTGGTCCCCAAACCGTGGGTCGCACCCCCAAGGGGGGCATGGAGGAATGTTCAGGGGGGTGCAGCAGGACCCAGTCCAGCCCCTAGGGGGCAGGAAGGGAGCGCTACCCAACCCCACTCTGTCCCCAGGTCTGGTCCAGCCCCACCCCCACCTCCCGGCCCTGAATATTAAATCCCAGCTTGCTGAGCTATTCTTAGATTTTCCAGCCCCTCCAGGAACCCTTCAGGACTCTGTCAGGATGCTGGTATTTTCCCTTTCTGTAGAAAAAGGTGGCTAGGGGATAAACATACCCTGGAGGGCTGGTGTCAGAAATCCAGGCGTTCCCGAACTGTGTGTTGTTCTTGGCTCTCTCCCCGCTGGGCAGGACCTTATCATCCATGGGATTGCCATTGAAATTCCCACACATCCCACATAGCTGCTTCTGATACTCTGGGCCCACACGGACAAACAAGCTACTGGCACCATTAAACTGGATCTCCACGCTGCCCTTTGCTCTCACTGTTAGCATGTTCTTCAGTCTCAGGACCTTGGCAACCGTTCCCAGATTTGCTGGTAAGCGAGTCCGTAGCCCATTAACCTGAGACATAAAGGCAAAATTAGTTTCCTAGCCAGTCACTTTGCCTTCTCTAAGCAGGTACCTGCTGCTGCATCAGCTAAGCACACAGGGTTTTATCAGTCTTCGTCCAGCACATGGAAATAGTATATGAAATTCTGTTTGACAGATCTCTGGGCTGGCATCAAACTCCATCCACATTCAGAGTCTTGTAACAATGACACGGCTAGGAAATACAGAGTAACTGGATCCTGGGTGGCACCGTATTTGTGCCACAAAATGGCCCATCGGCCAATGCAGACAGTCTCAAGAGAATCACCCCAGTGCAGGGGGATTTTACAGTGATGAAGGATCATTACACCAGCCCTTATCCCACCTTCCCTGGGCCTTGCTCTGACCTCAGGTGGACTGATTTTACACCAGAGTAAGTGCACTGACTCTAACAGGGTTACTAAGGACAGGATCAGGCCCTCTGTTCCTTATTACAACCAGAGATGATTGTGACACTACGCCCCATATTCTTCAGAGAAATATTGTTATAATATGATTATAGCATATCTAGGATGTATTGTATGCAAGAGGGGTCTTGTGAGATATCATTGGAAAGGTTACGATTTACTGCATATGATTATCCTACTTGTATGCATGTATCATTTTTGTATCTAGAGTTAGGATTATGGACTATAAATCCGTACTACAAAAGTGATTGCACATGGGGAACACCCACCAGACAAAATGCAGTCAGCCTGGCTGGTTAGCTGGAATCAAATCAATTGACCATTAGGGGGAACAATAGGTCTTTGAAGACGTTAATCTCCCACTTTCCTGGGATGTTACAAAGGGCCTTTGACTCATGGCTGCTTTGACACTGCAGGGTCATGTGATCATGTCAGCAGGTACTGGACTCCTCCATAGAATACCAGTATTTTCCCACTGGGGAGTGAGGTGTGAGGGTGGGAATCACACTGAAAGACAAAGGATTCCCACCATATGTAAGTCCTATTTAAGGCAGGGGGGGTGAGATCATCAGCTTTCCTTCTTCACTGGATCCCTGCCCAGGATGACTGCTGTGAACATCTAAGAAACAAAGACAAAGGCCGGGGGCGGGGGAGGGGAGGACTGAGCCCTGACTGGGAAGGTGTCTGTCCTGTGAAAGAAATACCTGGAGTTTTAAGCTGCAAGCAAGAACAGCTTGCTTGCAAGAACCTCTCCAATCTGTCTAAACCAATAACATCTAGGGTGAGAAACTACAACTTGTAACCAGTTTTTTTAGTATCTTAAGCTTAATATTGTGGATTTTTTTAATTTGCTTGGTAATCTGCTTTGATCTGTTTGCTATCCCTTAGAATCACTTAAAATCTATATTTTGTAGTTAATAAACTTGGTTTTGTTTACTCTCAAACCAGTTTGTGGAATTCATAACTGGGGGCGGGAGGGCAGGGAGGAAGCTGTGTATATCTTCCTCCACATTGAGGGAAGGAGCAAATTTCATGAGCTTATACTGCACAGTTCTCTGAGTGCTGGGAAACTCTCTGGCTGAAGCCTTCCCATGCAGTGCTGATTTCAGTGTCTGTGCCTTTCTGCAGCTGGGTGTGTTCCTACCTATGTGTGTGCTGGAGGAGGCTTGAGGGCCTGGCTCAGCAGGACACTGTCAGGAAGCCCAGGCTGGCCGAACAGGCGAGCTCAGTGGTACCCCAGTATATCAGGCGGCATCCCAGAGTGGGGGGGATGTAACCCGTCAAAGGATGATCAAGATTTTGAAGTTACCAATCATTTAGAATTCCTCCATTTTGGGGTACTGAATGTGATACCTCACAAGGCCTGACCTTAAGACAATGCTGAGCACCTCCCCTTGGATAAGGAGGCTCCTTCTGATGCCTCAGGTGGAATATCCAAACACTGATCCACCCCCAATCACTGCACCCTTGAAAATATTGAAGGGACCAGAAGTAAAATCCCACACAACAAGAAACAGATATTGCCTGACTCCTGAAACAACTGGAAACAGAAATCGAGGAGAAAAGTCTCTCTCTGTATTTTAGACACAGAAGAATCCTTCTGCCTCTAAAACACCGATGGTGAAACCACTAGACACAATATTTATTATTATTAATTATTATTATTACACAGGTCAACTCACATGAACAGCTTTGCCTCTCTCTAGGACAATATTAGCATTAAAATTGCCAGTGCTGAGCCAAATTTCCACTCGGTAAACGAAAGACACCCGGGGATTCCGGAAATGCCTGTTTGCGGTCACCACACGGAAAGACAAGTCCAAGGAGGAGTTGCAGGTGTGGGAGACCTCGTAGTCACATATGCCTTGGAAATGTGCCACAGCCCCATCAAATGTAAAGTAGTGAGGATCCCCTGTTACAACACAAGTAGTCAAGAGACTCTGGCATCCCAGCTTGCTGTTCTTCACAGTACACTGCTGGCCTGGGTAGCATTTAGCTCGGAAGCAACGGAAATGGTCTTGGGAGTCACAGCTACATCTTTGGGTACAACCAGAGAACCAGACGTGGTCTCCAACCTGGGATGGAGAGACAGAAGAAATAAATGATCCTCATCATCAGCATCATCACCAGCACAACCTCTTAACCAAATCCCAGAGGAAATCTCAGAACCAAGACAGGCCAAAAGGTACTAGAGCTCTTTGTGTTTGGTCAGCTCCTCTTGCTTTCTAGCAAAGCAGAGAGAAAAGAAAGTGATCAAAGAGACATGGACCAAGATTAGAACTGGCTGAAATTTTCCATTTGAAAAATTTTTATTTTTATCTTTTTACATAACAGGGCTTTTCCATAACAACAAACATTTCTGGGGGAATGTCCAATTTTGATGAAAAACTTCAGATTTTCATGAGAAAAAAAAACAGGGAACATAATCTGGTTTCCAGCAACTGAAAAACAAATGGTTTTGGCCAGCAACTGAACCTATTTGGTTTTACACCAAAACTTTTCAATATTTAGCCAAAATTTGACTTTAAGCTGAAAACATCAAAACTGTTGAAGAAAAATTTTGATGATGAAAACATTTATTTTTCACTGAAACTTTTCATTGGAAAACAGAACATTTCCTCATGAGCTGTATCTCAAATACTCCCCATGGAATGTGTGGGCTCATGGAAAAGCAGGTTCTTTACTCTCTGAAAAAAAGAAATCAGATTTTCTACCGTATGTTCAAATGCACCCAAATTCCCCCGTGTTGTCTAGTCAGAGTGTGAACTATCAACTCACCTTGTAGTAGTATCCGTTGTGCGCACAGCCGCAGTGCTCTGGCAGGACACACTCATCCCCGCTCCACAGGTATCCGTCATTACAAAAACACCCTTCAGAGCAGGTGTGCCCACAGTACTTCTGAAGCCAGGATCCAGCACACAGGTCCTGGTAGTGAGTCTCACAGAGCTCATAGTGACTGTGGGGTGGGCACGAAAGGGCTATAAAAGAGGGAATTGGAAGTTCCTGGGGTCACTATCTGCACATCGCTGGAATTATCCAAATAAAACTCAGGATTGAAAACTCAAACAGAGATTTCACAGTAGCAAACCCATTGCTTTTCACTTGGCTACAGGGTCCTTACTTTTTAAGACAGTGATTTTCAAGTGGGCTTCAAAGAGTTCAATTTCAGTGGCATTTGAACCCCAACTCCCTTAGTTCCTTTGAAATTCCCACTTTAAAAGAGGGTTTCAGAGGCTAGAAGGCTTCTCTGTGCAGTCTAAAGGGGAGAGCAGCCCACACCCAATCGACAAAGAAACCCAGAACTGCAAGATGGGAAGAACCGAAATTGCCCAGGAAGGTGAGTCCGTGCTCTGTAGTCACAGGAGACTGATCCTGTGCTTCCATGAACATGACTCTAATAGAAGCTCCTGGTGTAAGTCCGGAGGAAGAAGAAATATAAGAGATGACCCCTCCCTACCACTGTGTATGAGGGTGGATGATTGGCAAACAAGCCTGAATACAATGACACATACATACAGTATTTATTGTATAAGGGTTGGATTGAGAACTTCCTCTTCAGATACAGTCTGTAGCATTATGCACAAGAGGCTGAATGGCGGTTGCAGGGGCAACCTTAGTACTGGCATTTCCAAACCCTGCACTGCTTGGCTTTGCAACCTGAATGTTGTTGGAACGTAGTTTTTTGTGTGTGTGTTCTGTATTAGGATGTTGTTGTACTAAGATGAGGTCCTGAAACATAAGTCCTTGTATCAGGGGCCCGGTATGAGGCCTATTGCCAGAGCTAAAGTAATGGTCAAGACTTAGCTGACATAAAACAAAGTAAAGCTGTGAGCAAAAGGCAGAGGCAGAGTTTGATTTGTCTGTCTGAGCTGGCAAAAATACATTTGTTTAGTTACATGGAAATTGTGGTCACTTACCACAGAAAGACTCGCTCCTCCAAGGTAAGATGGTGACATTTGCTCTCTGGCAGGCGGCTGCGTATGTCTGAATGGACTGGCACAGGACACTGCTCTCCCCTCCTGACACACACAGGTCAAAGATGCAATCAGACAGATAGGGGCCTGGATCAATCTGGGAGTGGCAAGAGGCAAATGGCCCATCGGGATCCTGGATCACCCAGCACCGGGACTTGGATTGCACCAGACTTTCCTCCTCTTCACACCCAGGGCAGGAATCAGAGCAGCCGTCGTCACAGCCAGGGACATTCTCCGACTTCCAGTCTGCAGCGAAGTGGAAGGCATCCTTCCCTGGGGAGCCGTTACGTGTCACAAAGTCATCCTCAGCCACAGCATTGAAGTTCCCACACAGCCCACAGGTCTGGCCTTGGTACTCAGGGGGCAGGGTGACAAAGAGGCTGTGGGCCAGGTCGTAGCTCACACTCATCCCAAACTCTGTTTTCACTACCGTGTACTGTCCAGCCTGATAAATGATGATTTCGCCTGCATTGACACTCACTGGGAGGGTTGCAGTGACCCCATCAATCTGATTGAGAGAAATAGCAGCAAAGAGATTATTCCTGGGAATTAATCCTGCAGACAGTTCAAGGCCACATTCAGATGAGGAAGGCCTACAGGTGGTTGAGGAAATGAGGGAAAACAAAAAACAACAATGGTCTGTTTGAATGGCTTGATACTAACCTTCTATACTTATTGTTCCAAAACAAGGCAGTGGAGGGTAGATGACAATAAATACTTCTGCACTGACTGGGATGGGGGAAAGTAATTGAATAGATAAGCTAGCAACCTCTATCACTAACTTATCTGGTTTCCCAGAGAGCACTAGCCCCATGGAATTACCTTGACTGTCCCCTGCTGCCCTCTCTGCAGATGGATCTCAGTCTTGTTCACAAGGACAAACACCTCCGAGGTCACAGCCACAGGAACATGGGGCAGGTTTCCGTTCTTCACTTCCACTCTGAAGAAGGATAAGGACTTTGATGTCCTACACAGTTCAGCAAACACATATTTGCAGGTGCCCTGGAAATCGTATCGCTTCCCATCAAACGTAGTGTAATGGGGCAGACCAGACACCCAGCAGATGCCGTTGGTTCGCTCATGGCACCCATAAGCCCCCTTTCGAGTGCCACAGAATTCCCCAGGGGCACAGGCAGAGCGGGAGCACTGGACAGCGTGGGAGGAGCCGTCACATCTGCACAATCTCCGGCAATTTTCTCCTTCCCAGAAGCTTTCCCCTGCCAGGTGGTATCTGCCATTGTGGGTGCAGCCGCACTGCTCTGGAGGCACACAGTCAGTGCCACTCCGCACAAAGCCAGGGTCACACTGGCACCCTTCTTCACACGCAGTCCGGCAGCGGGAGGGCACAGCTGGGTGGGCACAAGAGGCTGGGCAGGAAGGTCCACAGAGCTCATAGTGGCTGTTGCGGGGGCAGGTTAATTCTGAAAGGGAGATTAAGAACTGTGGTTAGAAATACAGAAGGAACGCTGCAGGGAATCCTCCCAGGCAGGAAACATCATAAAAGAAATAAAAATGAAGTAGGAAAGAGCCAAAAATGAATATTCCTTTGTAATGTGTATTTCTTGATATTCAGGTTTTGTATTCTGTTACAAAATCACGTTTTCCATAATTAATATACTTACTAAGTGATACAAGTGTGTTATTACACCTCTGTGGCTAGCACTGTTGGCTGGACCATAGGTTTCACAGAAAGTCCAACGCCGTCACATTGGCAGAAAATCCCTGAGAATCCTGCAGTGCAGTATTTATAGAGAATGCTATTCTATTAAAGTTGTTGAAAATAGAGCCCCTTCTGTCTAAATCTGGTCGCTGTTCCGGAGACACTTAAAAATCCCTTGGCATTTTCAAACAGAGTAGCAGTGTCCTGGCTAAAATTTTCTCATTCAATAAAAATTATTTCTAATGTCTGAGGCTGTGTACATACCATTCCTGGGAGAACAATATCTGCTGCACTTCTCTATATAGTTAATGCATAGTGACTATCTAGCTCATTGCTTTCTGGGGTGCTTGGGACACCATAATTGGAATTGAGGAAACCGAACTCCGCTCTATATCTGGAATGTCAATATACTCTATTACAGCTAACCAGAAAAGAAGATTTTAACTGCCCATTATAGTCTAAGTGCTATCATTATTCACAGTAGGTAAAAAAAAAAAAGACAGAGAAGTTCTTATTCTCTGGTGCTGTACATATTGTATGGTCATTTACACCCGTATGATCGGAGAGTTAAAAGGCTTTAAAATGTTATCCCATCACAAAAAGAGTGTTGACTCCCCAACGTGCACAAAGGCTGCACAAGGTGCAAATCAGTGGAGAATCTACTCAGTGTTCCCATGCCCGATGGTTGAGTGATTTAAAAAAAATGTGAGAAATTTGTGGGTTACCATTAACGAAGGCTCTCCTGAAATCAGTGGCTTACCACACCCAGCCAGCTGTCTCCATGGTTGTATGGCGATGCCGTGACTTTGGCAATGCACAGCATAACTCCGAAGCGTATCGCAGAGCGTTTTGTGGCTGCCTTTGGTGGCACAGAGATCATGCACACAGCTCTCCAGGAACATCTGAGCATTAGTAAGGTTGCTACAACGTTTGAAAGGTCCTTCCATGTCTGTTATGACCCCACAGTAGCTCTGAACTCTGTACTTGTTTTTAGCTCCTTTGTTGCATTCAGTTTGTGGACCAACAGCTGTGCAATGGAAAGGGGAATCGACATCCTTCCAGCTATTCACAAAAGAGACAAGGTCCGGAGCCATAGATCCATTGGGCATCCTGAAATCATTGCTTTGGTTCCCATTGAAGTCTCCTCCGAGCCCGCAGACCAGCCCAGAGTAAATCTCAGGTATAGTAATCGTCACATAGTGGGACCAGTCATAGGATACAGAGAGGCCAAATTCTGTCTGGATTATGACAGATGAGCCGCTGTAATAGGCATAGAGTTTACCTGATGCTAGGACAAGGGGCAGATTGACCAGGGATCCATTCACCTAAGGGGAAGAATTCAGCATGACCAGGAAAAGTTCTGAAGAATCAGCATCATGTTTGCAAATAATAATCTCCTTTCTTAGCCCCTTCTAGCATCAGCTTTACCATCCTTTGCTTCAAAATGTGTTGGTGTATGCCGGTGTGATGTACGTACAACTCTCAATCTATTCATATGGTGTTCTACAACCCCTCTCTTCTTTGCTTCTGCAGTCCCTACCCATCCCCTCTCGCCTTTTAAAAACAAGGTCTCTGCCCACCCTGAATGCCAGTCCCTGCACGTTGGTACCACATGCCAGGGTGCACCCTCATTGCAGAGGTTTGATTTTAGGCTGCTGGAGAGACACAAGCTGCCCCTTTGCAATGCATGTTCTTTGTACAGGGGAGAACGTTCCAAGCTTCTCTGTTCTGTGGCTTGATTTTCAGGGATGCTAAGCATCTCCAGCCCCCATGGAAGCTGACAGCAGCTGCAAGTGCTCCGTCCCTCTGAAAATCCACCCATTGGTTCCTAAGGTCAGCCGATTGCACCGGTGCTGGTAGAGGGGCAGGGGAAAGTATAGGGGATACACTGACTTGGGGAAGAGTGTCCCAGCTGATGAGGTGAAAGGCAGAGGACCGGCCTTCACATCCCTATCCTTCCTAGCATTGGAAGTGTCATACTCACCTACAGAGAAAGAGAGAGAGAGAGGCAGCATGCCCATGGGGGACAGGGAAATGGGTGGGAAAAGATGGGCGATGATGCAGGACACTACAGGGGTAACACTTAACATTTTCAGGGTCCCTCCCTAATTGCTGAGCCCCCCTCTCATCATCAAGAGCAGTTGGAAAAAAATTAAATTCAAGCTCTCACCTGCACTTGGCCATACTGTCCCACTGCTACAGCAATATGCTCCCTGTAGACATCCAGCTCCACCAGGCGTGTCCAGGACGCCGTGATGGAGCCCCTGTGCTCATTTTCCACTTTGACAGTGAAGTCAGGGAGATTCCCAGGGGGGCCACAGTACTTGCTCAGAGTGTATTTGCAGGTTCCTTTAGAGTCAAAAGCAAGTCCATCAAAAATGTGATAGTGGGGGTGTCCAAACACCAACAGGGTGCCAAATTTTACAGGATAGCAGCCTCGGCTGCCATCCACAACTTTACATATCTCCAGAGCCCCACAGGCATGATCCTGGCACTGCATGGGCTGGGCAGGCTGCCGGCAGCTGCATTTCCTGCGGCAGGTGTCTGTCAGGATCACCTCCTCTCCCAGCTGGTGATACTGACCATTCAACATGCAGCCGCACCGGCTCACAGGCACACAGCGTCCAGCGTCCAGAGCGTACCCTTCCCTGCAGAAGCATCCCGCCACGCAGGGCTTTGTGCATTGGATGGATGAATTCAGGCTGATGCAAGAGGCAGGGCAGGGAGGGCCACAGAAGTCAAAATAGGTGTTGGCTGGGCAGGTGACACCTAGGGAAGAAAAGGGATGAAGAGTCACCTGTACATACCGGTGCTGAGAGTGTTTTACAAACAAGTTGAAAATTTTCCACAAACACTAAGATTCTTTTCACTATTGAGTATCCAAGAGGAGCTTCTTTGATGATTTCTTCAATGGCATAACTTCTCAATTCACCTTGAGGGCTCTATGAACTTAGAGGAAAACAAAAGACCCCCTGTTGCTTACCACAGCGCAACCCTTGCCTCCACTGTGCTACTTTCACACCGTGAAAAGCACACATCTCATCGTAGGATTCGACCGCGGCACACAGCATGTGATTGCCCAGTCCGTACTGGCAGAGGTCGTAGACACAGGACTCATAGTAAGGGGCTGGACTCTCATGCCAGTGACACTCAGAAAAAGGCCCGGAGCGATTCGTTAGGATCCCACACAGCTGCTGGAACTCATTCAATTTTGTACATGCCTCTGTGTTGCCAGTGTCATTCTTACACCTGAAAGTGTCATGCGAATACCAGTTACAGGGTTATTTCTTTTACCAGAGGCATCTTTTTAAAGAGTCAGAACATGTGTCTATGTACAAACCAATTTCTGACATGGCTCAAGGCTTATTACAGAAATTCTTCCTTCCCCACTCTCATAGAAGCATAGACTGTCAGGGTTGGAAGGGACCTCAGGAGGTCATCTAGTCCGAGCCCCTGCTCAAAGCAGGACCAACCTCAATTAAATCATCCCAGCCAGGGCTTTGTCAAGCCTGACCTTAAAAACCTCAAAGGATGGAGATTCCACCACCTCCCTAGGGAACCCATTCCAGTGCTTCACCACCCTCCTAGTGAAATAGTGTTTCCTGATATCCAACCTAGACCTCCCCCACTGCAACTTGAGACCATTGCTCCTTGTTCTGTCATCTGCCGCCACTGAGAACAGCCGAGCTCCATCCTCTTTGGAGCCTCCCTTCAGGCAGCTGAAGGCTGCTATCAAATCCCCCCTTTGCTGGGAGAGCTCTCGGCCAGTGCTGGAGCTGCGACTACACGGCCATGCTAAAGTGCTTTCGTGGCAGCAGCACTGTAACGTCGGTAGTGAAGACACACCCTTACACTCACTGCTTCCCGGGACAGAGTCCCTCCCCCAGAAGTACGGCTGACACTCATTGGTCCTGGATGCATAATTTTACATTTGGCCATATTAAAATGCATACTGTTGGCTTGCATCCAACTTACCATGTGATCCAGATCATTCTGTACAGTGCTTAATTTGCAATGAACAAGGTGCCGGGGCTCAAGCAACTTGTTACATTCATAACTGATCCAGGAAGCTATGAACTGCCCAGCCTAGAGGTGCCAGGGCTCAGCTCTGGTAAGCCCTGGCACAAATTAAGCCCTGATTCCACAGCAGCAAGTCTTAGAGCCCAGATCAATTAACTCAAGCCCATGGGGCTTGCATTATGGGACTAAAAATAGCAGTGTAGACATTTTTCCTGCTTGGGCTGGAGTCTGGGCTCTAAAATCCTCCCCTCTGGATTCTGAGGCTCACTGCCATGGGGTTTCTTTTGCATTGTAGACATACTCCTAAAGCAACAGAGTGTAGGGAGAAGGACAGATGTGGCCATGGAAACAGGCATTCACCGACAAAGAAGGGAAGATCAATAGATAACAAACACACCTTGAGGGGCTGATGTCAGAGGTCCAGGCATTCCCAAACTCTGCGTCGTTCGAAGCTCTCTCCCCATTGGGCAGGATTATATCATCCCTGTGATCCCCATTGAAGTTCCCACACATCCCACACAGCTGCTCCCGATACTCCAGGCCCACACGGACAAACAAGGCATGGTGGCCATTAAACTGGATCTCCAGGTTGGCCTTTGCTTTTAGAGTCACCATGTTCTTCACCCTTGTGATGTTGGCCACGGGTCCCAGCTGAGCTGGTAAAGGAGTCTTCACACTATCAACCTGTAACAAACAATTGTCTGTGACTAAGGAGTCCTATCCTGACTGGCTAATACCTCTGTTCACAAGGGATCACAAAGGGAATCGCCTTCCACAGCAGCATGGCACCAAGATACCTGCCATGGAAGCGCGCATCCTGTGATTCACAGAGACGTTATACAGGGAGCTGCTCTGCAGCTCAATTACATGATACCTCGAACCTCACCACACTCAGCTGAGCAGGAGCTGAGAGCAGCTATAATGCCCAGCTAAGCAGGACTCTTAGGAAAGGAGTCTCAGCAAGTTTACATGGAGCCGGGATCACAAAAGCACAACTCCAGCACAGAGCTCAGAAGCATAGGAACTCACAGAAAAGCCACTATTGAGGTTCTCTGTAACATACAAGAATAGCAATCCCCCCTCTGATTAGCTATGGAATTCACCTAGTCACCTTGCCACTATTAGATTCTCCTTCCAGTTGTGTCTATTTCTTCTCTGCCCCTTTCTGATAATGTGCTCAACTCACCAGGACATCTTTGCCTCGCTCCAGAACAACATGGGAATGAAAATGGCCAGTTCTGAGCCAAAGTTCCACTCGGTAAATGAAGGAGACCCGGGGATTCCGGAAATTCCTGTTTGCGGCCACCACCCGGAAGGAGAAGTCGAGGGAGGAGTTGCAGGTGTGCGAGATCTCGTAGGCGCACGTGCCCTGGAAATGGGCCACCGCCCCATCGAAGGTGAAGTAGTGAGGGTCCCCTGTCACCGTGCAGGTGGTCAGCTGGCTCTGGCAGCCCAACTTCCCGTCCTTCACAGCACACCGCTGGCCGGGGTTACAGCTAGCGGGAACACACCGGAAAGTAGCAGAGGAGTCACAGCTGCACCTTTGGGTGCAATCAGCGAGCCAGACAAAATCTCCAACCTGGGATGGAGAAAGAGAGAGAGAGAGAAGGGGGAGAAGAAATCAAAATATCATCAAAATATTGTAACAAACACATTAAGAAAATCTGAGAAATGAGACACAAAAAAGAAACAAGCCCCAATTCTCGGCAAGAGACATTTTATATGTGATTCTGACCAACAAGAAGGAATTGGTAATGAATCTGAATGTGGAAGGCAATTTGGGCAAAAGTAATGATGAAAATCATACTAGATTTCATGATTCTAAGGAAAGAAAGGTGAATGTAGCAGAATAAGGACAATGAACTTCAAAAAAGAGAGAGAGAGAGAGAGAGGGAGTTGGCAGTTTGTCAAGGGACAATATTAAACGCATAATTGCAAATTATCCTGATTCGAAGGAAAGACAGGAAGAATACTAAGAGGCCAATATGGCTTCATTGGCAGCTCTTTAATGACCTGAAAATCAGACAGGAATCCTGTAAAAAGTGGAAAAATGGACTAATTGCTAAAGAGGAGTACAAACGAATAGCACAAGCATAGGGACAAAATCAGAAAAGCTAAGCCCTGGACTACACTACAGAATTAGGTCGATGCAAGGCAGTTTACATCAACCTAACTCCACGTGTCTACGCTAAAATTTCACTCCCGCCAATTTCAGAGTAACAGCCGTGTTAGTCTGTATTCGCAAAAAGAAAAGGAGGACTTGTGGCACCTTAGAGACTAACCAATTTATTTGACCGTCTGCTACTCCAACTTAATAACCCCGCTTCCATGAGAGGCATAAAGTCAATGTCAATGTAGTTGGCTGACGTAGTGTCAACGTAGACACTTCATTGCTTATATTGACTGTTGCTGGCTTACATAGAATCACAGAATCATAGAAGATCAGGGTTGGAAGAGACCTCAGGAGGTCATCTAATACAACCTCCTGCTCAAAGCAGGACCAATCTCAATTAAATCATCCCAGCCATCAGAAGCCATCCCACAATGCCCCACACTGGCAGTTCAATCGGTGCAAGTGCTCCTGGTGAGGGCACACACCACTGACAGAAGGCGCATAGTGTAGACATGCACAAGTGATGCAATTACTGCAGTGGCTATATGCTGACATATGTTAGGTTGACTTAATTTTGTTGTGTAGACATGCCCTATGGCACAAAATGAGTTACACCTAGTAAGGGACATAAAAGGCAATAAAAAGAGGTTTCTGAAATACATTAGAAGCAAGAGAAAGACGAAGGAAAGCTTAGGTCCTCTACTTAGTGGGGAAGGAGAGCTAAAAACTCATGATATCAAGAAGGCTGAGGTGTTTAATGCCTATTTTGCTTCAGTCTTCACCAAAAGTTAATGGTGACTCACCACAACTAACATTAACAAGAGGGAAGGAACACAAGCCAAAATAGGGAAAGAACAGTTTAAAGCATATTTAACTAAGTTAGATGTATTCAAGTCGGCAAGGCCTGATTAACTTCATCCTCAGGTACTTAAGGAACCTGTGGAAGCAATCTTGGAACCTTTAGCAATTATCTTCAACAACTCATAGAGGACGAGTGAGATCCCAGAGAACTGGAGAAGGGAAAACATAGAAACTATCTTTTAAAAAGGGAACAAAAAGAACCTAGGGAAGTATAGCCCAGTCAGCCTAATTTCAATAGCTGGAAAGATTCTGGAAAAAAATATTAAACAACCAATTTTTATATACCTAGAGTATAATAGGGTTATAAGGAATAGCCAGCATGGATTTGCAAGGAACAAAACATGCCAAACCAACCTAATTTCCTTCTTTGACAGGGTTACTGGCGGGGATGGCGGGGAAGCGGTAGATGGAATATACCTTGATTTCAGTCAGGCTTTTGACACAGTCCCACATGACATTCCCAGAAGCAAACTAGGGAAATGTGGACTAGATGAAATTACGTTCGGTGGGTGCACAGCTCATTGGTACACCATTCTCAAAGAGCAGTTATCAATGGTTTACGGTCAGGCTGGGAGGGCATACCTAGGGGGGTCTCATGGGGGAAGCAGAGTATGCTTATAAAATGTGCAGATGCCACCAAGCTGGGAGGGGTTGCAAACACTTTGGACAACAGGATTAGAATTCAAAATGACCATAACAAATTGGGGAATTTGTCTGAATTCAACAGGATGAAATTCTATAAAGACAAGTGCAAAGTTCTTTGCTTAGGAAGGAAAAATCAGAGTCACAACTACAAAATGGGGAATAACTGGTGAGGTGGTCATGTGGCTGAAAAGGGTTTTAGGGTAATAGTGGGTTACAAATTGAATATGAGTCAACAATGTGATGCAGTTACGAAAAAGCGAATATAATTGTGGGGTTTATTAACAAGAGGGTCGTATGAAAGGCACAGGAGGTAACCGTCCCACTCTACTCAGCACCAGAGAGACCTCAGGTAGAGAACTGTGTGCCATTTTGGGCACCACACTTTAGGAAAGATGTGGACAAACTGGAGAAAATTGAAAGGAAAGCAACAAAAATTACAAAAGGTTTAGAAAACCTGACCTGTGAGGAAAGGTGAAAAAACTGGCTACGTTTTGTCTTGAGAAGAGAAATCTGAATAGGGACCTGATAACAGTCTTCAAATATGTTAAAGGCTGTTATAGAGAAGACAATGATAATTGTTCTCCATATCCACTGAAGGTAGGACAAGATGTAATGGGCTTAAAATGGTAGCAAGGGAGATTAAGGTAAGATATTACGAAAAACTTTTTCTCTATTAAGGTAGTTAAGCAGAGGAACAGGTTCCAAGGGAGGCTGTGGAATCTCCATCATTGGAGGTTTTTAAGAATAAGTTGGACAAACACCTGTCAGAGCTGGTCTAGGCTTACTTGGTCCTGCCTCAGCCCAGGGGCTGGACTTGTCTAAGGTCTACTTGGTCCTTCCTCAGTGAAGGGGGCTGGCCCTGATGACATCTAATGGACCCTTCCAGCACTACATATCTATGATTAATATTCTGATCTCCTTGAAAGGAAGAGAAAACAAAGATAGATAGATAGATAGATAGATAGATAGATAGATAGATAGATAGATAGATAGATAGATAGATAGATAGATAGATAGATAGATAGATGGTTCCAGTTCTTTTCCAGGGAACATACACTAGAAAAAAACCAATCAGATTCTTCAGTCCTTGACTAAAGCAAATCAGATTCTCTCTCATACTGTCTTTTCACTGTCCTGAGTTGTCAGGTCTGAGAGAAAAGTGGAAACTCACCCCATAGTAGTGTCCGTCGTGCTCACAACCACAATGCCCTGGCAGGACACACTGATCCCCACTCCACAGGTACCCGTCATTACAGAAACACCCTTCAGAACACAGGGAGCTGCAGTGATTTTCAAGAAAGGAGCCTGCACATAGGTCCCGACAGGGGCGCTCACAAAGCTTGTAGTGACTGTTTGCTGGGCAGCGAGGATCTGTGAAAATTGGAAGAGGAAAGTTGTTCAGAGATTTGGACAGGTATGAAACTTTGGCATGACTGTATCTTACACTTCCACTGTTACTAGTGAGGGCTTTGGGCTTGATGTGTCTCAAATTCCTCTTCAAAATAATAATGAAGGACAAGAAAACCTAACACAGAAGACTATGGGTCCTTTACTTTGATGGCTCTGAATTCACCCTGGAAAGAGAGTGACACCCTAGACCTGGCTGATCTTCTCCTTCTGTGGAATATAACTCAGACCTTGTCTTTGACATGTCTACAATCCCTTTGGCAGATGTGAACTGGGAACTGGATAACAATGGAATTTGAGTTCCTGCTGCAAATATTCATGTAATCTGATATAGAGCATCACGTAAGGAAAGTCAGACCACCACCAGCACACAGTTCAGTAGCACAGTTACACAGTGCTGCCTTACCACAGAAAGACTCATTCCTCCAAGGTGAGATGGTGACATTCGCTCTCTGACAGGCGGCTGCGTATGTCTGAACGGACTCGCACAGGGCACTGCTCTCCCCTCCTGACACACACAGGTCAAAGATGCAATCAGACAGATAGTGGCCTGGGTCAATCTGGGAGTGGCAAGCGGAGAACGGCCCATCAGGGTCCTGGATCACCCAGCACCGGGACTTGGACTGCACCAGACTTTCCTCATCTTCACACAAAGGGCAGGAATCAGGGCAGCCGTCGTCACAGCCAGGGACATCCTCAGACTTCCCAGCCAAAGCCAAGTGGAAGGCATCCTTCCCATGGGAGACGTTCTGCATCACAAAATCATCCTCAGCCGCTCCATTGAGGTTCACGCACAGCCCGCAGGTCTGGCCTCGGTACTCAGGGGGGAGGCTGACAAAGAGGCTGTGGGCCAGGTCATAGCTCACACTCAGACCAGAGTCGGCTTGCACAATTGTATGAAACCCATCCTGATAAACGACGATTCCTCTTCTCTTGAGATGCACCGGGAGAGTCAGAGTCACCCCATCAATCTGAGTGAGGGAAAATAGCACCAAAGAGATCAGTGCAGGAATTTATGCAGTCATAGATAGGGACCATTCTGATCATTTACTCTGAGTCCCTTGCATGACCCAAGCCAGAAAACTTCACTCAGTAATTCCTGCAGTGGAGGGAATTATTCTTCTCTACTACATAAATGATACCAGAGAGCCCAATATCTTGTGGCTGAACTATATGTCCTTTCGAAAGATACGAATCTCCATAGGAATACTCCAAGTGAGAATAAATCAACCACTTCTCTTGGGAAGCTGTTCCCATAGTTAATTGCTCTCACTGTGACAATGCTTCCTTTCCAAAACGTTTTCTCTCATCTGCAATTTGAATTATACTAACTTCAACTTTCAGCCCCTGAATTCTGTCATTCTTTTGTCTGCTGGCTTAAAGAAAAACTCAGAGATCTTCTCTCTACTTACAGAGCTGATCAAGATGCTAAATCATCTCAGCCAGGGCCTTGTCAAGCTAGGCTTTAAAAAGCTCTAAGGATGGAGATTCCACCACCTCCCTAGGTAACCCATTCCAGGGCTTTACCACCCTCCTAGTGAAATGGTGTTTCCTGATATCTAACCGAGACCTCCCCCACTGCAACTTGAGACCATTGCTTCTTGTTCTGTCATCTTCCACCACTGAGAACAGCTGAGCTCCATCCTCTTTGGAACCCCCCTTCAGGTAGTTGAAGGCTGCTATCAAATCCCCCCTTTGCTGGGGTGGAACCATAGTGTTAGAAGGGACCGCAAGGGTCATCTAGTCTAACTCCTGCCAAGATGCAGGATTTGTTGGGTCTAATAAGCTAAAGATGTGAGATGTGAGGTAAAGATTTTTAAAAGATGTGAACAAATTGGAGAGAGTCCACAGGAGAGCAACAAAAATGGTAAGAGCATTATGCTCTGATGCACCCCAGAACAGCAATCTCAAAACACATGGAAATCAAAGCAAGACACATGGGTAGGTGATCATGATCAATCAAAACATGTAATAACCACAAACCAGTTATGTTTTCTTCAGACTGCTGTTGACCGAACAACAGTGCAAATGTCTCCCCCCATGAAATCTGGTCTTCTGTTTGCTTTTACCCTATAGTATACAGATTTCACATTTCTCTAATTGGGGGGCCTGACCCAAAAGGGAGTTGGTGTGGGGGGGGGGGTGTCGCAAGAGGGGATTGCGGTATTGCCACACTTACTTCTGCGCTGCCTTCAGAGCTGGGCGGCCAGAGAGGGGCAGCTGTTGGCCAGGCGCCCAGCTCTGCAGGCAGGGCCCCGCCATCAGCAGCGCAGGAGTAAGCATGGCAATGCCGCACCATGGCATCCCTACTTCTCCGCTGCTGCTGGCGATGGCTCTGCCTTCAGAGCCAGGCTCCCAGCCAGCGACTGCTGGTCTTCAGCAGCAGCACAGGAGTAAGGGTAGCAGTTCCGCCACACCCCTTACAAACACCTTGCGACCCCCACCCCACAACTCCTTTTTCAGTCAGGACCCCTACGATTACAGCATCATGAAATCTCAGATTTAAATAGCTGAAATCATGAACTTTATGATTTTTAAAATCCAATGACCGTGAATGGACTGAGAATTTGGTAGGGCTCTAATCATGGTGGGTCACAAGCTAAATATGAGTCAACAGTGTAACACTGTTGCAAAAAAAGCGAACATCGTTCTGGGATGTATTAGGAGGAGTGTTGTAAACAAGCCATGAGAGGTAATTCTTGCGCTCTACTCCACACTGATTAGGCCTTAAGTGAAGTATTGTGTCCACTTCTGGGCGCCGCATTTCAGGAAAGGTGTGAACAAACTGAAGTCCAGAGAAGAGCAACGAAAATTATTAAAGATCTAGAAAATATGACCAATGAGGGAAGATTGAAAATATGGGTTTGTTTAGTCTGAAGAAGAGAAGAGTGAGAGGGGACATGATAACAGTTTTCAAGTACATAAAAGGTTGTTACAAGGAGGTACGAGAAAAATTGTTCTCCTTAACCACTGAGGATAGGACAAGAAGCAATAGGCTTAAAATACAGCAAGCGGGATGGGGTTCAGTTGAACATTATGAAAAACTTCCTAACTGTCAGGGTGGTTAAGCACTGGAATAAATTGCCTAGGGAGGTTGTGGAATCTCCATCCTTGGAGATTTTTAAGAGCAGGTTAGACAAACACCTGTCAGAGATGGTCTAAATAATACTTAGTCTTGCCATGAGTGCAGGGGACTGGACAAGGTGACCTCTCAAGGTCCCTTCCAGTCCTATGATTCTATGAGCAGTGCGCACATAAAGTCTGTGGTGTGCATATGTGAACATGGGTGAGGAATTTAGGGAGAAACCTATCATCTGGTTTGCAGCTCGACATTATACCCATACTGTCCTCTTACTTGGGGGTTTTAGTTATAAGCTGCCTTTAAACTGGACTAGTGTAGAGCAAAAATTGCAGTGTTGCAGTGACTGGTTTATTGGGGGAAGGTGGAAAAAAAATCTGGGAAATGATTTTTTTTCCAACTTAAGTTCTTTGACTTAATACTTTCCCAGTGAATTACCTTGACTGTCCCCTGCTGCCCTCTCTGAAGATGGATCTCAGTCTTGTTCACAAGGACAAAGACCTCCGAGGTCACAGGCACAGGAACATGGGGCAGGTTTCCGTTCTTCACTTCCACTCTGAAGAAGGGTAAGGACTTTGAATCCCCACACAGTTCAGCAAACACATATTTGCAGGTGCCCTGGGAATTGTATTGCTTCCCATCAAACGTAGTGTAATGGGGCAGACCAGACGCCCAGCAGATGCCGTTGGTTCGCTCATGGCACCCATAAGCCCCCTTTCGAGTGCCACAGAATTCCCCAGGGGCACAGGCAGAGCGGGAGCACTGGACAGCGTGGGAGGAGCCGTCACATCTGCACAATCTCCGGCAATTTTCTCCTTCCCAGAAGCTTTCCCCTGCCAGGTGGTATCTGCCATTGTGGGTGCAGCCGCACTGCTCTGGAGGCACACAGTCAGTGCCACTCCGCACAAAGCCAGGGTCACACTGGCACCCTTCTTCACACGCAGTCCGGCAGCGGGAGGGCACAGCTGGGTGGGCACAAGAGGCCGGGCAGGAAGGTCCACAGAGCTCATAGTGGCTGTTGCGGGGGCAGGTTAACTCTGAAAGGGACATGAAGAGCAGTGTTAAATACAGAAGGAATGCTCCAGGGAATCCTTCCAGGCAGTAAACCCAAGGGAAGGAATGAAACTAGGGATAATAAGACATGAAAATGAGAGATTAGGATAAATAGTTGTGTGAAAAAAATATTTTCATATTGTTTGGAATTTTGAAATGTACCTGAGCGACTTGGAGCAGGAATCCCAAGTGGGATTTGTGCTCCTAAATCATATAGGCACTTGTCAAAATTCTCCCCATTAGAAATAGCAGTTTTGCATCTGAGATAAACACTCTTCTCCTGCTTATTAGTATTTTATTCATTTCAAACTGAATCCGACCTAAGAGCTCTGTTGAAAATTAATGACTCCTGTGTTTTCTTTATCAGCATTGTAGGGCTGGCTCATACCTTGGCAAGGCACTTTGGGAGACCTGACATTTGAAAGCAGGAAGAGTACAAATCCACACTGTATCAGAAAAGCTAATTTGTTCTGAATACAGAAAACTGGGAGAGAACAAATAAATTATCTGTTTGTCTTCATCATCTAGAGATTTTTATATTGATCTTTAAAAAGGAGGACATCAGACTGTCAGACCAGGAGAGCCTGCCCTGACCAATGTGGGTCAGGCTAATGTCTGAGCTGTTCAATAAGAGAGGAAGTCTTACTAAAGAGCGTGTGTTTGGAATCATCAGCTTACCACACGCAGCCCGCTGTCTCCATGGCTCAATGGCAATGCCGCGACTTTGGCACTGCTGGGCATAACTGCGGAGCACTTGACACAGGATCTCGTGGCTGCCCCGAGTCGCGCACACATCCCTCACGCAACTCTCTAAGTGAACCTGAGCCTCAGCAGGCTTGTTACACGCTCTAAAAGGCCCAGCAGTGTCTGTGATAACCCCGCAGCGGTGCTGAGTTCTGTACTGGACTAGCTCTACTTCATTACATGGGGCTGGGAGCCCAGTGGCCGTGCAGTGAAAGGAGGAGTCGGCATCCTTCCAGCTATTGCCAAAGGTGACAGCGTCATGGACCACAGAACCGCTTGGGGTTCGAAAATCATCGCTCCGGTTCCCATTGAAGTCTCCACCGAGTCCGCAGAGGAACCCAGAATAGGCTTCAGAAACAGAAACTAGCACAGAATAGGACCAGTCATAGGATACAGAAAGGCCAAAATCCGTCTGAACCACAGCAGATGAGCCACTGAAATAGGCGTAGAGTTTACCCGATGCAAAGACCAGGGGAAGATTGACCAGGGATCCATTCACCTAGGGGGCAAACAAGATATGCAGAAACCTTTAAGAATGGGATGCTTGTCTGGCATGGAAAAATCAGGATTCCCCCTGTGATGAGGATTCCATAGAAGGCATGTAGAAGTCTTTACACTATCTTCCCCCACCCCAGGGGCAGGGAGGGCCATGACCATGGCTGGAGAAGGGGGAGATGCCAGAGAATACCACATTCCAACTTGTACTTGACTGGTGTAGCATCCCTTCAAGACAGCTGCATCCACTTTGATTTAGAGTGGCCGTGTGGCTCTTGCCCAGCTACTTATTGGGAAAAAAAGCAAAATGTAAGAGAAGTCATGGAAATTATCTCACCTGCACCTGGCCATACTGTCCTGCTGCTATAGCAATACGCTCACCATAGACATCTAGCTCTACCAGGTGCGTCCAGGACACTGCAATGGAGCCCCTGTGCACATTCTCTACTTTGATGGTGAAGTCGGGGAGTTTCCCAGGGGGTCCACAGTATTTGCTCAGGGTGTATTTGCAGGCTCCTTGATAATCAAACATGACTCCGTCAAAAGTGGTGTAGTGGGGGTGGCCAAACACCCAGCAGGTGCCATATTTCACAGGGTAACAGCCTCGGCTGCCATCCACCACGCGGCATGTCTCCAGAGCCCCGCAGGCATGATCCTGGCACTGCATGGGCTGGGCAGGCTGCCGGCAGCTGCATTTCCTGCGGCAGGTGTCTGTCAGGATCACCTCCTCTCCCAGCTGGTGATACTGACCCTTCAGCGTGCAGCCGCACTGTCTCAGGGACACACATGCTGCTCCGCTGAGGATGTAGCCTTTGTTGCAAACACAGCCCTCTCTGCAAGGCTGGGTGCAGTACAGGGGGGCAGTGGAATCCATGCAGCTGGCAGGACAGGCACTGGTACAGGGTTCGTAATGGCTGTTCTCTGGACAAGTGATCCCTAGAATCAAAGGAAGGCAGGAAGGAGAAAATTATGAACGCATCCTGAATCGTGTAAATGAACCAATGTTTGGACACCTGCAACTCCCACTGGAGTCGGTCGAAGGGTTGGGCCTATTAGCTGTAACACAGACAGCAGTCTAGGCTGTGGGTGTCTAGACCAGGACAGAGGGAGACCCTATTTATTGATAGGAAGTGCCACCGTTTGCATTAGTTAGTCTGGGAGTTAGCCAGGTAGGAGAACTACTGGGTTTCAGTTTATTCAACTGCCTAAATAAACTTGCCTCTGTACTCAATGCCACAGACTGTAGTGTCTCTTCTGGGCCTTGCAGGAGCAATACAATATCTGGATTTCACACATCACTGTCCTCCTCAGCCATATTCCCTGGATTCCCATTTCTGAATCGAGGATATAACATCCCTCTTTGTCCTCAAGTCACCTCAGGAATTTACCCTTCACCACCATGTCCTGTTCTCCAAACCATTCAACACCTTTCTTTGCATCAGACCTTTTTCTATCTCCTCCTCATCCTAGGGAAGGGTCGTGCTATCTCCCAGGCTGTTCCTGTCCCCCACCTGAAACATCACCATTCTATACCATTCAATTCAATGAGGCATTATTGGCATGACCAGCTATGTTGCCCAAGTGTAGGAAAAAGACTGACCCCTCAGGTATCTGTGAGAGGCAGGTATTGTCCACCCAGCATAGAGTTACACACCCAAGGGGTTTGAGCCCATGTCCTTTGGTCACTTCTGTCCATGCCTGAACCAGTGATAGATGGCTACATAGCACAATGTCATCTCTGCTGTCCCAGGGTTACATGCCTCCTCTCTGCAGATCCCTGATTCTCTTCCATTCCTAGCTATACCCGCTGCTTCAGCCTCCCTTTCTGACAAAAAAAATCATGTCCCGCTCTCCAAGACTGCAGCATTCCCCTCTGGGGTCATTCTCCCCACAAAGTATTCTGCTGTCTCATCCCCTGTTCTAAAGCATCTCCAACCCTTCTCTGGGCAAGGTATTACAACCTCCAGCAGATCCAGGTAATTCTCAGCATGGGGTGGAACCGGACAAGAAACCTCCAAGGTAAGTTTTGTATGAAATGTAGGGGGCTGGAAAAATACCCATGTACAGCAGCTGAAGATCTGGTTGAGGAAAGAAGCTACATTATAGCATCATATTCTTAACTGGCAGAATCTTGCAGATCATAATTAAAGTACATAGCCACATATGTACTTATCTGTTTAGAATCAAATAATAATAAGTCACACTTTATATTAAGGTTCCATTTATAAAGAGTTAATAAATGATTAATAGATGTTTTAATAAATGATCAAATGACTGTCAAAGAGTTCCATTGGTTAACAGACTACATATAACCATCTGTCTGTGTCATAGCTTTAAGACCAGAAGGAACCATTTGATCATTTAGTCTCACCTCCTGGATAGAACAACTCATACTGCTCATGTCTGTAACATGCTTATAATAACCATCAATCATGTATTAACTTTTTATAAGGCAGTTATAAATTTAACTTTATCCTAAAGTTTGAGTGAAACCTATGTATGTTTAATATGAGATTTAAATGATTCTAGATGATAACAGATGGAGTACAAATAATGAAAATTAATTATTTAGTTTCAGGAAATAACCCAGATCATTAGACAGCAAAAATTACACTTTAAGTACCAGCTGGGCATATACTGTACTCTACTGGAAATAACATATATTCTGAGAAAATCCTGTTATTATTATTTACTATTTGTATTAAAGTAGGATCTAGACACCTGAACCAAGATCAGGGCCTTGTTGTGCTAGGCACTGTACAGATAGTAACCATAGTAAGAAACAGTCCCTGCATCAGAGTTTACAATCTAGATAGACAACAGATAGAGAAAAGGATCACTACCACCATTTTACAGATGGAGAACTGAGGCCCACAGGCTTGCCAAAGGTCACGCAGGAAGTCTGTGGCAGAGCAGGAACTGAACCCAGACCCCAGTTCAGTACCTTACCCAAGGGGTCCATCCTTCTTCTCCAATATAGATGAAATTGTTAGCAATAATGACACCAATCATTTTATTTCTTAGCTGCCCTTCCACCCCAAGTAAGTGGAATCCGAGAAGTAAACGAAGGGTCTGATTCGAATCTCGCAGCTGCCGACGTCAGAAGGAACTCCACTGGAGCAGTGTGCAGATGGGATCAGAATTAGGCCCAAAGGGCATTTCCTGTGTGACCTGGGGCGGACTTTGGCCTATGGGGGTGTGACCTGCAGTGCACACTAGTGTGCTGCGCTCTAACTACCCCATGTGGACGCTGCCGGCATGAACTAAAAGGTAACTAGCTCACGCTAGCACAGTCCTATATGAAAGGCTATGTTAACATGAACCTTTTAGTCCACCCCAGCAGCGTCCACATGGGGCAACTGGAGTGCAACAATTTGGTGTACTCTACAATTCACACCCCAGGAGTCCACACTGCCGTGCAACATAGACATGGCCTGAGTCTCTGCCTGGCTCAGGTCCCTCTCTATGGAGTCGCAATGCCCTGCCTCACAGAAGTGCTGTGAGAAAAAAATGCTTTGAAGATTGTGAAGCAATCAGCTATTATAGTAATGGAGGCCATATAAGTGCTTAAGATCCTTTACACACAAGATGGTTAGCTAAAGATTTGTAGAGATTTTACTCACCACAAAATCGGTCTGCTCTCCACTGCCCAACAGTGATGTTGGCCGCCTGGCAGCTCTCTGTGTAAGCACCCAGAACCCCACACAGCACAGTCCGATTCCCCCTGGACATGCAGAGGTCATACATACAGTTTTCCACCAAGCCTTCCTGGGATAGGGCCTGAGCGCAGGCTGTGAAGGGGCCTGGAGACATTTGCATAATGCCGCAGTAGTCATGGCCAGAATAATGAGCCTGTTCAGCAGGGGGACAAGAAGGCAGCTCCTGGTCCTCCGCACACTGGCGCCTGTCACCCTTCACCTGCCAGCTTGTGGCAAAGACAGCAGCTGACGTGACTAAGGTGCCATTTGGAGTCTGGAAGTCATCGGAGGGGTCACCAGTCAGTGTCCCGCACAGGCCGCAGGTGAAGCCATGGTAAGTCGAGGGCACGGTGACCTCCACATGTTGAATCCCATCATAGGAAATCTCCACCCCAAAATCAGTGGCAACTTTCACAGAGAAGCCATTCTGGTGCACTTGGATCTTCCCATTGAGAAGAGCGACCGGAAGGAGAGACTTTATCCCATTCACCTAGCAGGGGATTGATAAGAATAAAACACTGAGCGCTTCTCTAGCAATCTTCATTTTAAAGTACTCTAGAGGCATTGGGCCAGATCCTCGTAAATCGGCACAGTTCTATTGCCTTCAGCTGAGCTGCACTGATTTACAACAGCTGAAGATCGTGCCCCCTCCTTATAATCTATAAGAATCTATGTAGGGAGCAGATTTCTGAGAGAAGAGGGCTCTTTAATCCAGCAGACAAAAAGGCAGAATAAGAATCAATGGCTGGAAGCTGAAGAGAAAGAAATTCAGACCAAAAATGAGATGTATTTTTTTAACAGTGAGGGGAATTAACTATTGGAACAACTGACCTAGCAATTCTCCATCGCTAAGAGTCTTTACATTAAAACTGCATGTCTCTTTTAACATATATGCTCACCTTAAACAGAAGTTATAGGACTGATGAAGCAATCAATGGGTAAAATTCTGAGGCCAGGCTTAATGATCATAAGGGACCACCCTTCTAGCCAGAAAACCTATGAATATATGACATCTAAAGACCTGAAAGGGTTGGTTTTAGGACTGGATTTTATTTTTTTTTAATTTACATTAGAAATCCAGATTGTACCTACCTGTTTTTTTCCTGAAAGGCCCTATGGTCAACCAGAAACCTAACAGGGTTATGACATTAGAGACCCCATGCTAGTAAACCACACTGATTGAGAGGGGGAGAAAATTTCATTGAGACTGTTTAAAACTCTTTGTTTTGTTTGCTTGTTTTGTTAACTCCTGTTTAACTCAAAAGCTAAGAAACACTTGGGAGAAAATACTCTCTTTGCCAAACAGACTGCACTTTTACCTTCCTACTCCAGGACAGGCCCAACACAGAAAACAACAGAACGCCACGAGCCGTCGCCTTCAGCCCCCAACCAGAACCTCTCCAACACATCATCAAGGATCTACAACCGATCCTGAAGGACGACCCACCACTCTTGGGAGATCTTGGGAGACAGGCCAGTCCTTGCCTACAGACAGCCCCCCAACCTGAAGCAAATACTCACCAGCAACCACACAACAGAACCACTAACCCAGGAACCTATCCTTGCAACAAAGACTGCTGCCAACTGTGTCCACATATCTATTCAGGGGACACCATCATAGGGCCTAGTCACATCAGCCACACTATCAGAGGCTCGTTCACCTGCACATCCACCAATGTGATATATGCCATCATGAGCCAGCAATGTCCCTCTGCCATGTATATTGGCCAAACTGGACAGTCTCTATGTAAAAGAATACATGGACACAAATCAGACGTCAAGAATTATAACATTCAAAAACCAGTTAGAGAACACTTCAATCTCTTTGGTCACTCGATTACAGACCTAAAAGTGGCAATTCTTCAACAAAAAAACTTCAAAAACAGACTCCAACAAGAGACTGCTGAACTGGAATTAATTTGCAGACTGGATACAATTAACTTAGGCTTGAATAAAGACTGGGAGCGGATGGGTCATTACACAAAGTAAAACTATTTTCCCACGTTTATTCCGCCCCTCCCCCACCCTCCACTGTTCCTCAGATGTTCTTGTCAACTGCTGGAAATGGCCCACCTTGATTATCACTACAAAATGTCCCCCCTTTTCCCCCCCCCACCACTCTCCTGCTCACCTTAAGTGATCACTCTCGTTACAGTGTGTATGGTAACACCCATTTTTTCATGTTCTCTATGTATATAAATCTCCCCACTGTATTTTCCACTGAATGCATCTACTGAAGTGAGCTGTAGCTCACGAAAGCGTATGCTCTGATAAATTTGTTAGTCTCTAAGGTGCTACAAGTACTCCTTTTCTTTTTGCAGATACAGACTAACATGGCTGCTACTCTGAAATCTATGTCACTTAACTGACTGTGGTGGAATGAATGAGCCGTTAACTGTCTGAAACCAACCCATATTAATAGAGGCTCCAAAAAGACAATGGTGAACCCAAGGACCTAACAATGGACACCTAATAATGGGAAACTCTGGCAGATCAGACATGTGAACGTAGCAGGAGTCCTGCAGGAGGAGATCAATGGACCAAAGGGCGTCAGGTAGCTGTCTTAAGAGCTGGCCTTTGGAGAGACACAGAAGCTCTGGGACTGACAGAGGGAGCCCAAGCCAAAATGGATTCTGCAGCAGCCCTGATGCTGGCCAGTCTGAACTCTGCCTCTACTTTTGCTTCTCTGCACTAAGCTGAGGACCTCAGTGCTGGGCTCTAGCTGAGTAATAAACCCTGCTCTGATGTAAAAGGGCTGCCTGGCAAACACTCATTCAGGTGCATTGGTCCCTGAAAAGGGTAAACGTTTCTGACCAGGAGTCTGCCTCAGTTGGACTCACTGGCCAGAGCTCCTGGCATGAAGCAGGAGTGCTGGAGCCCTGAGGCTCAGTCATGGCCTCCCCTTAAAGAAGTGTGGGAACCCTTGTGGGGCTGGCACACTGACGGGGTTCCTTCAAGGGACTGTTTAAAAGCTGGGGCATAGCAGAGCTCCTGTGGATTGTGACCCCTACGCCAGTGTCTTCCCAGTGGAGTACCTAGGTGTCCTGAGTATGGCCAGTGACACCAGCCCTTCCCCACCCAGCGGGAAGGCAGGGAAAGCAGCTGCCAGAGACCCCCAGGGCAGGAATTCTGGCCCAGCTTCCCCAGTCTGGAGCTTCAGCCAAACTGGAGCAGCCTGGGATGAACTGACACTCACACAATGACTGCCATGGCACCCTCGTTTTCAGGAGCAGAGCGCTGATAACACGCCCTAGGGGAGCCCTTTTGTTGGAGTAACTGAAACAGTAACCAGTGCCGGTAGGTGGGGATGGGGAAGCATCTGCCCACAGCCCCAACCAGAGAGCAAATGTTACTGCCACTCTGCCCGTGGGGCAGGTGAGGGGAAGGGGCTGAGGGCCAGGTGTGGGGAGGAGGGCTGAGGGGCATAGGACAGGTGGGGGGCTGAGGGGCAGGTGAGGAGGGGGGCTGTGGGGCGAGGGGCAGGTGAGGAAGGGGGCAAGGGGCAGGTGAGGGGCTGAGGGCAGGTGAGGAGGGGGGCTGAGGGGTGAGGGGCAGGTGGGGGGCTGAGGGGCAGGTGAGGAGGGGGGCTGAGGGGCGAGGGGCAGGTGGGGGCTGAGGGGCGAGGGGCAAGTGAGGAAGGGGGCTGAGGGCAGGTGAGGAAGGGGGGCTGAGGGGTGAGGGGCAGGTGGGGGGCTGAGGGGCGAGGGGCAGATGAGGAAGGGGGCAAGGGACAGGTGGGGGGGCTGAGGGCAGGTGAGGAAGGGGGCTCAGGGGAAGGGGCTGCGGCCAGACAAGGGAGGAGCTAAGAAGCAAAGGGGGCTGAGGGGCAAGCGAGGGGGCTGTAGATGATGGGGAAAGGGGGGAGGGGAAGGGGGGCTGAGGGGCGCGATAACACTGCTTAGGTCTTTCCTGCCTTTTTCCCCCATCATCTCCTCTGCGCATGCGCAGCTGGGAGAGCCCAACGGCCCCAGCGTGGGGCTGGAGCAGAGGGGGCAGCCGGGCGCCGGGGAGAGCACGTGCAGGGGTCTCCCACCCTCCCATCCGCTGCGGGAGAGAGGGAGGAGATAAATCCTGATTGGGGACAGAGCTGGGGCAGAAGGCTACTGGGGGCTGGTGCGGGAAGGGCTGGGGCGGGAAAGCACCGGGGGGCAGTACAGGAGGGGCTGGGGCGGGAGGGCACTGGGGGGGGCGGTACAGGAGGGGCTGGGGCGGGAGGGCACGGGGGGTGGTACGGTTGGGGCTGGGGCGGAAGGGCACCGGGGGGCGGTACGGGAGGAGGACACTGGGGGAGGTACAGAAGGGGCTGGGGCAGGCGGGCACTGGGGAGTGGTATGGGAGGGACTGGGGAGGAGGGCACCGGGGGGCGGTACAGGAGGGGCTGGGGCGGGAGGGCACCGGGGGATGGTACGGGGGGGGCTGGGGCAGGAGGGCACCGGGAGGCGGTACGGGACGGGCTGAGGCGGGAGGGCACCAGGGGGCGGTACGGGAGGAGGACACTGGGGGAGGTACAGAAGGGGCTGGGGCAGGCGGGCACTGGGGAGTGGTATGGGAGGGGCTGGGGTGGGAGGGCACCAGGGGATGGTACGGGGGGGGCTGGGGCAGGAGGACACCAGCGGGCGGTACGGGAGGAGGACACTGGGGGAGGTACAGAAGGGGCTGGGGCAGGCGGGCACTGGGGAGTGGTATGGGAGGGGCTGGGGAGGAGGGCACCGGGGGGCGGTATGGGAGGGGCTCAGGCAGGAGGGCACTGGGGGGCAGTACGGGAGGGGCTTGTGTTGCTAGGGGGCTGTGGGACTATGAAGGCAGAGCAGTTACGCTGGGGCTGGGCTCATGTCCCGGAGCCCCCAACTCACCGTGACGTGTCCAGTGGCCCCCCTGGCCATGGCGATGTCCTGTCCGTAGACTGTCACCCGGACAAGGCGGGTGCAGGGTGCCCCCTGTGCGGCCCCTGGGTCCTCGCTCTCTGCCTCCACCCGGAATGGCGCCAGGCCAGAGGGATGCGGGGGGGCGCACAGCTGGGACAGCGTGTGGGTGCAGGCCCCCTGGAAGCGGTAGAGCCGCCCATCGAAGGTTCTGTAGTGCCGCCCCGCCCAGGCCCGGCAGGCTGCTCGGCTGATGGGCTGACACACGTGGTACCAGGAGGCTGGGTGGCAGGCCTCATCTGGGGAGCAACCCCTTGCATGGCATGTCACCCCGTCCTCCCCATACATACACTGGCACCGGCGATCGCACTTCTGGTCGCTCCAGAAGAAAGTGCCAGGGGGCAGGAAGTTGGCTGCAGAGAGAGACCAGGAGGTGTGAGTCTGTGCCCTTCTAGGCAGGACGGGCAGCCAAGGAAGGCAGCAGCTGCCTGGGCCCAGGTGGAGGGAGACGCACACCTGGGATCAGGGGAGATATGGTTAAAGGGAAGGACGGGGTATTGGGGGGTTGTTGGCTACGGAGGGCCTGGAAGCGGGGGATGGTTCTAGAGAAGGTTGAGGCTAGAAAGAAGGATGGGCTGGAAGGGAACAGAGAAATGGGCCGAGCGATGGGAGGGGAGGAAGGTGCCGGGAGAGGGCTGGGATGGATAAGGGAACGGGTCGGAAGGTGCTAGGGTGCCTGGGTGAGAGAGGCTTAGACAGAGACAAAGGCCCAGAGCAGCCAGGCTTCCACGCTTCATGGAAATCCTTGATGGCGTCAAAGTGGGGTGTGTGGATCGGAGATGAGAAGAGACAGGGGGCTTAGCCAAAGCAAGTGCAAGGTGCGGTGCAGGCTGTAATATACTGGTGTGAGAGAGATGTTGCCACCCCCAACTGGATGGCACCGCTGCGACCTCTGCCACGCACCGTTGTAGACACAGCCGTTGGGCACAGCAAAATTGTCCACCTGGAAGGCCCATCGCCCAGGGCTCTTGATGTTGCTCATTGAGCTGATCTTCAGGATGCTTGGGGTCTGTGAGCCAGGGATGTTGAAGTAATTTTTGGACCCACCACTGTTAAATCCAGCCTGAGAGGGGAATGAACAGGAGCAGGATCAAAGGAAGAGGCAGCTGTTTGTGCTGGAAAGAGACACGACTCCAGTGCTGCGGATCCAGCTCCATGGGCAGCCAGAACCCAGGATACACATGGGTCCTGGCAATGGGGCATCTGCAGGCACAAGGCTCATGGAGAGAATCAGTTTTTTGTACCACTGCCCCCTACTGGGCAGGAACAGGAGCACTGCAATGGGTCACACCAACTGGGAAAGTACCCTTAGAATCATAGAATCATAGAATATCAGGGTTGGAAGGGACCTCAGGAGGTCATCTAGTCCAACCCCCTGCTCAAAGCAGGACCAATCCCCAATTTTTGCCCCAGATCCCTAAATGGCCCCCTCAAGGATTGAACTCACAACTCTAGGTTTAGCAGGCCAATGCTCACCCCAGGGATAATGACTTGTCACTTCTGTGACCACTAAACTACACTTCCCTCCACAAGCTAGGAATACAAATGAAGGGACTCCCAGTTCTCCCACTTCAACCACTGACCCCCACTCTTCTACCAGAGCTGGGATTGAACCCAGAAGTCCTGACTCCCAGCTCCCCTGCTCTGACCCACTAGACCCCACTCCCTCCCATGCTGTGAATAGACTCCAAGAACTCAGGAGTCCTGACTCACATGCTTTGTTGCAACTAGAACTCAGGGCCTGGATCTTAGTCTCCTTTCCTAATCACTAGTACTAAGGTGATAGGGGCTTATGAGTCCAGTAGGTAGCTACACACATTTTGTGTATGGCGATGGAGGGATGGATAGAGAGACAAACGCTGCCTCCCATAATACAGAGAGGTGGCCGTTTTAGGCCCCATGTCCACTGAAAGTGCTGAACATATCTTCTCAGTCTCCCAATTTTCCAGCCTGGAGTAATGAGGTAGGACCTACCTGAGCTGGGGTGCCTCCCAATCCAGTATGGGGGTCCCCACCACTCGCCGCCCCTGTAGTCCACTGGATGTCTGTGTAGTGCAGCATGATGAAGGACAGGTCGCCGTCAGTGGTTAGAACCACCTGGAAGGTGTTCACCTACAACAGTGCAGCCACCGTGAGGAAGACAATCGGTGAAGATTCACAAACCAGCACCTAAGACCAAGCACTTCTCTCCACACACCAGGTGTAGTCCCATGTTCACCCCCTACCCCCACCTGTGTGGGAAGGAAGTTCAGGTGCCAAGGCCTAATCAATGCTTGGTCTCTTTGCTGAGGTGGACAATGAACAGGCTAAATTAATGTTAGTGGCAGGGAAGGGGGGGTTGTCATGTTGATGCCTCTCCCCTAGGAGATATGCTGAGAACCACCACACTCACTCCAGACAAGCCACCAAATGGGCCACCAGATAGGAATAAAGAGTTATTCAATGAAACAACTGTTGAGTACTTTGGAGGTTATGAACCAGATTCTGATCTCAGCTCATATAAATCTCACCAGCAGAAGTTGGTCCTCTCTCTCACCAGCAGAAGTTGGTCCAATAGAAGATAGTGCCTCCCCCACTTTGTCTGTCTAGGTATCCATCCCCATACATACTGATTTATCTACCCCCAACGCTCATCTGTGTAGCAGCTTAGCTTTTATATTCTTACCTGGCCCCTGTCACCGCACACTCAGTGGATGTTGGAGCCTGTTTGCACAGAGTTTTTTTAAATCAAGAGTATCTCAATTATATTCAGTGGGGTTACTCCTGATCTACCCCAGGGTGAGCAAGAGGGGAATCAGCCCCACTGACTCCGATGGAGTTACTCCTGATCTACACCAGGGTGAATAATAGTTTTACTTTGTGTAATGACCCATCCACTCCCGGTCTTTATTCAAGCCTAAGTTAATTGTATCCAGTTTGCAAATTAATAGTAGTAGAACTGAGCCCTGTGCTCCTGCGCCCCTTTAGTTCTCTGGCCTGAGGAGCTCTGCAACCTGGTTTCATTGTCTTTGAACGCTAATGTTCCTAACAACGTACAGTATTTAATGAAGATTTATCAAGACAGTTTAATTATAAACAGGTATTTATTTAATGCACATTAATGTAGGAGGTCATAGAGAGCTAGACGCTCAACTGGTATAAATCAGCATGGATTTCCAAGCAGCAATGCCAGTTCACCCCAGTTGAGGATCTGGTCCCAAAGCCTCCCCCTTACTCCCCTCCTTTCAGTTGCTGTGAGAATTCCAGCTCTGACCCAGCAGCTGGCTTTAGCGAGATCCCTGTTTCCAGCCAGTTTTCCTGGAGATATCAGATACCCTGGCTGAGGTTGTACAGGGGAGGGTGTAAGGAGCCAGCTAGAAGAACAACCCAGGATCTTTCTGTCTCCCACCCATTCAGTGGAGCCACTGAGCCATGCAGACCCTGCCAAAGGCTCACACCATTCACAGCTAGACATTGCACAATAGGGATTCAAGATAAACACAAGCCCACTCCTGCAGCTCCTACTGAGCTCAGCCACTGGACCACACACACTCCCAGAGGTGGGGACAGAATCTAGGAGTTTTGACTCCCAGCCCCTCTGCTCTAACCATTATATCCCACTCCCCACCCAAAGCTGACGCTAGAACCCAAGAGTCCTGAGTCCATGTCCCTGCTGTTTTAACCACTAGACTCACTTTTCCCAGATTGGGGAAAAGAAGCCAGGAGTCCTGACTCCCAGCCCCCTCCAGCTCTGACTACTATACCCCACTGCCCTCCCAGAGACTGGGGTAGAACCTAGGAGGCCTGACTCCCAGGTCTTCTCCCCTCCACTATATCCAAGACCCTCTGGTACTTTACCTTGGAGGATTTGGAGCCATAGAAGGTCACGCGGTCCCAAGTGGCCACAAAGAGCCAGGCCGCGGTGAACTCTTCGTGGGGGAAGTAGGCGTTGATGTCAGCCGTGACTCTCTGCAAGAGCTGCGGGTCTCGGCTCTGCCGGTAACACACCTCGCCCGTGATGCGGTTATCCACATCCGCCCAGAACGGCGCCACAAAGGCCCGGCCATCGGTCAGTGGGAAGGAATCAGGTGTGAACTGGTTAACGGGGGCGCCAAACGACACCACACCATTATTGTTCACCTGGGGGTGAGAAAGGAGCTGAGGGTCTATCTTTTACCACCACACATAATCTTTCTATCCAGTCCCATTCTCACTGAGTGATTGATTGGTCGGTCTGTCTGTCTGTCTATGTTGTATGCAGTGTTGTTGTAGCTGTGTCGGTCCCAGAATATTAGAGAGACAAGGTGGATGAGGTAATATCTTTTACATGTATATTAATAATATATTATGACCTGAAAAGCTCTGTGTAGCTCGAAAGCTTCCTCTCTCTCACCAGCAGAAGTTGGTCCAATAAAAGATAGTGCCTCCCCCACCTTGTCTGTCTAGGTATCCATCCCCATACATACTGATTTATCTACCCCCGTCGCTCATCTGTGTAGCAGCTTAGCTTTTATATTCTTACCTGGCCCCTGTCACCGCACACTCAGTGGATGTTGGAGCCTGTTTGCACAGAGTTTTTTTACTGGCCACGGAAAGGCAATTGGTGGCTGCCCTCTCTAAGGACCCCACCCCTGGAGGGTAGGTAGTTCAGCCTCTCTGGCTCATTCCACCCATGTGATCTCTGCAGTGGTTAAGCCAGGAGGCCATTCTATGCTGACTGGGGGATACCGATGCCTGCCCACTAAGAACTGGAGTGAGACCCCATCCACTCATTTCTCAGAGGCCACCAAAGAGCCTGCCAGCAGAGGAGAACATCCTAGGGTTTGGGCTGCTGAGGAGAACACTCCCACTCAGAGACAATGAGCAACTTACGTAAAGAGAGCGGTAACTCCTGCTGTAGAAGGAGAAGCGCACTGAGATGGGGATTTCAGGAGACGACCCATCGTCTGCCTTGGGGGTTCTTCTGTCTCGGAACTTGGGTCCATATGGGTACATGAGTGTATCTGAGGAGACACGGGGAGCAGACAGTGGGGATACTGAACAGTGTCATATGGAGAACTAGCTGTCTGTCTACAGTGTAATTTTAGCCATGCTGGAACCAGGATATGAGAGAGACAAGGTGGGGGAGGTAATATCTTTTATTGGACCAACTTCTGCTTGTGAGAGACAAGCTTTGGAGATACACAAGAACCCTTCTTCAGGTTTGGACTAGGTAATCAGAACGTCACAGCTAAATGCAAGTTGGGACAGCATTGTTTAGCATAAGGAGTAAGCACACATTAGTGGCCAATTAATATCTGTGAGTTAGAGCACAAAGGAGGCTGGTCCACTCTCCGCAATGGTACCTGTGGAGAGAACCGCTTTCATGTTCTCTCCACAGGTACCATTGCGGAGAGTGGACCAGATGATATGTCTGGGGGGAGAAAGCAGAAGGAGATTCCGCTGGTTGGAAGGCATGAGATGCGCTGTCCTGAGATGGGGGGTTCCACGACCACCACTCCCAAGAGAAGGAGGCGGGTGGTGGTGGTCGGGGACTCTCTACTCCGGGGGACTGAGTCATCTATCTGCCGCCCTGACCGGGAAAACCGAGAAGTCTGCTGCTTGCCGGGGGCTAAGATTCGCGATGTGACAGAGAGACTGCCGAGACTCATCAAGCCCTCGGATCGCTACCCCTTCCTGCTTCTCCACGTGGGCACCAATGATACTGCCAAGAATGACCTTGAGTGGATCACTGCGGACTACGTGGCCCTGGGAAGAAGGATAAAGGAGTTCGAGGTGCAAGTGGTCTTCTCGTCCATCCTCCCCATGGAAGGAAAAGGCCTGGGTGGGGACCGTTGAATCGTGGAAGTCAACGAATGGCTACGCAGGTGGTGTCGGAGAGAAGGCTTTGGATTCTTTGACCATGGGATGGTGTTCCATGAAGGAGGAGTGCTAGGCAGAGACGGGCTCCACCTTACGAAGAGAGGGAAGAGCATCTTTGCAAGCAGGCTGGCTAACCTAGTGAGGAGGGCTTTAAACTAGGTTCACCGGGGGAAGGAGACCAAAGCCCTGAGGTAAGTGGGAAAGCGGGATACCAGGAGGAAGCACAGGCAGGAATGTCTGTGAGGGGAGGGCTCCTGCCTCATACTGAGAATGAGGGGCAATCAGCAGGTTATCTCAAGTGCTTATATACGAATGCACAAAGCCTTGGAAACAAGCAGGGAGAACTGGAGGTCCTGGTGATGTCAAGGAATTATGACGTGACTGGAATAACAGAGACTTGGTGGGATAACTCACACGACTGGAGTACTGTCATGGATGGTTATAAACTGTTCAGGAAGGACAGGCAGGGCAGAAAAGGTGGGGGAGTAGCACTGTATGTAAGGGAGCAGTATGACTGCTCAGAGCTCCGGTACGAAACTGCAGAAAAACCTGAGTGTCTCTGGATTAAGTTTAAAAGTGTGAGCAACAAGAGTGATGTAGTGGTGGGAGTCTGCTATAGACCACCGCACCAGGGGGATGAGGTAGATGAGGCTTTCTTCCGGCAGCTCGCAGAAGCTACTAGATCGCACGCCCTGGTTCTCATGGGTGACTTTAATTTTCCTGATATCTGCTGGGAGAGCAATACAGCGGTGCATAGACAATCCAGGAAGTTTTTGGAAAGCGTAGGGGACAATTTCATGGTGCAAGTGCTAGAGGAGCCAACTAGGGGAGAGCTGTTCTTGACCTGCTGCTCACAAACCGGGAAGAATTAGTAGGGGAAGCAAAAGTGGATGGGAACCTGGGAGGCAGTGACCATGAGTTGGTTGAGTTCAGGATCCTGACACAGGGAAGAAAGGTAAGCAGCAGGATACAGACCCTGGACTTCAGGAAAGCAGACTTCGACTCCCTCAGGGAACGGATGGGTAAGATCCCCTGGGGGACTAACATGAAGGGGAAAGGAGTCCAGGAGAGCTGGCTGTATTTCAAGGAATCCCTGTTGAGGTTACAGGGACAAACCATCCCGATGTGTCGAAAGAATAGTAAATATGGCAGGCGACCAGCTTGGCTTAACGGTGAAATCCTAGCGGATCTTAAACATAAAAAAGAAGCTTACAAGAAGTGGAAGGTTGGACATATGACCAGAGAAGAGTATAAAAATATTGCTCGGGCATGTCGGAATGAAATCAGGAGGGCCAAATCGCACTTGGAGCTGCAGCTAGCGAGAGATGTTAAGAGTAACAAGAAGGGTTTCTTCAGGTATGTTGGCAACAAGAAGAAAGCCAAGGAAAGTGTGGGCCCCTTAATGAATGAGGGAGGCAACCTAGTGACAGAGGATGTGGAAAAAGCTAATGTACTCAATGCTTTTTTTGCCTCTGTCTTCACTAACAAGGTCAGCTCCCAGACTGCTGCGCTGGGCATCACAACATGGGGAATAGATGGCCAACCCTCTGTGGAGAAAGAGGTGGTTAGGGACTATTTAGAAAAGCTGGACGTACACAAGTCCATGGGGCCAGATGAGTTGCATCCGAGAGTGCTAAAGGAACTGGCGGCTGTGATTGCAGAGCCATTGGCCATTATCTTTGAAAACTCGTGGCGAACAGGGGAAGTCCCGGATGACTGGAAAAAGGCTAATGTAGTGCCAATCTTTAAAAAAGGGAAGAAGGAGGATCCTGGGAACTACAGGCCCGTCAGCCTCACTTCAGTCCCCGGAAAAATCATGGAGCAGGTCCTCAAAGAATCAATCCTGAAGCACTTACATGAGAGGAAAGTGATCAGGAACAGTCAGCATGGATTCACCAAGGGAAGGTCATGCCTGACTAATCTAATTGCCTTCTATGATGAGATTACTGGTTCTGTGGATGAAGGGAAAGCAGTGGATGTATTGTTTCTTGACTTTAGCAAAGCTTTTGACACGGTCTCCCACAGTATTCTTGTCAGCAAGTTAAAGAAATGTGGGCTGGATGAATGCACTATAAGGTGGGTAGAAAGTTGGCTAGATTGTCAGGCTCAATGGGTAGTGATCAATGGCTCCATGTCTAGTTGGCAGCCGGTGTCAAGTGGAGTGCCCCAGGGATCGGGCCTGGGGC